>NW_022196894.1:71811597-71905743 GCF_008632895.1 Mastomys coucha | reverse complement strand
AATAAACATAAAAAAAAAAAAGATACCCTGGTGCTTACTATGTTTTCCTAGATCACTTCAAACTTTCGACACTGCTTCTGTCTCAGGGTCCCAAATGTTGGGACTATACAAATCAGTCACCATGGATGTCATATTCTTGTACCAATAAAATACTAGAAATCAAGTCATAATCATATCAAGCCTGGTCCTTACTAGGCTTATGTTCTCTTGATCAAATAAGTAATAAGTAAACATTTACAATGTAACACTAGTTCAAAAGACAAGGCCATTTAAGTTTTCCAGGCTCAGCAGCATAGAGGCTTCAGAGCTGGTAGCGTGGTGATATGAGAGTCATCCTGACTCATCCAAGATCCTTGCTGTATTTCTGATCTCAGTTTGCTAGATACCAGTTTTATCACATACCTAAGATATGACCATCTAAAGTCCCACCACACTCTGATTGTTGTTTCTGAGTAAGGTTTAAAGAGAGAAAGGATTGTTCACAATGGAGAAATCAATAGAAAGGAAAAGCTGAACCAGGGAAGCAGTTGGAAGGACATCACTGCTGCTTTGAGCAGTTTTATGTAGAGTGATAGGAACAAGCGCAAAGCAACATGGCTGAGGGATGGAGAAGGTAGGACACATAGAGAATCCTCTGGATATGACTTTCTATAAAAGGCAAGAAATAAAGGGTGCAAGAAGCAGCAGATGTGGTTAAAAGCTGGTCTATCATTTTTATTTGCTTTCAACTCTTTAAATTTTTAAACACCAAGTTATTTATTTTATTTAATTGAGTATATATCTACTCTGTATATTATATATGCATCTATATAATTATATATAAGTTTATATATAATAATCATTATTTCTATTATAATGGGACATAGGAATGGGTGATAGGCTCAATATGTATTATGTTTATGTATAAGAAAATATATGTTTATATATAAATAGAAGTTTGTGTAAAATAGAACTTGTGTAATGGATTGTCTTTTTATTGTTTAAGTAAAATATTATTATATCAGTTAGCCCCTTAATATCCTTCATCCTCTACCTTCTGTGTTTACAAACCCACTCTACTCTCTCCTAAATCCATTGTGTACTTTTCTTTGGCCAGTATTTCACATACGTCTGAACAATTGTATAAGTACCGTTACCTCCTGAGTCCCTTTAGTTCTGTCTACATGCATGTTTGTAGAGCTGATCTCTGAATTGGATAAGAAGTCGGGTGATTCATTCCTGGGAATGATTTAGACTCCTCTTTTCTGCAATTCTTGTTGTTGTTGTTTTGTTATTCCAAAATTTTATTGGTTATTTTATTTACATTTATATTTACATTTTACTTACATTTCAAATGTTGTCCCCTTCTAGGTCTCCTCTACAACCTCCCATCCCATTGCCCCTCCATTTTGCCTCTAAGAGGGTCCTCCCCTACCCAGCCTCTCTTTCCTCACTCCCTGGCATTCCCCTACACTGGAACATCAAGCCTCCACAGGATAAAGGGCCTCTCCTCACATTGATGCCTGATAAGGCCATCCTCTGCTACATATGTTGCTGGAGCAATGGGTCCCTCCATGTGTACTCTTTGGATGATGCTCTAGGGGATCTGGTTGGTTGATATTGTTGTTCTTACAATGGTATTGTAATCCCCTTCAGCTCCTTCAGTCTTTTCCCTAACACTTCCATTGGGATCCCCAGGCTGCTTTTAGTTCTTCAACTTGGGGTGGAGCCCTTGATAATTTCTTCGTTTCTGTTGAATATCATTAGTGTGGAAATTGTTCAGTTCTTGTATAGGCAGTCATGTTGTTTAGATTTCATGACTGTTGTTTCTCTGTGGGAGCTTGAAATTATAATATTACAGGTGACTTTTAGGTCCTGTCACTTAAAGTTTTTCCTACCAATCTTATTTTAGCCTTCAAGGTAGGTATTCTGTGGTAGATACATTAACTGGGTCATCACATTCTATGGTCAGTTTTTTCTGCATTTTTAATTGTGGCTTTCCATATTTGTGTCCTTCTGCTGCATAAAGAAATTTCTTTGAAGAGAACTGTGAGCAATACTCATCGGTACTTTTAAGGAGTGTTACTGAGAACGCAATTGGAGTTATATTGGTTTTTCCTCTTAGATCCATGTTTTCACTAGCTGGCTAGGTTTACAGCACCAACCATGATTTCCCTGTTGTTAAGCCTGCCTTGTGTCAAATTAGACAGCTGTTGATTACCACCAAGATGTGAATGATAGTATCGCACCTTTGGGGATTGGCATGCTAATCATTCTTGGGGTTCATAGGTATCACTGCTGAATAGTAAGTACTATTGACTATTTTCCTCCCTTCTCACCATGCATATAATTTTCCACTACTGTGAAAGCTAGTCCTCAAAAGAAGGCTTTTGTGTTGGTACCAGTCAAATCATATGTTCAAAATTGCTTATCTTCTTGCAGTCAACAAGGGGAAATAGAAACAACTTATATTGTTTTGAGAGACTTTGGTCTCCCCTATCAACACTAGGTGATTAATTGAGCAATAAGATGGGTTGTCTTCCTCATGCCTCCTGCATCAAACTGAATAGAACATAGAAATTTTCTGGGAAGATTTCTGACATGGATGTTTTAAATAATACTCAAAACAGAATATTTATTTATTTCTAAATGTTATAGTTGAGAAACATAAGCAGTACTTAATTTTTAATTCTTTTCTAAAATGTTTCTACTACATAGGTACTCATTTAACAAACAAATCATACCATTCCACAATTCATTTCAAAATTAAAAGGGAATATATTTTTTTTAGATATTTTAAAACAATATAATACCACATTCGAAACAACAGGAATGGTATATGGAAAATTATTGTTAAGGAACAACTTTATTGTTAAATCAATACAGCCTTTGACTTGAAGTCAATTTGCTTAGAGTTTTATATGGCTTTATTGATTTGAATCATAAAAGATATAAAAGAAGAAACATTCTTACAGGTTCAATAGCATAAAAAATGAGAAAATACCTAGTCAAAACCTCAACTTGTAACTCATTGTCCTTTTGAGTACAGAAGTTTGGGAACAAAGAAAATTGCTTCCTTTTTCTTTTATATCACCACACTGTAGACATCTGCAGTGTGTCTGCTGTGTTAGTTTCCACTGTCATCTGCCCTAGTTATTCTATGTGAGATGGACACTACAGGCTACTTCTTCAGAAAGCAGTAATTCACACCCCAGAGAGCTGAACATAAATTGAGGACATGTTCACTTTGACCTGTAATTTAAAAGCTTGACTAATGCTTTGGATTTTCTTATCTAGATTTCATTTTTAGTCAGTTTATTTTCTGACCTGGAAGAGTGGAACATATTTACATTTATAAGGAGCTTTGACTTTCATGACTAATGGATGTTAATTGCTATGACAGTGACATTTTGCATCTTACCCATATCTCTAGGTTACCTTTTATAGGAAAATCTTTGAGAACAAAATTACTGGGGCTTTTAGGAAAAAATAAAGTATACTGCTTTCTAAAAATAGACAATTACTGCTAACATAAAGTTTAATTTATATCACGTGGAACCATAAGAATTTAACTTTTAAAAAATTCTGTTTTATGAATTAGTATCTTGATTTTTGAGGCGATTAAGTAATTACATGAACAATAGTGAATTATTCTGCTTGGGTGATCCAAGATTATTTCTTGAACATTCTTGTCCTGTGTGGTGCCGATCACTCTCAGGAAGTGTAAAGCTTTGAATTAACAAATAATATTTAGAAACCACTGGTTTCTCTCTGATAGTATTTTATAGATGCTCTGGTAGTTATTATAATCCATTCTAGCTGGTTCCACTCAGCCTATTCTTCCCTGTAGGACATTTTTAATCTCATTATTTGGTAGGAGCTCAGTTTATAGGCAGACATTTAACAAAATGTTTGAAATGCACTTTGGTCTCAACCAGAGAAACCTTGTTTATCTACTGTGCCCAGCTGTGCACAGCTCAAATCCAGAGTGAAAATTTCAATTTTAAAAGTCATACAGAAAAAGTAAAATAAATTAAATATGTTCTACTTCAGGATTAAATAAATAGTAGTCAATGTAAAGCAGCTAAGGAAACTGTATAATTTCAATTTTATGTACCAGGAATTTAAATATTTATGTTTCTAATCTTTATTAAACTCGTCAGATGAATCATAAAAGTCTTTGACCATAGTAAAGATTTCCTTGCTGAAAAAAGTAATTGGTATCTACTACAATGGATATGAAGAGATATCACACTGTTACTTACTTTTAAGAGTATAAACTATTATTTATTTCTTTATACCATAACTGTCTAAATACCAGAAATTAAACAGCATAACTTTTTAATAGAATGTGATATCTGTAGCAGAAGTTGAGAATTTCAGAATTATATGTTAGAATATCTTCCCATCACTTTTCATGTCTCCTGAATGTCACAGTTTTATACTTCTGGCCCCTGAGACATAAATGAATGTTGTCTGATTTGTTAGAGTAGGGCAAAACCTTCCAGAAAGAGTTGACATTATCTTTGCTGTTTAGGGTATTGCAGGCTTAGATACCACAATATTAAATTAGCATTGCTCATTTTGTGTGAAACAATTATTTTCAGAGGTTTATTCTCAAAATGAGACATCAGATAATATTTGAACAGATTATTTCATTAAATTGGTCAAATAAGACCTTACTTAGCCTTAGCATTTTGAATGCATTTTGAAACACAAAAAGAATTTCTTTGCAATGAATGCACATACTCATGTCTTCATCCATTGCACAATGAAATAATTTTGTTTCCTTAACAGCGTGATGGGGTTGAGGAAGGTGAATAGTGTATTATTTGCTTTTTTCAGTCTTAAGCTAAATTCACAAGAAGCAAAGGAATAAGAAAGGGTTTATTTTGGCTCCTGGTTTAGAGCATGATGTCCATCATGATAGGGAAGCTATGGTGGCAGGAAGAGATTATATGTGACAGGTCAGGGATTTGCTTGCCAAGGTGGCCAGAAAGCAGAGAAGAGAAAAATGCAATTATCTCCCCTCGCCCCCCCATTCCTCTTTTCATCCAATCTGGACTGGTGCTCATGGCAGGATGCTGCCAACAATCAGAGTGTGTCTTCCCCCTCTGAAACTGCTGTTCAAACATACAGATAGACTTTGTCTTTGAGGTGATTCAAACCCCAGCCAAGAAGACAGTCACAACACTAACTAAACAGAATTATCTCAGTTACTAACAATATTCTAATAAAAGGTTATGCATTTCTTTACAGTTTCAGTTAACACGGTCTTTTTAAAAGTTCCTCCATAAGAAGTATTTCAGGGATAGACTCTCTTTATTATAATATGGCTCATCGTAGCAGTACCAGGTGATATGGCTACAGACTATATAGCAATTCCAAACTGATTTCTCTTCTTCCTGGAGATACAGATGTTAGACATCACTCAGAATGAACATATCTATGTTCTGTCATTCAATTTTTGCTTTGGCTAGGACTATGAAATCAGTTCACATGGAGAACAGATCCTTGGCAAGCCCATTGTAAAATATATTTGTTTCTTAATGTAATAGAGTAATAATAAAGAGAATAATGAGCTAAAAACTCTATAAAACTCAAAATTAAATATCATTACTGTAGGTGTGAGATGAGTTGGGTCAACTCTAAATAAAATAAACTTTGCTTGTAATACCTGATTTTTTTTGTAGTAATTTTGTAACATTTTGTAAAATTTTGAAGTAATCATCTAACAAAGAATATTATATATCTACTTTATGTCAAGAATTATGTAGACAGAACCATTAATTTAATGAAGCAAAGTATGAGGTGTTAAAGAGAATAATTAGATTATACAGTTAAAGATATATTATTCCATTTCCATAAGCTTTCTTTTCAATTTTTCTTGTGAAAACATTATTCCTATATTTTTGAAGTATAACATTTTTTAAAAATCAGAATTGATAACAAATTATTTGATAAAAACCTATATTCTAACCAGTTGAATTGTGAGGTTATATATATATATATATATATATATATATATATATATATATATATATATTCAACTAAAAATTCTAATTTGAAATCTTACCTGAAAATACTCTTTCCATATTCTCAAGAGAAGCGTACATTTTAGTCTAAATTGAGTTTGTTAAATACTCAAAAATGTATAAGTTGATTCTAGCTTAATCAAAATTTACTTTCCCACTGAACATATTAAACTTTGCATATTATTTACTTTCTTCTTTTACCTTTTCCTGACACAAGACAATGAATTCAGAAAAATAACTGCAGTAGAAATTAAAGTGCATGAGAGTTTCAAAAAATCCTGTTCTTCAGAAAGTTTATGTGAAAATTAATATTGTTGTAATTTATCTTAGTTGAGTTCTAACTAGTTACAAGGAAGGTGAATCTTAAGTGAAATAAATATTTGCTATCCCAATAAATCTCTAAATCTATTTTCTCCTTTTATTATGAATAGATTCTTTTCTCATAAATCCTGAGTACAGTTTCTTTTCCATCTACTCCTCCCCATTCCTCCTCAGCTCCCTCCCCCATGACCGAATCCACCCTCCTCTTGTCACTCATTAGAAAAAAAAAAAAAACCTTCTAAAAGATAACAACAAAGCATAACAAAATAAAATACAATCAGTTAAAACAATCCCATCACATCGAAGTTGAACAAAGTAAATCAACAGAAGGGAAAGAGACCCAAAAGAAAGCACACAAATCAGAGACCTAATTGTTCACACATTCAGGAGTCCTAAAAAATATAAAACTGAAAGCTATAATATGTATACGGAGGACCTGGTGTAGACCCATGGTGGCCTTGTGCATGCCTTTTCAGTCTTTCTGTGTTCATCTGAGCTTTCCTCAGACCTTTAAAAGAGCCTTGTTCTCCTGGTATCCTCCATCCTCTCTGCCTCTTACACTCTCTCTGCCTCACCTTCTGTGGAGTTCCCTGAGCTGTGAGGAGAGGGATTTGATGCAGACATACAAAATAGAAATTCTTAAGTCTATTGATTCATGGGTTAATAGATGATCTATCAAGAGTCATGTATTTAAAATTACTTACTAAAAGATAAGTAATTGTATCCCTATTGTCAACTGAGTCTTTGTCAGTGTTTTGGTTCACAGTGACTAATTCTATTGATTTCAAAGACTTCTTTGATTTCAAAGGTTAGCATGACTTTCAGTGATTTGCTTTTTACTTTATTATAAATAACATAATCAATAAGAGGGCAATTTCTTAGAATTTGGAGCTTAAGTTGGATGCTACTCAATCTTGGAATGATATGGCTTGGGCCCATTCAGAGTTTTTTCCTGGGGTGAGGAGAGGGAATCCTGGAACTTCACAGTTATTCTTCTGAGTTGTTGATGTAATGTGGTAATAAAAACATTCTTCTTATCTCTATCTGATTAGAACTTTGTGCCGAAATGATAAAGCTAAGAGCATTCCTCTCCGTGTCTGAGGACAGATGTTACATTTTTTTGCATTTACTATGCATTTTCTGAAGATTGCAAAAGATTATCATCTTAGAACAGTTCTCCTGTGGATCCACGTAGATGCATTTCTGCTTTCTCCTCAAACGTTTGTTTGTTTCTCTCTAGGATATAGATCAACAAAGCCAGTACCTGTTTAGTTTATTTGAACATCTAAATAATTGCTAGAACACTGTGGGTAAATATTTCATAGTAGCCAATGGTTTCTGAGAATAATTTCTTATGTCTGTTTTTCTTAATAATGACATTGTTTATGTATGTATAAAGTTTTTATGGGATGTATATATTTATCTTTCATAAAAATTTAAAAGCTGTTTTTATAGTTTTAATGTAGTTTGACTCGTTTGTTTGGAAAGGGGGAGGATTTGTGTTGATATTGTATGTTAGAGAAAAGTACTTTTTCATCATGTTATCAGTACATAGATGCAATTGCATTTCCATGGTGGTTAACTACATTAAAAATTAAAAGTTAAGAGTTTAAAAAAGTCCCTACATATTCCATTTACTTGGACACTTGTACTCAGAATAGATATTTGCTTATTACTTTATTGTCAATGAACCTTTAAAAATATTCCAAAAACCTACAAGTGTTCTAAATATTATTGAAGTACCTGCTCAAGTTCTCACCTCTATGTTATCTGAAGATCTTGTTTTTTCACATAAATGAAAAATAATGTGTTCTCTGAAACAAATGTTTCCTAGAGAGTTCCAATAGAGTAAGTATGTATTTTCCTCTCTTGAGGAAAAAAATGAGGGTTTGTTTTTGACCTGTGCTGATTAATTTAATATTGTATTATTGGCAGGAGGATGAGAAAGAAACTAACTCTACGGACATTTGTTTTAGAAACTACAACAGAAAGAGTTCATGGTTATCCTAAGAGTGTTCAGGAGTGCAGATGCATTTCAGCGGCATAGTGCTTGTTTAGTAGGAAGAAGGCCCTGCTTAGTTTACCTGGTTTAATTCTACACACACACACACACACACACACACACACACACACACACTCACAGCAGCTCTACTAAGGCAGTAGTTAAATAGCATCTTCAGTCTCCCACAACCTCAATTCTCATTTATGAAACCTTGGCATTTATTTCAGTTCAAGTAACTGTAACCCCACAGCATACTTTTATCATAGACTCTTTTCAGTAAATTAACAATATGAGGAGCATTTGGATATTGCCTTTCTTACCTGATTATTTTCCTTACTTGATTTTTCTTACCTGATAGCACACAGTATAAGACATGATTGATATCACATGATGCTGATAAAACTGATAGTAACATGATGGAAGGGAGGAAACATTACATTAATTTGAATAAGTCAGGAACATAAAGACAAATATAGTGCCCATGTGACTGTGTCAGGTAAATATCTGACTTTATAGATTAGACAATAGAATGGTGATCATTAGAGGGAAAGACATTAGAAGGAGTAGGAGGGATGCATAGAAGCTGGTTAGTGAGTGCTAATCCACATTTAGGAAAGATTAATGCCTTTGTCCTTCCGCCTAATATGTGGCCACACTACATTATGATTTACTGGTGCTTCCAAACTCCCAACAAATGAAATACATAAATCTTAGACAAGTTATAAATGTAAATTATTATGATTTAATCATTATATATCCTTAAGTATGATTACATTGTGTATCAATAATTTTTAAGAACATAAAAACATTTAAAAACTTATGTGTGTATATTTATATATGCTTGGTGCTCAAATAATAGAATTATAAATAATTAAGTCAAAGAATAACTCTCAACTTCTTAGCCTCTTGTCTTTACTCTCACCTCTTGCTCCCTCTCTCCTCTTCCCTTTCCCCCTCTCTCTATGTGGCCATTGTCAGCCTCTACTTGTCTATTGTCTATCTTCTCTCTGTCTCCTGTCTCTGTCTCCCTCCCTCCCTCCCTCCCTCCTTCACTCCCTCCCTCCCTCTCTCTCTCCTACAATAAAACATCTTAACGCCATCTTAAGGCCATGGACTGCCTCCTTTCATCTAGACTCACAGTGCTGGGGCAATGGATTCCAGCTCCAGTCTCAAGACTGGACCAAGGACTCATGCCCCATGCTCACACCAGAACCACTGGGCGCCTTTCCCCTTCCTCTTCCCATCCATTTTCTCCCTTAGGCCCTGGACTGAGCTGCCCCAGGGGCCCCTAATTCATTCTCAGCTCTTCCACCCTGTCCAGTGATACGCTGCGATACCCAGGAGCTAGAACCTGTCGTTCTTGGCCTCCATGAGTCCCAGGGACCCTGGAACTGTCCCCTTTCCATTCCCCGAGGTCTGGGATAGTGGTTCACCTCAACTAGATGCCCACGCTGTGGAGTGGAGAGCTTGGTGACAGTCTCCCTTGTCCCCCTGCCCAGAGTACCAGAGCTCTGGCTGATGCAGGTTTACCTATCCTCCCTCTTTTATTTCCCCGGCTGCTCAGTGGAGCCACCCAACAATTTGACCTAGAAATTCTACTCTTAGGAGATTAATTTAAGAAGATTACTGCTGGATGGTGGTACACGCCTTTAATCCCAGCACTTGGGAGGCAGAGGCAGATGGATTTCTGAGTTCAGGCCAGCCTGGTCTACAAAGTTGAGTTCCAGGACAGCCAGGGCTATACAAAGAAACCCTGTCTCGAAAACAACAACAACAACAACAACAACAACAACAACAAATCAAACAAACAAAAAAATAAGATTAAAGATAAATGAATACAGAAGACAGGATAGTCTCATTGCGTTTATGATACTGAAAAAGCTGAAATCAATATAAAATTTAAATATGTAATGGGGAAAAATATTTTGATTTATTTTTCTCATATTTATTAAGCATGAAATTATTGTCAGATAGTAGAATATTTAATGAAGAAAATATCATACTGTACTAGTAAGTAAAATTAAGATATAAAATGAATGTATGGTATGATTTAATTTTGTACCAATCATTTACATATATGGAGTTAAAGTAAGACTCAAGTAATACAAGTCATATTTATATGTAAAATTCCTCAAAGTTTAGTGAATTATCACATTTTAAATTTTCTAAAAAAAGTAAAAATTATTATTTTGGATATTTGAAAAATATTGTTTTAGGTAGAAAGTAATTATATTACTATAATACAGTCATACCTAGAGGATAATAATCGACTGAACTCAAAGTTTAGGAGATCATCAAGAATATTATATTTTCATTCCTTATTGACATATATTAATTATACATGAATTGCATTCAGGATGATAATTCAACATACAAGAACAGTGTACAGTGATAAATTTCAGCATGGCTTCCCCTACGCCTTTTCAACCTCTAGTAATCAGTAATTCATCTCAACTAATTTTTATATCAGTCCATGAAGCATAATCTTTCTTATTTATGCTTTTGTGTCTGGCTTCTTTCTCTTAGTACAATGCCTTTCCTTCTATCCTATCTGCTACAAATACAGACTGTCAGGTTTCTTTGTGCCTACTCTAAATTCTTACCATACTTTCCATATATTATACACATACTTACCACATACTATTTACTGACTTATCTGTTGATAGGTGTTGTGGTGAGTTTTGCTACATCACTTTGGATCCTGGTGGATCACACCCACATACCTGCCCAGGAGCTATCTTTGGATACGTGAATGAAAGACCCACACACCCTTTTAAAATGCCTTGGCTACCTCAAAGTCTGTGGACTCCTAAATGTTCCCCTGCTACCCTAGGCCTGATCAGGGAAGTGGCTAGTGGCCACCCACGTGAAGTCTCACGTGATTGTTTAGCTTTATTTCCTGTAGCTCTTGCATCCTGTCCTTCTACCCCAGTCATGGTGATTCTTCCTGGAAAAAAACAATTAGAGACCAAAAAAGACCTTCACCTTCTGGACATTCAGATTCCTGATTGAATCAACACATTAGAACCAATCTCCAACATTGGGCAGCCAGATGATTCCATAGTTAGCTATTCATAATAGAGTAATCGTGAGTGTAGACATTCCTGAGACCTAGGTGAGATGGCTGGATCTAAAGATGAATTAGTTCTTTGAGGAACTGTTATGTTGTTCTTTATATACCTATATTTACATTTTATCTAAGTTTATATGACAATTTTCTTCATCTCTCATCCTCACCTGCATTTGGAGTTGGCTTTTTGTAGATAATGGTCATTTTTAACTTATGTAATGTGATTAGAATATCATTTCATATTTCCTAATAATTAATAACATTAGTGTTTTACATATCTGTGATTATTTGTATTTTGGTTTTAGATTTAGGTGAGTATGATTAAATTGTAATCTATATCCTGTATTTGCCATGAATCAAATTCTTTTTAAAATTAATTTGAATGGAGGAAGAAGCAATTCTATTGTTGTGGATGATAATGACTTTAGTCTTCACAGTATAAAACAAGAACATCAAAAGATGCCTCTAAAATAGAGTTTTGAGGCTAAAGGCTAGTTATCATCACCTTATCAGAGCTGAGTCAGGTTTCAGTCACATGACTTTACAGATGAAGTAGCCAGAATAGTTATCCATAACAGAGATTTTCTCAAGACCTGAAGTGGCGATTTCTGATTTCTTTAACAACCCAACTGTGTCATGTGACATAGAAGATGTCTTATTAGTGGACATGTGATGTTTTGCTGAAAACAGATACATGAGAGTACATGTGATGCTGAGAAATAAATGGAACCCCACAAACAGTGAGAGGATGCTCTTGCATTGCTACGCTGTGCAACCCTTCACTGATCTTCACTGGTCTTTGTTGGTCTTCATGTCATAGACAGAAAAGCACGAAAGGACTTCTCATGGCATTACAGCTGATTCTGGCCCCTCTCCTTCTCACTGGAGCTGCTTTGGTGCAGCCTTGTTCTTTCTGCTGGATCAAGCTGCTGCTACTGATTCCCATTTTGTATTTGCTATTGACCTGGACTGTTAGTATCCTGACAATAAAGAGGAGAATTGCTCCAAGGAACTTCTGTACATGTCAACTATAACCTTTTCCTATTAATCTTCTTTTTCCCTACCTCTGGTCCCGTGGGTTAGAAGGGAAGCTGAAGCAAATGACAACTAAAGTTGGTTTTGAAAAAAAAATCTTAACCTACAAAGACCAACCTTGAATCTTCTAGAACATTTTGTAATTACACTGTTGAGAGCATTTGGGAATGTTTTAAATACTTTGGGTACTCATTTTTGAAGAATTTGTCCCATTCAGTACAAAATGAGTTCCCTAATACCAGAAGAATAAATTGACAAGTTTTCTATAAAATTGAGAAAATTTAATTCTTAGAAAGGTACAGAAAATCTGACTCAGAAGGAGTAAAACATGGTTCTCTTATATTAAAGAACTATACCAGTTTGGAGTCAGAAACGTGAAGAAAATAAAGTTTACAGAATTGTTTAACATAAAGCCTTAGAAATTCCACTGATTTGCATCTGTGTAGAATCTGATAGGGTTGTGATTCCACAGAACATATTTCAGAATGCAAAGATATGAATAAAACGAAAAATGATTTGTAAGCAGTGAAGAATTCATTACAGTACCAAGCAAAATGTTTATAATTTGGTTGTTAATTAAGCAAAATGTATCTTACATTTCACTATTGTATTTAAATACAGAGATTACTGCAGATGTTAGTTATATGTATCAATAAAACAGATCGATAAATATTGTTAACATATTAGGTGAATTATGTTTGAAGGACAGAGGGTAGACAAGAAAGAGAGCTTAAAGCTCAGAATTATTTCTTTGTTTCCTTGCTTTTTAGCTCCTCTTGTCACTATTTTCCTTGAGAGAGTCATGGTTAGAAAAGGAAAGATAAAGACTTTAGAATATTTTACATCAAATTTTATGACCCATCTCATTCATAGACCCATAACTTGAACTTTAAATCTCATTTTATTATTTTTAACATATCCATAGTTAACACTGAAGAAACAATAAACTAACAACATATGAAATCAAAAAAGTCATGGTCTTGGCTCCAATTGCAAATATATCATAACAAAAAACATTTTTTCCTCTGTTAATCTGAATTTTATTGAAGGTTGATATGGACAAAATTTTTAATTTGGTGGTAGTTTGACATTTTTAAAGCAATTTTTTTCACAATGGCAGTTTCTTGTAGACTTAAGTATATGATAAATTACATGTAATTCATATTAACTATTACAGATCATTTACTGAGAAAGATTCAAATGAGAGCGCTATTTCAGGAGACAGAAATAGTCGTGATCATGTACTTCAGTATTTTAATTTATTTTATTGAATTTTCCTTTTCTTGAGTTTATGGCATTAACCAGCAGGGGCTGCTCTTAGCATTACAGGCAAGCTAAATTTCTGCAGAGTTGAATTATTTTATGTCCTAGCTGTTGGTGTAAGTAAAATGTATTCAGGTTGGTGAACAACTTGTGAAAATACAGCCCTTGTCTTGTTTGGGCTAATTTTGTTGTTTTTCTTTTCCTTGATGCTTTGTCTTTAAGCCTCCAATATCTGCAATCCTCTCCTGTTAATTAAAATACTATTTCCTCCTGGTCATCTTTATAAATATTTTATCAGTACAGATATGATAAAGGAAAGACAATTAGAGACTTTGTGTTCAAAAGATAAAGTATATTTTTAATAGAAGCAGTGAGAAGAAGGAGAATAGAGTTTTCTCAGCCATTGTCATTTCGAACAGAGCTGACTCTCTTTAGGGCAGTTCTCACTAATATAGAGAGCAATTTAAGTTTTAAAAATTACAGAATTCTTTGCAGTAGGCTATTGAAGAAGCTAGAAGGCTGGCTATGTCAAGGGGCTTTTGAAGGTTTATGTGGAAAGATTCAGAGACATTCTGTGCATTAGGATCTGCACAGAAGTGTTGCCATTGTCACAGGTTAACCTTACCAAGTGTATTATAGATGCCACACTGGAGAGATGAGACCACGACCCCTTCCCAACTCCTAAATTATACTGAAATATTATTCCCAGCCTCGCTGCTCTGTGTTTTATTTATGTCCCAATATTTCTGGAAAAGCTCCAACTTGTTAATTAAATCATATTGTCTTATGACATCTAAATGTTATAATTAAGAAAGTCTGATTACTTGGGGTAATGTTAATATTGTTATTTTTATTATTTCCAACTAAGAAACATACTGCTGATCAGAGACCATTAAGCCTTTCTGAGTAGCCAAATAATACCTTGGAGTAGGTTTCCTTTTCAATAGCCCATTCAAGGACACCTCAAGGTTAGTGAGAATAAAATATTTGATGTAGTCATATGCAGACTCAGCACTAACTATGGAGTTGAGTCTTTTGCTATTGTACACATACATGCAGGTCTGACATTCTTGTATTATAGAAAGTATTAAGAGGGTACCCTTAGAGGAACAGAAATGATTTATTAGATTGTCATATACCATGTGTTCTGGATAGTCCATCAATGAATGTTTAATACCAGAATTGCTGAAGACCAGTCGTTGCTCAGTCTTGGAGGCTGTATGCCTTAGCCATATAAATCTATTGCTAAGGGTAGGATATCCACTACTCTTCCACCCCAGAAACCAGAGAAGCTGAACTCTGGTGTTAGTGGAGAAGAGTAGCAGTGAAAGTGGAGATGAGCTTGGCAGCAGACAAAGTCAAGAGACAACAGCTTCCTCCTCCTCTTTTGTCTAGGCTGCCTCCAGAAAGCACAGCACTCATTTAAGGGTAACCTTCTGCATTCAGATAATCTAAACAAGAAAAGCACCGAAAAAAAATGTCCAGCTATTTGTTATTTCATTGATTCTTGATCCAGTCAAGTTGACAATCAAGGTCATCACAGGCAGAATAGAAAGTGTAATGAGAGTTTATAAAACTAGGATTCTAATTTGAGAAAACATTGGTCCTGTGCAACCAATCCACATTTTACACTATATACATTGTCACTCTTAAGTGAAAATGATGATGCTCACACTATATAAATTCTCCTTACATTATCTTTTCTATACTATTGTCAGATCGATCTATGAAGTGATTATATAATTAAATAATTCTCAGTATTACCTTAAGAAATAATTTGATTATGGTTCATTTTTATGGCTTATATTATTTATCAATAGAATTCCTTTGTAAATACAGAAGGGGATGCTCACAGCCAACCATTGGACTGAGCACTGGGTCCTCATTGGAGGACTTAGAAAAAGGACTGAAGGAGCTGAAGGGGTTTGTAACTCCACAGGAAGCGTGACAATATCAACCAATCAGACCAGAACTCCCAGGGACTAAACCACCAACCAAAGAGTACACATGGAGGGTCCCATAGTTCCACACATGTAGCAGAGGATGCCTTGTTGGACAATGGGAGGTGAAGTCCTTTGTCCTGTGGAAGCTTGATGCCCCAGTGTAGGGAAATGCCAGGGCCGGGACCCAGGAGTGGGTGTTAGGAGGGATGATCACCTCATAGAAGCAGGGGGAGGGTGTATGGGAGAGGGAGATTCTGGAGGTGGGGTGGTAACCGGAAAGGGGATAACATTTGAAATGTAAATAAATAAAATATCCATAAAAAAAGGAAAAAAGAACTCCTTTCTAAGGCAGTTTTTAAAATTAAGCAAATGCATACTTTACTCCTAGTATTCATTCATCTATTTAGTGAACTTGGATGAAAATCAACTTTTCACATGGCAGAAAAAATGCAGTTTGCATATCAAAGGTTATCTTTTAGTACTTTGCTATGTCATTCAAAATGTTTGGGAAGCAAAAGTAATAACAGTAATGGCTTCTACTACAGTCTCCCTGGTAGCTGTACTAAACTTCTTGAGATATTATTCCCCCTTTCTACAAATGGCATGAGTGAAGTTCCTATGCCTAAATAGAATGTTAGGTTGTTCCTGGGCAATGATTTTGAGCAAAAAGAAGGCTGTGTCAAATCTTAGGTCCTTGATCTTACTAGGCCTTCTTTAAGCTGTAGATTTCAGCTTTCTATGATGGTACTGAAGAATAAAAATAAGGATGTGATGCTTCTTCCTGGGTGAAAATGCTTACCACCCATTGGCATGGACATCTGGGACACTTGACTATATTACAAGCACCTTGACCATATATTTATAACACTTCTAGTTGATAAGAACAACTCACTTATAGAAAACAATAGTCTTTTTGTTTGTTTGTTTTAATTATGCTAGCAAGTTGCTTTGTTGATGAAATAAATTCTCAGCATGTCTGACCAAATGAATTGTCAAGCCACTCACAGGGAGCCTTAGAGTAAATTATTTAGTCCTAAACAAATCAACACTTTAGCAGAAATCCTGCCCTTCAGGAAAATTCAGTCTTATCAACTTTTGAAAAAAATGTTTTTTTTTTTTTTTTTTTTGCATTGAAGCAGCTATGTCATTCAAAATGTTTGGGAATCAAAAGTAATAACAATAATGGTTTCTGTTACAGTCTCCCTGGTAGCTGGACTAAAACCTCTTGAGGTATTCCCCCTTTCTACAACTGGCATGAGTGAAGTTCCTATGCCCAAATAGAATGTTAGGTTGTTCCTGGGCAATGATGTCAAGCAAAGAGACCAGCACGGCCAGCAATATGTCTCAGTTGGAAGAGTATTTGCTTAGCAACCACAAAACCCCAGATTCAACCACATCAGGCAGAGTGGCGCACATCCATTTACCTGGTACTTGGGAGAGAAAAGAAAAAAAATGAGTCTGCCTCTGTGTCACTGGCTACAGGTTATACTTTGGTCTTGGAGAATCCACATTTTTTGTACTGTGATGATTATTTCACTCAGCTATTGAGTACAATTTTTGTTATTGTTCTCAATAACAAGCAGTTTTGTTGATTAAATGATGTAAAGCAAACTCAATTTTTTTTCTAACAACAAAAATATGGTATAAATGAATTTGTTATATGTGGGGAAAGTGTTATCTATTGTTACAACCCCTCCAGTGTAATAACTTTCTTTGAAAGATATAATAAGAAATTTACACAATTGAAAAAAAATTGGGGAGAAGAAGATCCTCAAGAAGTTCATTATTGCTTGATTGTGTAGACAGGGACTTGCTCTGGCTTCAGGACTGGCTGTTAAAGTGGGGCTGTAAAAGAATATTCCCTACATTTTCCATGGTGACTACTTTATCTCTCAGTGATCTTTACAGCTCTTCTCAAATAGATGTCCTTGAAATCTCTAGGGCTTTGAAAACCAAAGCCGTGCCCTTGATCTTCCAAGAAGCTGGGATTTACAGCTTTGGTCTTGAAGACCAAGGAACCTATCACCTTCTCATTGGTCCTAAGGATTATCTCACCTAACTGCTGGGAAACTGGAACCTTGGCAATCAAAGTGTTGATACTGACTTTTTGATTGATAAGGACATTAACACATCAGCAGATGTTATTAGCCATTGATGTTTTATTTTCAGCTTTAAAAGAAGAAGATCACAAAGCAAAGAATAATGGCAAGTGCTTTAAGCATGTGAGTCCATGTTGTTTCTAATTAAAGAAACTGATGAGCACACACTAGGTAAAACTGTCTGTCCTATAAGACCCCAATCCCAGAATTGTATGTCATGCCTTAAGGAGAAGAAAGTTGTATTACTCTAAACTGGAGATCAGAATGGCTCTATGACCTTTGGCCTATCATTTTCGAGGGCAACTACTTACTAAATAGAAAGTAAAATTAGATTTTCTCTTTTGAATCTCAATGGTTTTTGTGCAGGAAAAACATTTAAAAGATGAATCAAACAGTATTGTGTTGTACTGAATGTGAGGTATGGAAAGAAAGAGAAAGGCTTGGTAGAGCCAAAGCTTATTAGTAGAAAGATTGAAATTGGGAGCCATTTTCTAAACTCCGATATCATGTGTGTTCTAATTATTTATACACGACCTATGAAGCATAATCAATGCATAGTTCTTATGTTGACAACATATTTGATTTATCTTAACATTTAAACAATAATGAGGCTGTTTTAGGATAACTTCACCCTTCTCCAGTGAAAAGTGTTTCTCTTTAACCGTGAGGTACCATTAAGAGCTAGGCTTTTGTAGGAGTGTCCCCTCTAAAATCCAGGACGTGTAGGTTCGAGCATATTACTTGTTGCAGTTATTACCATCGTCTCTTTTTGTCAAGTATTCCCTCCCTCTCTATTGATCTGTTCTGAGAATGCATCCTTAAGCAATGCAGAGAATCAACCTGTCTGACCTGACACAAGACAAACTACAAACCCCATTTCTTTCCCCTAACCCATGGTCACAATAATTTTCTAAGTAAATTTAGATTTCTCTATTAAAAGTCTTCAAGATTTGCAGTCCTGGCTTTATTTCATGGTAGTTGAAAACATGACTGACTGCTAACATATTAAGAACAAATTTACTGATTTTACTGATTTTGTGGTGTGTGTTGTGTGTGTGTGTGTGTGTGTGTGTGTGTGTGTTTTAGGCATGTGTTTTAAGTGTATACATGCCTCTGGATCTTTGAATGTATAAAAGTCAGAAGTCAATATTAGGTGTCTGTAGGTTTTTGTTTATATGTTTGCGACAAGTACCCCACTGAACATGAAGTTTACGGATTGGCTGTGCATTGGCTAGAGAGACAAGCCTCAAGTGCATCAAGACCAGTATTCTCCTGTCACAACTTCACAGCTTGGAGATCACAGACATAAACTCCCATGCCTGACTTTCTCCTCGATTTGTTGCAGTCTAAACTCAGGACTTCCTGTTTGTATGCCTAGCACCTTTAGCCAACAATCTATTGTCCCAGGCCCTCTACTGCCCTCTGGTAAACTTACATTCCCCTGATCAACAATACCAAAGGCCACTTTTATGTGACTTTTAATTTTTTACCATCTAATAGTGTGGTCTATAACAAACTGTACAAAAATCTTATTTTAAAAATTATACTGGAAATTTTAACCTCTGTGTATTTTTGGTACAATTTCCACAACACTTGGCTGCTAGTCAAAAAGGACCAATGAGGCATTTCAGGACTGGCTCTTTGCATGGTCCCTTAGGCACGACATATAGAAAGAGTAGGATTGCATCCAAAAGAGCTGGATGCTAGGAGAGAAAGCTTTTGCCTTGTGACAGTAGACTGAGTTGACTCACAGGAATATCATATGAAGAAATCTATTTGGTAATAATATTTCATGCAACTTTGTATCCCACATACTGGGAAATGTTCCAGATTCTTCTGAACCTGGAAAATAACTTGTTTTGATCTTTTAGCATTCATCCTGTACCTTCTATTGGCCAAGCTTCCTTGTGCCAGCTGTCTTGGGAAATACTAGAGCCCGGCTTCAATAGCATACACACACCCCCCCCAAAAAAGCCAAGAAATAGGATTGGAGAAAAAAATAAATTGGCAAAACATATAGTTTTAAAAATTCCTGCTTAAAAGAAAGGTGATAAAATGATATATACACAGTTGTTTGTTGCTCTTAAAAAAGTTTGATTAGACACAGTCCTTGTCAAATAGCTGGAACTCTGCTAAAATAAAATAGGTATTTAATCAAATCCCAAGACAGTAAACATGATTTCTGAAATGTCTTGTATGTTGGAACCAAAGATTCGTATACTTAGAGGAGTTGCAAAAGCAAAAACTGGCTTTAAATTTGGGAGATGGGTCACATTGATGTTTGTTGTCACATCTTCTCCTGTGCTGTGTAGGAGTTCTTAACCTGCAATGAACATTTATAATCAATAGGATTCTCAGATCTTTTTCAAAGCTTAGTTGAATTATGTGATTCTCTTTGGCTGGCCTCGTATTTGCAAGCACTGTTATAAAGACAGCTTCCGAATTGAAGCCTTCTGAATTCTCATCAATAATTTGTAGAGTCATGTTGTGTTTCACATATATTTCTTTTCTGACATGAGGAAATTAGAGTGGGTGGGCACAGTTCTAGGATGTGGTAGAGAGAAAATATGAAACAAAGAAAAGATAACACTACATGTTTTCTAATGGGACTCCTGTGTTGATTTGATGTAATATTAGCTAACTCTAAAACATTAAAGATATATCTGTGAATTTGGGGTGAATGCTTAAAAAAGCAAATCAACAATTATATGAGCACTAGACTCTCCAAGTTACCAAAAATTCAATCCTTCTTTTTTCTCCTCTAAAGTATATTCCAATTACCTGTAGCCAATATAAACATTAATTTTTAATTGTTTTCAAAGAGGTGCACCATTGTTGAAAATATGTAACTAACTATGTTTTAAAAGGTCATATGCGTTTAAGCAAAAAAGAATATTATATAACATACTAAAAATTCTGATAGCAAATCTTCCAAATTTATTATTTCAAGAAAACCAATCACATACTTAGTTAAGAGAAAAAAAAGAGGGGCAAAGTGGTAAGAGGAAAGGCTTTAGGGAAAAGAGTGGAAGAGAAGAGCGGGGGGCAAGAAAGAAAGGAGATGGACTGTGCAGCAGTGGCAGTAGGGGAGGGAGCACTCAATTGGCTGCCTTCCTTGTTGATCAAAAGTCCTTCACATGAGATTCCTAACCTTCAGTTCTTGCTCTGGCATGTGATTATACATTTTGTGTGTCAGGGGCTTGGGGAAAATGAAGGATTAGAATCTTACCTCTGAGTCAGAAAGTTAATTAAAGAGTGTGCATATAAAATAGAATAATGAATTATTTAGCTGATAACAAACATGATATAAAATTCCATTTATTGGCTCGTCAATTCAATTTGGTTAGTTTAGAATTGTATAATTTTTTTTCACGGACATAAAAATATCTGACATTTACAGATTTATTCTTACATACTTCCTTTTTGTCCCATGAGTATGCATTTCTTTTTTAGATCTTATGAAATATTTTCAATACATGAAGTATAATGTGGTATGATTAAACATACACTTTACATGGCTTGATCAAGACTGCCTCAGAACTTGACCTATTCTTGTATCTCTTCTTTTTTCTTCAACCTTGAGCTATCTAAGCTTTGAGGGAGGATGCACTATTAAGATAACTTGTAATCACCCCCCCCCCAATAAGGGGAACAAATTGTAAAATGCAAATAACTTTAGACAAACCTTCACTGGCTCATCTCTTTAAGAATGAAAACATCTAGTGGCTTAGAATCATAAATGTTTTTTGGTGTTTCATTCTTAAAATACATTGTTAAGCTAAGTAAGCATTTCTCAGCTTCATTGTTGAAAGTAAATGTCGGAGTAGCATATATTCTGTAAAATAGATCTGATTGCTTTAAGTGCAAACCTTAAAGGAACCAGTTAGCAGCTCTGTGTACAGAGTTTGGGTTAAGTTCCTTCATAAGCACAGTTCTTCCTTCATGCTAATACCATGTCCACAGGACAAGCTCACACTCCATTTTGCTTAGTACTGTCTCAGTTTAAGTACATAGTTACCTCTTCTGTCTATGGGTTTTCTTTTTCCTTTCAAACTGGTCTACATTCAGAAAGTAGGTGACCCACTTCTCTACCTATGCACACACCAATATAAGTGTTTTCCATATAGGTTCTGTTAACTCAGTGTAAAATGATTCTGCAATTTAAATACTGTAATCTCCCTCTTCTCCCTCCCCACCAATGTACACTGTCATTTCCATTACCAAAGGGACTTTAAGGGAAGAAAAGCACTGGGGGAATCTGAAAATTTAAACACTGTTTTCTTACAGTCGTGACATTGTGTAACACGACCATCAGTCTGTGTGGTGTGGTAGAAAGAAATCTGAATACTGCTTGATTAAGCTGGGACTTTAGACAATTTCAGTTTTAATTTTAAACTGTTTTTTTTTTAATTTGTGTGTATGCATGTGTGCAAGTTTGTAGATATGTTCCTGTATGTACTTGTGGATATGTCCAAGTCACAGCCTGCATGGGAAGGTCAGAAGGAAAGAGATCTCAGCCCTTGCCTTTTGCTCATCTCTTGTAAAAACACTGGGGTTACCCCCAAACACTGCCATATACTTCATGCGGGCTCTGGGGATTCGAACCCACATCCCCATGCTTTCATAGAAGGCCCTTTACCTACTGATCCATCTTCCAAACCCCAAATTCAATTGCTTTAATCATTTATTTCCTCTCATTTATTTTGGGAATAATAATCTTGGTTTGAATATGTTGTTTCAGATATGGAATGTTGACATATAATCAGTGATTAAATCCTGGTAGCAATTACATGATTTATTTTCTCATTTTAGATAGTTAGATAATTGTAAAATTTAGTAGAAAAGTTTTCTTTTCAGTTTGTTGAGAAGAATAAAAAGAAGTAACTTGAGAGAGTTCAAACAAAGTTGAACTTCACGCTGGGCAGTGGTGACACAGGCCTTTAATTCCACCATTCAGGAGGTAGAGGCAGGTAGACTCTGAATTTGAGGCCAGCCTGGTCTTCAGAGTGAAATCCAGGAATAACTGGGCTACATAGATAAGCTCTGACTTAAATACGCGCGCACACACACACACACACACACACACACACACACACACACACACACACCTAGAAATTAGCATTTGTTTCAGACATTTGCAAACATGCATTTTAAAACACCCAGACCACTAGAATTAATAAAAGAGTCAAAATTCTAAAGTATCCTACAGAGTTATTTTACATAATTACCTTTGAATATTATAAATTGGACAAGTTTATAATGAACAAATTTAAAAAGATTGTTTTATGATATAAAAATGAGTTGTTGAGAACAATTTCCTAATCTCAAAAACAAAGAAAGGGATACTTTAAGAAATATGTATTCATTTAATAAAAGGTATAATCTAGTATACTTTTACATTAGTGAAATATTCATTCAATAAAATAACAATCATAACCTTTTTGTATGTCTATACAAGATAACCCAACTTTGATTTTTTTTTAAGTATGAGAAAACCATTTGTGAGATGTAACTTATGTTGAAAAGAAGTTCCAGAATTACAGATAGTTGTAACTGCAAATTATTACCTTTCTGGAAGATCACACATCTTTCTGTGTATCATACTGTGAAGTTTCAAATACAGCTCACCACTGAGGAATGAATTCAGGCCCTGATCTTCCTCATGAGTCTGAGAATCTTGCTGTCTATTCCTCTTTCAGTATTTTCTCATTGTAAAGTCCTAGTTTGGAGCATGTATGTCTTTGTAGAGATTGCATTAGACTCAAATAGCTGAATATATTGCTCTGGGAGAGGGAGAGTATGGATGACGAATTGGTGCCCCAAGTTATCACATGGCTACGCAACATTTTTCCAACCCTGTCATGAAACTCTTTAAAATGATGGTGCATATAAAATGCTGTGGAATTAATCAAAGCAACTAAGCTTGTAACTCAAACCTTAGCATTTCCATAGCAGATAGCCATTTAAGTCTTTGTTAAACAAAGGCAATAAGCACTGAAAAAAAATCCTCCTTAAGAGACAATGGAAAGTGCTCTTTTTAATGCATAAACATTCCGAACATTAATCATACACTAAAAGCTTTTGTCAGACCTGTTGATTTTCAGAGTTATGACAAAGTGGACAAGTTGAAAGCATCTGTCTAAGGATGCCAACTACTCATTTTACCTGCTTCAAGGGATTGTTGTAAGGCTCTTAGTGAAATAATGTATGTAAAATTTCTTTATATGATATTCATAAAGTGATAAATACAAAACTCATTTGCTCAATTAAGTTGATTTTGTATACCTACCACATGCAAGTCCAAGTCTTACATATAGAAGACCACACTGCTTTAATTCTTCATGTTAGGTTAATGTCTGTCTGTCTGTCTGTATCTATCTATCTATCTCTCTGCCTGTCTATCTATCTATCTATCTATCTATCTATCTATCTATCTATCTATCTATCTCTCATCTTAGGGTTTCCATTGCTGTAAAGAGACAATATGACCTTGGCAACTCTTATAAATGAAAACATGAAATTTAAGACTGGCTTACATTTTCAGAGGGTTAGTCTGTTATCATCATGGCAGAAAACATGGTAGTGTGTATGCAGATATGATAACAGAGAGGGAGCTGAGAGGTGAGACATGTCCAGTTTGGGGACCCCCCAGTTCTTTGGGGCTTCTAATTCACCCCACAGTGACACACTTTCTCCAACAAGGCCACATAAACTACTACTACAAGGCCACACCACCTAATAGTGCCACTCGCTATGGGCAAAGCATTCAAACATGTGAGACTATGGGGGCAATCTTATTCAAACCGCCACATCTATTTTTTTATATCCTTCCCTGTATATTTAACACTCTTTCTTATTAATTACTTGTTCCATTTTCAGTGTGTGTATATGTGTGTGTGTGTGTGTGTGTGTGTGTGTGTGTGTGTGTTTTCAAATGTGCATACAAACACTGGCCCAAAGTTTATCCATAGGCTTGGTGGCCAGCAAACACCACCATAGAGGCACTTATTCCTGTCTCCCTGGTACTGAGACTACACACTCAGATTACAACTTGAACTCTATCATCCTGGTTGTTTTGTGAGTACTGGTAATCAAACTCATGCCCACGTTTGCATGATAAGCACATTAACCTCTATTTTATTTGCCGAAGCACCTAAATTACCCTATTTAAAAAAAGAAAAGGAAAACAACAACAAAACAAAAATGTTTTTCATTTCCTTAACCCTTTGACCCAATCTCTTAATGTTTAGACCGATTCTTTAAAACAATCACAAGGGTCTGTATTAAAGTTTTTAAAGAGTTCCTAGAACTGCAGTCCCCATTTGAATTGCCATATGGATCCTCACGAGGCCAAAGGATGGGATTACTAATAAGGTCCTCGCTGCTGCGACACGATGGCTTTGCAGGCGCACTCAGTAGTAAGGATCCTTTGAATGGAATATATGGATCAGACCTCTGCTAGCTCATGTTAAATCATTTTCTACAAGCCGTTCAATTGGTAAAATTCTTTTAAAAAGTAATTAAAACATGAGCTGTTAAAAATAAACCTGAAAAAAAAAAAAAAAAAAAAAAAAAAAAAAAAAAAAAAAAAAAAAAAAAAAAAAAAAAAAAAAATAAACCTGAACATTCTTCCTAACTCTAACATACTGTGTGTTCACATAATTTCAACAGCAATGTGTTTTTGTTTTCCATTTTATCCAGAGAATATTCACTTAATCACCTCAGTTATAGGCTAGGAATTCACAATATCCAACTGAAAAATCTCCATGTGCTTTGTCCCTTACGAATTAGAATATAGAGTCTGTAATCCTTGTTGCTTGCTCTGTCTTGATTACTATATGTAAATGCATATGCTCAGCAATTGGGACATAATCCAGTACATGCATGGAAAAATTAAATTAAGCCAACACCTGACTTCAATCCAGATTCACATCCACTTTCCAGTAAGCACCCATGGATTGTTTAAATATGTTTTCTCTTTACTCCAAGTTCTATTGAAACTTCATACAACTTTGACTACTTTAAAATATTTCTTCCAGAAACATTTATGTTCTTAATGCTTTCTTTCTGATTGCTTCATGTGTGATACATTACTGCTTAATGACCCTCTATCTGCTCCACACGGTTTCTTCATTGGGATTTCAATTTCCAGATTCTAATATTCCAGACAGACACACATATAACAAGCATGTAATATTCTTCCAAAATTTAACCCAATGTCTTGTTTTTCATATTTCTTTTGTTCTCCAGTGCAGACACATTTGGAAATTTGTGGATTTTTGTAGTTGTTGTTTCATAGGGATAAACCTGGCCATCGGTCTATCATGTGTGCTTCTGGCTATTCCCCTCGCTTTCTATTCCTGTGACCCTCTTGGTCTCCTGGGGACGAGCAGGAGAATACAGTAGGGTACCTGAGTTCTTCACCCCAAGCATTCCTTGATTGCAGCAGTTAACAATGATATTCCTAATCCCAGATTCATTTTTCTGTTCTTCCACCTAAGTTTGCAGACAAGTTTTATTTTGATATTGTTTTGTTTTTACAGCTGGATTCACAGTGCCTAGGTTTTGGCTTTCCTACAGAAATATTCATTTATATCATATTGAATTTTTAATACATGGTGTGCAGCTAACTCTCAAATATTAATATCTAAATCCTTGCATGCTTCTAAATCCACATAGTTTCAATATGAGAGATGAATACATGTCTGTCAATGAAGACATGAGAAAAGAGCGAATTTACATAAACTTTCTCAAAATTGTTAGGATTTATAGAGGAGGCCAAACTGAACTCTGAATATAGGGTTTTCTGTTTCTTGTAGAGTTTTAGTCATAATAAACATTTAAATTTCATATTAAAATGTGAACCTTATATATTCTTCCTATAAATCAAGGCAAAATTGTGAGTGCTTGTGAATGCTGCAGCTTATATACTGTGATGGAAATTATGCTAGATAAATTTTAAATTTATCTTTATTGGATATGTTCTTTATTTACATTTCAAATGTTGTCCCCTTTCCAGTTCTCCCCTCCAGAACCCCCTATGCCATTTTCCCCTCCCTCTGCCTTTCCATCATCCACCCACCCACTCCCGCCTTCCCACCCTGGCATTTCCCTACACTGGGGCATCAAATCCCCTCAGGCCCAGGGGTCACTCCTCCCACTTATGTCCAATGAGGCCATCCTCTGCCACATATGCGACAGAGCCATGGGTCCCTCCATGTGTACTCTCAAAGGCCATTCTTAAAGTCTACATAGTCAGCAATAGGCTGTCCAGCATAGTCACTGTGGAAAAAGCTAGGCATTTAACAGTACCCCAACTCTGTAGACCCCCTTCACATTAGAGGTGCTAACTAGAGTATGCTACCATACTGGGTGCCTAGTGAAGATAGCATCCTATCCTACCATGTAGGCATATGATTTCTACTATGAGAGAAATACCGACTACCAAGTTAAGTCCTTTAACATGCAAAATGTATGCACATATAGAACAGTTGTTTAAAGTCATTCTGTTTAAAGGCAGCTTATTAAAAATATTACACAGCATGGCTGATAGGAGCCCAAATCATAGCATTTTTTCCAACTCAGTTTTCCTGCTTCCAAGAAAGTCATTTTCCTTTTCTGTGTCTACATCTAAAGCGTGTGGGTAGGTGGGGGAACACCCTCATACAGGCAAAGGGGGCAGGGCAGATGTGGGATGGGGGTGGCTGGAGGGGTAACTGGGAAGTGGGATATCATTTGAGATGTAAACAAATGGAACACTTAATTAAAAAACTTAACTTTTCAAAATCAAAATGATTATATCTATATTTTTATATTTACAAATTCCAAGATAGGTAATCAGTATTATTTCTGACACTATAGACTGAAAATTCAGGGGAAAGCTTTCAAGTTTAAGAATCTGAACCCAGGATATCTTCTGAATTCTAAAAGTCATAGTATCTTAGACCAATAAAATTTTACATACCCATCTGTCTCAACTATCTCAATAGCAATTAGAAGTATGCATTAGATTGATGATATCTGTGCTTCATCTAACTCTAGGCATCTAAACACTTTTGCTCTGTTAACAATAATTTCATTGAATACCAATTACAAGGTCAAAGGAGAAATTAGTATTGTTAGGCTACTTAACAACTTCTAAAAATAGAATATTGCTGTATAAGGTAGCAAAACAAAATTAAAAAGATAGTATCATTAGAAATTAATAAATAAGAATTTATTTATTCATTCACTCAGATGGGGAGATCCATTAAAAATAGTTGAGCAAGATACAGTACTCTAATTTTTCTTGTTACTTCTATTTTAAGGGAAAAGCTAATACTGAATGCTTAATGCCCAACTGTTAACAATAGGCCTGATGAAATTCCAGAATTGCGACAATTATGCTGATATCCACAATGAATCTTTTCTTAACAACAAGGTAGGGTGGAGGCAGTAACTTCTAATAGGCAAGCTCTCATTGGGACAAATGTATAATGGAACAATTGCTAATGGTTTACCATAAATCACTGCTAATATTTGTCATTGCTCTCTGGTGGCTAACTGAACAGTTAAGAACAGATACAGGGCTACAGAGCTACAGATTATGTATCTTGAATCTGATATTGACCTGCTGAGTGGCAATAGAAAACTTTTGCTTGAGAAATGGGAGGATTTCCAGGAGGTGAATAAAACATTTCACATTGTTTAGGAGGTTTATAAGAAGATTAATTTATCAACACATAGAAGAATACAAGAAAACCATACATGATAAATATAGTGATACAAGTTATATTAAATACATCTCAGAATACTAATGTTTAATGCTAACTAAAATAGTTGAATTAGATATCTTCTCATTTTCTACTTTTGTTTGTTTGTTTCTTTCTTTCTTCCTTTCTCTCTCTTGTTCTCTTTCTCTCTTTATTTCCTTCTTTCTTTCTTTTGGATTTGTTTTGTTTTGTGACAACCCCATAATATAGCCATAAATTTATTGTAACCCATATGTAGATCAGGCTGTCCTTGAACACAGAAATCAACCACTTTCTGTCTCCACTGTGCTGAGATTAAAGTGTGATTATAGTCAAGTAGACACTACAGGCTTTAGCTTATTTTTATTAAAGCCTCTGAAGCAAAAGTTGTGATCAAATCTTATAGCAAAGGATTTACATTCAGGATATATGTGCATTAAGCACAATGTTTTTAGTTATTCTTTAGGAACAAAGGATACTGATACTTTATTCTGTTTGTTATTTTTACACATGAAATATTTAATCTAATAAAATGGTTTAAATTTTAGTAATAGGCATAGCCTTTCTGTACATCATAAAGTTGTAAAAAACATTTATAAATTATCATATCACATGAATATTATAATATAAAACATAAAAGTAATGTATGTTGGTAAAATATTAAAAATTATCAATGAAATTAAATTTGCTTTGTGATT
Organism: Mastomys coucha; assembly: GCF_008632895.1. Classification (NCBI taxonomy): domain Eukaryota; kingdom Metazoa; phylum Chordata; class Mammalia; order Rodentia; family Muridae; genus Mastomys; species Mastomys coucha. The sequence continues at coordinate 71,876,568 of NW_022196894.1, read as the reverse complement.
TGCAAAAAATAAATATACCTTCTGAATTTTTTTTTCAAGTACTACTTTTGCCCATCTTAGAACAGAATGTGACATAGAATACCCATTGATTCATGCATTTATCAGTACATATCAGAGAAGGGTCTTTCAGTAGGTAGCAGATGGTAAATAGTGCTGAAAAATAAAAAGCTGGAATTCTTTTTTTTCAAGACATGGTTTCTCTGTGTAGCCTTGGCTGTCCTGGAACTCACTCTGTAGACCAGGCTCACCTTGAGCTCAGAAATCCGCCTGTCTCTGCCTCCCAAGTGCTGAGATTAAAGGTGTGTGCCACCACCACCCAGCTAAAAGCTGGAATTCTTATCCTTAAATGAGACATTCCTATCACACCCCTCCCCCACGGCTCAGGGATCATGGAGGATGAGGAGTCAGAACACTTCTAAGAGTCTGATACAATGGAGTACTACAAGGTGTGTTTTCTGGACACATGAAGGAATTATGCATGTGTATTCAGAGGGCACAAGACCTTTGCAATCCTAGGCATATCATGCGAGTTCAGAATTGGTCTGAAGTTCTACCTTTAGTCAAGGTCATAACTGGCTTTTATACTGGCTGGGAAATGGGAAAACTATTTTTGTTTGTTTTGTTTTGTTTTGTTTTCCCAGTATATGACTTATGACCCCAGTAGATCAACCATTCTCCAGAAATGTCCTACACACAAAGTACTTCAGCACCACAAGTTGACCTGGGCTGGTCAATTTATCCAGTCAAAATGGACCAAAATAAATGGTCAAAAATGAGTGAAAACACAAACAAACAAACAAACAAATGAACAAAACCAAACCAAGCCAAAAATCAAACATGAAATATGAGTAGAGACGTGGGGATTTATTTGGGTGAAACTGGAGAAAGAGAAGTATATGATTAGGAGTGAAATTCAGTGTAAAAATGTCTCAAGTATTAAAATATTACTTAAAAGTATTCATAAAAGTTGCTCTTATCCAGATGTAATTGTCTCAAAGGCTTACTGCTGAATAAGCTCATTTTTCTAAACTGTTGCTAGCTAGTTCAACTCAGCTATTCTGGCTCAAACTCCTCTCCATGCTGACTGGTTTAATCTGGCTTCTCTCAGCTTCTAACTGAATTGCTCTGATTTACCTCAAACTACCTCTGGTAATTTGTTCTAATCTTTTGGCTCCTTCTTATTCTATGGATGCAACTGCCTCTGCACGAAGTCACAAATGAGCTCAATTCCTTCCACTGCCCTGACTGAAAGACTTGAACAAAACTGAACATGAAACTCAACTCTGCTCAACTGAGCTGATTTTCTCTCCCTCCATTGCTCTTAAGTAAACTCTCTTTTCTATTTATTGAGCATTTACTATGTCTGACTCATTCTGTCAAATCTTTCTGATTAGTCACTTTGTCTCTCAGACATTATTCTTTGGGTTTAAAGGTGTGTGATGTATCTGCATAACAGGTAAATCACATAAACCTAGAATATCTTTGAATGTGATCCTTTGCCAGAGCAGCCATGTTGCTGGATTACAAGTCCTCTACAAATATTAACCATCAGAAAAATGAAATCTGCAATTAATATTTTTGTAAGATAAGCCCTATCTGGTCACTTATGGACCCCACTTTTTTTTTTCATGATTCCAGAATTTCTCCTTCTTGTTTTTCTTTTACGAAGCATATTTAGTAGAAGATAAATTTAATCACTTCTTAATTCTAAATGACATACTATGTGAAAAGCAATATAACACTTCAGTATATCATATTGGTAAATAAGAAAATATAACAAATAACAACAAAAATACAAATATTAGAAAACTATAAACTATTTAGCCAACCTCAAAAATCATTTCTCCTTTGATGTGAAAAATCTTCAGAATGAGTGACATTCCAAAATTTTATACGAGTAAAATTTCATAGCAGATATATATACAAACATAGCATACAACATAAAGTATGGGCTACTTTGCAATAGCAGAATTCCATATCATACAACCCTAAGTAATTATAATTATTAATATTCATACTCTACTTTATGATAGTTCCACAAACAGTTTGATTGCTTAGCAGAACACAGAGAAAGCAAAAGTAAATAAAATTTGAAACTAAAATCTACATATGTTGATCATATGGAAAAAGTTATTTGTATAATATCCCTTTATTCTTGAAGTTTATTCAATAAAAAAACATAATTTTGACTCTTTTGATAATTTTGATTATTTTTAATTTTTTGAATGGAGAGAGTAAATACACAAAACTCACTATGATTAACAGTATTTCAGAAACATTTTCCTCTGTAAGTATGACCTGTACCCTGGCAATATGTAACTACTCCACAGCAACCCTTAAACACAAGCATCTTTTGTTGATGATTAAATTATTTATTTTTGCTTATTACATAGAATGATGCTCAGATATATGACAGAAATAGGGTGTGAAAGTCTGTGTTGAAAACTCCCAGATGATGATTGTCATGTGATGTTGATAGTGATAATGATGATGATAATGATGATAATTATTATGGTGTTGATTCTACTCAAGAATTATGATTTATTTAGCAAAAGTGTTGAGGTATGTCAATTTATCTGATTGCTCATCCATTAAATTATGTTTGATCTATATTGACCTATTCTATAAATATTAAAAACTATTTTAAGTGATGATCCAAATGGTGGCAAATAGAAGTATGATACTATACACAAGACTAAAGGAGACTATAATTTTAGTTAACAAATATTTACTATTGTGCTTTTGATCAACTTTCAATAGTTTTTACTTTTTTTAAAGATATCTTCTGGACAATGAGCCCTTCACCTGTAATCTATTTGTATTGTTTAAGAAATCCTTGTTTTGTGTAAGAAAACCTTTGAATGTTCACCTAGGGTTTTCATTTGTGTTTTGAATTAATGAGCTCTCCTACTCTGAACAGAAGGTACATGTTGTTTTACTTGAAGTCATCTTGCTTTAGAAAATATCACCTGGGTGAGTCATTCATCTCTCTCACAGCCTGGTGTCTCATCACCAACTCTGCTCTTATCTAGTCTTCAGGCAGCCATCTTCCATTTTCTAATAATTACTAGAAGCGTCTCATAAAAGATATGGCCATTTGTTAACATTGAGATTTCCACTTAGTATTGGCTATATTTATATTTCATTCACTACCATGTGTCATAAACATGAAAATAGTAAATTAATGGCAAAATAGAGCCATTTTTAAATTTGTCAGCTATAAAATGTTTTGTTTCATTGTTTCTGTGTCAGTAATATACTGAAAGAATAAATCAGACATAATTTCAGAATAAAATATTTTCATACTTTCTCTATATGCAAGGTTTATTAAGGAGGTGTAAAGCTTAGCTGGATGAACGTTGCAAAGTAACATTATATTATAAGTCCATGAATTTGTTTTGAGCTACCGTCTTTCTCTTCCTCACTTAACCATGCCCTGCTCAGAGGCTCTATTTATTTGCAGTACCAATGGAAAATGCAGCTTCCCAACTTGATGTTGCCTCCTCTACTTTCTGAGATGATGATGATTATTAATCAATTATGAGTTTATGAGAAAGAAACACCTGGCACACTTCCATAAACAAATAGGTTTCCTGTGGTTTTAAGAACAGCTGAGAGTATTTTAAAGGGTCAAGTTGATCTGTAAGTAAAGCAGCCTGCACAGTTTGACTTCCGCCACATGCCTGCCTCTCATAAATATGCACCTTTCCACCAACACCCATTCATATATGTATATATTTATTTGTTTACTTACTTATGAATGTATTTATCAGGCAATGTGGCAAAGTCCACGATGAGACAAAGAATTTAAAGAAACAGAAGACTATTGTAAAAGAATACAACACACCATTGAAAACAACCCAAGCATATTGAAAAAGATTTTTAAAAATTATGTTTTTCAATCATAATTGCTAACCCCCACAATACACTGCAAAATGAAAGCAACATTCAACTGGCAATTTTATGAATAAGAATCATTACAACTGAGATCGTTTCAGACCTTCAATTCAACAACAACAGTTGATATAGGGTGTAGGCCTCTTTAAAGGAGCATGCTTATAAAGGAGCTTGCTCTTCCTGACCTACTTTCTTGCCATTGACTTCACTTCTCAGGAAATTTCTATTGGTATGCTTCCACATTTAAAAGTAGTTCAATTTTAAAGAAATACTGTGATTTTTCCTACTTTTTGATATAGTCTATAAATTTCTGCCTCATTTTCTTTAGTTTCAGATTTCTCTCATATAAGAGGACATACAATAGATGCTCCCCGATCCTATAAGGCTGTGTTGTTTTATAAAATACCTATATGGCCAAGGGGAAACATTATACACTGCAAAATATAACTGAATAGCAACAGTTAGGAGGCAAAAACAGAGTACAATTACTCTATTGTGTTTATAACAACTGTATATATGTGTGAGTGATAATAATATTTAAATAGTATAATTAAATAGCTTGTTAAATTTACTATCAACTGCTTTTTGTTATTTTCAATGTTACAAATCAAATTCTTTAAATCACACATGTAATGAACATCATATTGTCTTGGAATGGCAGTGCACTCTAATTTCAGTTTATTGACACAATTTCTTCCTTTTTATCATCATCTGCAGTTTTCTTTTCTACACTTCGAAACTTTCATCCCCAAACAGTCTGAATCCTAATTTAGTTCTTCAATAATGAAACTAAGAAAATCTCAAAATACTGCTTATTAGCCATAAAATGTAAGGTTAAGTTAAGGTCTAGGGTTACTTTTTAAGTGTCTAAGTAAAAGGATTATTCAAATTTGAGGAAGCTGAAGCTGCATTCATCACAGGCCTGACATGAGTCAAAGCCATTGTCTAAAATCATAATGTACTTTCTCTGCATCTTTCAATTTCCTTAAACAAAAGTTACAAAATGACAGTAAGATGCATGATAAATATGGGGGTAAACATAAAATTCATAAACATTATTTCTTTTTTAAATTTAAAGCACATACTAATTTTATAGACACTTTCTTCTTAAAGACTGCTTAACTCTTACTTTCGTTGTAAAAGTGTAGTAAGAAAATTTTCATCGTATCAACACATAGGTGGTCCTCAACATGATCTCCTCCTCATACAGTTAAAGCTGTGCCCAAGTACATGATGCGTAAAAATGTCTGTTCTGAGCCCCTCTGATGTACCTAGCCAAGGTACTTTGGGTACTGTAGACTTGAACCCTAGATGTTGTAGAGTAGAATTTATACTATGGTATTCATATCATCATTTGAGCTTTCTTTGCTTTTAACTTAAAGCCTTCTTTACAGTTCATAATAAAAATATTTATGATTTAGACAGAAAGACAATGTTTTAAGGTTATTTTCATTGTCAATAAGTAGTAATGTATAGTAGGACAGCACAAATATATGTGCCAAATATACATATGCATATATATTTACCTACACACAAATATATGAAGACATACGTGAGGGAATATTTTTAACACCTTGTGAACTTTCAATGGTTAAAGTATTTTTCTTGTATTTCCTCAACATTTCATCTTGTGTTTTTGTTGCTGTTACTATTTTGGGGAATGCTTGTTAATGAAATTGAATTTTTGGTACACTAATCTCCAAGATCTCTTCTAACTTTATTTATTCTGTCTAGTTTGGTTGAGGTATCAGAGTAGTATACTGATCACAGTGGTCAATATATTCTAATTTCCTAGGTACTAAGAGACTAAGATCCTGGTCAGCTGACAGAGTGAGCAGTGATGGCTCCCATGAATCATAATGATATGAGCCTGAAATGTTTCAGCCTGTACATTGTTTCAGTCTAAAGTTCCTGACATCTTCAGCCTTCATGAAAACCTTGGAGTTTTCTGTGAGCCACTACTTTGATAGGAATCACAACAAACAATATAACTAAACTAATGGTACAGGTAAAATGATTTTAGAGAATTTACAGACTTTAGAAATCAGATATGTACTTGACAGAAATGCATTGCTTCTGTGTAAGGCGACATGAAATCTGATGGATGAAATACCATGGCCAAACTTTTCAATCAAAAAGACCACACAGCATCATTCACTCCCTCCATATGCCTACCTTGAAGGAATCTTCACTGTAAGTTACACTCTACTCCTTTCTTACGTTTATTTCTGTGTGTTTTCTTGAGAAATGAAAGTGTAATTTCATGAAGGCTCATATGCTTGAATTCTCCCAAGGCCGATCCATCAGATACATTATACAGATACGTTTAATTCTTTCTTTCCATATATTAGCCTTTTTATTGGGGCTTAATGACATGATTTCCATATGTAGATTCTTCCCTTTCTGCTTGGTCTTCACTGCTTCTTCATTAACATATGCCATTCTTGAATCATTATTTCGATCTCATTATCTGTGAAGAGCTTCAATATGAGGGGTCTTTTTTTTTAGGTCTAATGGTAGCTTAAATTTTCAGGCACACTGACTTGATGTTCATCTGACTAAGAAAATTCTGTCTCTCTGAGTCTTATTCTTTCACATAAATATTGTATATTACAATTCGGATAGTTTTAGGAGACAGGGGTCTTATTGTGACAATGTTTAAATAGGAATATCAAAATGGACATTCAAAAGAAAGCAAACAAACACTGCAACTGAAGGAAGAATAAAAAGAAACTGGACTTATTTTGTCTCTGAGAAATTCAGAGTTGGACAGCAATATGGAATGACTTATTAAACATGCTTCTCATTGAAATACCAAGGCTTTGACTTTTGCCCTAATAGGTATCGGTAATGAAGCAGATGGAGGAATGTTACCTTCTTTTCCTTGGCTTGGTACAAATGTACTCCTTCTCAATAGTAATCAGATGATTTGGTTGTTATTTCAGTAGATCTTAGAATCATTGAATAATTGAGCAAGCTGTCAGAATATTTATATTCTAAAACACAAAGCAATTCACACCATTATTCCTTCATGGAAATGAGACAACTTTATCCAATAGGTATGACATACACCTTATGTTTTAACTCTGGAATCTACAAAACAGTTCTGGGTTTTCAGTACATTTGTGAATTAATTTACAGATATAAGACTGGTGTTAATAATGAAATTCATATAAACTGACTGAATCTCTTCTTAATATAACAACCAATGTGTTATATTTTCTGAAAGCTACTAAAATGCTTTCAGAATCTCAAAACATCAGAGTTGGTTGAAATCTTCTATTTTAGTTCTTAGAAATGTTTCTCTTCAAAATATCTTACACATTGATTTAATTCATGATGTATTTCAGTATAAAACTATGTTTCAAAAATGGTGGTTTTTAAAATCTTGATACAAATAACAATTTGAAATAGTTGTTTTAAGTTGATTTGTGTAGCACCTCAAAAATCCTCCTCAAATGTGCCATTGTATTCCATTATAAGGATAATGTACAAGAAAGATGGACAGTCTAATAGCAAATAGAAGCAAGGTTAATCTCATTTATGAAGAAAGTATAACTATTTTGATATGAAACAAACCTACAACTTCAAAAGAATATTTTATGGTAATTTATGTTTCTTACTTATTTTGCATTTCTAATACAAATGGGAAAGCAGAAAATTGTAATATTCTGGTTTTTTTTCTGAGAATTAATCAATATAAGCATAAGTGTTTCTATGCATGGCTGAGGATTTGAGGATTAGAGCCAGCTAGATAGAACACAAGTTTGTGTTGAGTCCCAAGTAGCCACAGGGTAAGGAAGAGGAGATCATAATTAGGGTGTTTATTCTGACCTCCACAGGCACACTCTGGTAGGCTCTGACCCCCCCGCCCCACCCCATGCACACACAAACACATCAAACACATAATAGGACTAAACCAAATTTGAAGCTTTGAAAATGATTTCATGATTAAATATATTTAGTATGAAGACTCATTATATATAAGAAGATATGATATTATTTAATCCAAAGGAGTTTTGGAATAAATAAATCTAGAATTTATATATATAATTACTTGCTCATAAAGATGACAAGAAAGAAACATTACTTACTTCAAACTTTCAAAAAACATTTCCTCATTTCCTCTCCACCTTTAAGAAGTTACCCACAAAATATCAAAATATTACTAGGTAGGAATCTTATAATTGAAAACTAAAATTTAAAATTTTAAAATACTTCCTTTTTTCCTATGTTTTTCTTGAAAGCTTATTGTCCATAGTGATGGATAATACAGTTTTTAACAGAGTTGTACATCAAACACAGTTAAAAAAAAGTTATTAAGATCACACTGTTCTTCCTTTACAATCAATGCAACCTAAGTGTGATTATAGTGTTAATCATGTTTCGGGATTGAAATACTGATGGACATTATTGATGCTTTAACAAAAATCCATTTTGTGGAATATATTGTGTCTATTTAACTATCTACTCACATTATGTCATTTGATTACATTTGAAACTTAAGAATCTAACCTAAAAATATCTAAAATTTAGATAGGACAGTTTTTACTATAGTGTAATAAAAGGAAAAACAAATGTGTGTGTGTGTGTGTGTGTGTGTGTGTGTGTGTGTATGTGTGTGTGTGTGTGTATGTGTGTGTGTTTTATGATTTACAGTCATTATTATTCCATGTAAAGTGTTGCTCAAACCGAGGACCCCAATGGAAGAGTTAGGCAAATGACTGAAGGAGCTGAAGGGGTCTGCAACCCCATAGGAAGGACAATATCAACTTACTAAACCACCCAGACCTCCTGGAGATTAAACCACCAACCAAAGAGTACACATGGAGGGACCCATGGCTCCAAATACATATGTAGTAGAGGAGGGCCTAATCTGACATGAAAAGGAGGGGAGGGAGACCCTTGGTCCTGTGGAGGCTTGATGCCCCGGTGTAGGGGGATGCTAGAGCAGTGAGAAGGGAGTGGATGAGTGGTTGGCGGAGAACCTTCATAGAGGCAATGAGGAGGGGAGCAAGGGGATTGTGTAGGTATAACCGAGAAGGGGGATATCATTTGAAATGTAAACAAATAAACTGATTATAATTTTAAAAAAAGTGTTGCTGAGATTATCAGGTCAAGGGAAAGAAAGATCAGAACAAGTCACATGCGTATACATTGTGTAGAGCAAGGAAACATTCTTGTCTCCCACTAGAAGCATCCTAAATCCTTTATATTCTGTAAGGAAAGAATCAATCATGCATGTGCAGTTTTTCCTTATGACTAATGTCAATAACTGATGCATCTGGCATCACATTGGAAGGAGGATGTTTTACACACACTGGATAAACTGTATGTACATTGTTTCCTAAACCAAAGATGGGCTGTTAAAAATGTATATCTAATTTCTAATATATAGAATCTATAAAGTAGTAAGGGAAAGAGATATAATTCTCAGGGCAAACCATGATATTAAATTTGACTACACTGTCGCTTCCAACATTCCCAATAACCTTAGGGAAACTTTCATCTCAATGGCAAATTATAACATTAACATAAAATAATAATATTCATGAAAGATTCCTGACATCATCTTCCCAGCTGCCTCTTCCCTATGGATTTACATATCCTGTTGATGTATTATGAGATAACTGCTTTAGAGCTAACTAGTTCAGAGTATCCTGTTAAACATGAATAACTTATTCATTTCTGGAGAGCCACACTAGCATTCCTTTAGTTCTGCTATATAACCCTTAATTTGAAATGAAGTTTGATTGTTTTAACTACAAAACATAAAAGAGCCCTGCACTACATCAAGACCTTTAATGGAAACTAATGGAATTTTTGGCATAAAATGGTAGAATTAATTAGATCCAGCAATGCACACTGTTTAACTGCAAGCCTGCCATTTTATCCTGATTTGAAGTCATACATACTTAACAAAAGACATCGAGTTGATTGCACAAAGGAGCTGAACACTCTTTTCACATTCATTGTGTAAGTTATTATCCTCTGCGAAAAGATTATTGACTTTTCGTAAGGAGATATTATGGAGAGAAATGATTGCTACCAGGATGACTGGTAGAATTATGTATGAGATAAGTAATAACTCTAATTTCTCATCTGCTGAATAAATGGCTTTAATTTTAAAATACTAGGTACTGCATATGAGAGTTTTGCTGAATTGAGCAGAATTTCCAAACCCTTTTTGCAATGTTATGGATGCCGGATGTGAAACAATACCGATCCCTTTGTTTGTTTACATTAACTAAGTATCCTACATTAACACAATTTCTTAAACCTAAGTTAGGATTTTAAAATTGTCTTGTTCATTTTTCCACACCGATTTCTTTTCCACTACTGTGAGTTTTGTAAATAAATACTCAAATTTGCCTTAATATGAAGCTTATTATAAAACATAAAATTTAAGGTCCCCCAGGTATACTTTAGGTCCAGCAAATTTGTAAAATGTGAATATCCTCCTAATATAATTGTGTCTCTTATATTAGATGAGGTTATGCAATGAATTCTCACAAAAAGATTATATAGAGGGTTGATATATAACTTGTCAGAATAAAGTTATTAATGAGCTTCTATCCTTTATATTCCCTGGTTTAGAAAACATGGAGTCCATGCATCCTTAAATATATGTTCATGTATACATGCATCAATGTACATATATGTATATACATATTTACAATGTGTGCATACATATCTTCATGAATAGAGAGAAGGGTTCCACATAAATATCATACTTATTATTGGTATTTGCTTATTTTCTTACTGTTTTTCCTTTGGGATATTATGCATGTATGTAAATTGACTTTTATTACTTGGAGCTCATATAATCTAAAGTATTTAGGACTAGAGAGGTTGCTCAATAGTTAAAAGCACTGACTGCTCTTTCAGAGGACACAGGTTTGATTCCCAACACCAACATGATGGCTTACAACCATCTGTATCTCCAATCCAGGGAATTCAATGTCCTCCTCTGGTCTCCACAGGGACCAGGCATGTATATGTGCACAGACATACATGGAGGCAGAATGCTCACACACATAAAATAACATATTCTTTAAATTTAATTTGCATTGATGCATGAAAACACCAATGACTATACATTATAGGATGCCATTGAATACCCTGGTAGATAAAATCATTGCTTAGTCAGGTGAAACATATATCTCCTGAAATATTTATCGTAAATAAGTCCTTGTTTTTTGTGACACACTTCAAACAATTTCTACCACCATTCTACTGTACAATAGCTATCTCTGCTCCTGTATATCACTTAGTATCAACTGGGCCAAAGTTTTATACTCTAGCTGTCCGCAGCCTCTGGTAGAGGGACAGTCCTTTTCATTCTCATGAGAAACATTTTATATATTTTACATAAATGATACTGTTGTGGTTTAAAAAAGAAATCCGTCCTGCCCATAGAATAAAACATTTGAATACACCATGTGGTACTGCTGTTTGTAGGGAATCAAGAGGTATGGCCATGTTGGTTGGCGTATAGCAGTGGGGACAGTCTTTCATAGTTTAAAACGTCACAATTCCCAGGCCTTCTCTCTGCTTCCTGCTTATGGTTTAAGATGTGAGCTCATAGCTATGCCTTCTACTTTAACTCCTACCTACTACCAAGGTGGAGTCTCATGCCTCTGAAACCCCAAACTCAAGAAAATTTTTCTTCTATATATTACCTTATTCATGGTGTTTTATAGAAAAATAACTATTATAAATGTAGAGCCATATTTGAATTTATGGGCATGACTTACTCTGCTTACCATATTATTTGATATTCTGAAACATATGATCAGGAACCACATTTTAGTTGAACAGAGAATGCTAATCAAGTTCTTTATCACAGTTCAATTTCTATCTTCAGTAGCTGCGAGCAAGTCTACAAAGGGCAAACTGTGCTATTGCCTCATCACTCCTCAAGCTACTCTTTGAATAACAGGAGAGTTTCATAGCCAGGGACTAATTTCCTTCTTTGTAAACTGTCAGTGATTGGCCATTGAGTATCCAACCTTCAGTATGCAGACAGAGGCCATTTGCATGTGTTTATGTTGATCCCTCTTGCTCCTAGTCAACTGAAGCATCTGCAAAAGTGAGTAATCCAAAAAATAACTATTGATCAACCAAGATGAAAAGGCAACCAGAAGATTTAGAAATTCTGCATGGAAAAGAGACAGTGATGAAACAGGAATACCAAGAAAGAAGGACACAGATTTAGACACTTCCTGAACTAACCGTACCAGTCTCCTCATTTCCTAACAGTCTCTCTGCTCTATTGTAACCCAAGCTCTTCTGGCATTTTTTTCTTTTTCTGTCCTCTTTGGCTTGTTTGGTTTCATTTCTGTTTCTAGTGGGTTCTTTTTTTGTCTTTTTCATTGAGCCTTCTCTTTTATATACAGAATTTCTAAATTTATGTATTTCATTGTCTAAGTTCCTACCCTTCTAATTTTACATTTAGTAAGTAATTTAAAATTTTCGGTCTCAGTCAATCTGAGGGTTTTCTTCTAACAAGTTTCCTAAAGGTTTGCAAGGAAGATACTTGTCATTATTTTTTAAACATCTGGCTATTTTGTAAACTTTTCCCTTTAATGCCTAATGCCCAATAATCATTTATTAGGACTGAAGAATGCTTCTTAATAACAGAATAATCTTTGTCTGTGTAGTAGCCATGACCATGACCAGAAGATTGATCATTAATTAATTATAGAGCCATTTGGGGGTATAAGAAACGTGTCCAGTTGGCATCACTGTTTTGAGAGGATTGGAATGCTTTGGACACGTAGAAATAGCTGAGAGAAATGGATCATGGGGATGGGGTGGACTGACAGTGTGTGTATGTTCATGAACTAAATCCAGTGAGTGTTATCCATCTGTGCATGAGTAGTGGGCCACCCACCGGAGCAAAGGAAAACTACCAGAAACAATAACTTCAAGTGGAATGAATAATTCTCCTTTCCTGCTCTATCAGAAAAAGCCACTCTATCACACCTTCCTTACCTCTGAGGAATGAATCCACAAAAACATCTTGCCTTGAGTTGTTTTTCTCAGGTATTTTTGTTGCCACACAAGAATACAATACAGAAAGTTTGTAAAAAAAAATTCAACTTAATTAATAGCAATGAGTTAAGATTTCCTCTAAAAATATCTACCCTTAAAGCTTTGTGAGTATGTACCATGCCTAACAACAGGGCTAGAAAAAAAAACAGAGAATTAGAACATGATTCAATTTAATCAATTTTTGAAAAAGACTTTCAGACAATAAACATTTCAAGATTTTATTCACATGTATTCTTTTATCTAATGTATAATTTTTTTCTAATTTGTATCTTATCCATATGTACATAATGGTGTAAATTATCTTACCATTATCTGATATTAGAGAATATTAACTTTTCCTTAATGATGCTATAGGCAAGGTATCAAGAAACTTTTTTATGAAAGATGAATTTATAAAGATTTCGGCATTGTTTACAAGATGCTGCACCACAGTGACTAGGTTCTAGAGTTGCTTAGTGAAAGCAACTGTGTTTTATACGTAAGTGAACCCAGGTAACAAAGTTACCTCCAAAATTACATCAGGACACTAAGTTTACATTGTATCTAGTGTTTTCTGAGTTGGTTTAAAATTAGCACTCAGAGAGATGGGTTTCCTTGTGGGGTTTTCATATGGAGCATGCTGTTGCTTCCTTTTCTATACTTCCCCACATGCCCTCCTGTTCCCTTTCACTGTTCCCTTCCTCCCGCTAAAGTCAATTTTATCATTTTCATATCTCATGTTTTTATTCACTCTTCTTCATTTCAATCACTTAAAAACTCCCTTTTCTGATCCCCAAGTCTCCTTTTGTATAATTTTACACATCAGAAAGTGATATTCCCTACTTACTTAATTTGCTTCAATAATAGTATTTTTTACTGCCGTGCTGGAGATCAAAGCCATACCCTGCCTTATGCATGCCAGGCAAGCAGACTATGACTGGGTTTCATCCTCAGTCCTCAACCATATTAAATAAAAAACATAAAAATAAAACAAAAACTAACAATCCCCTGTAACTTGTGGGCCATATGAGAAGTTGTCTTCATTGAACAGGCTGGGCTGGAATACTTGTAAACATTTTTCTTTAGTCCTACCAAGAAGTAAGTGTTCAGTTCCTCCAAAGGCAGTGGAGATCCCATATAAAATGACATGGCAATACTTGACCCACAAATGCCAAAGAAATGTAGCTTCTTGTGACATAACTGTAACATTTTCTTTTATTAATATTAGGCTGCTAAATTTTTATCAATACTTACTAAAAATGGAAAACAAGATGCTCATTTTATTCTTTCTCAGATGTCATGAAGCTTTGAATTGATGACCAGCCAAGAGTGACTAGAGATTTGGATAGTACATCCAATGAATCCAATTTTAAAAATCAAAATGTCACAAAAATATCCAAGGCATTTGAGTTGTGTCAAATGGTGTTTCTCAAAGCAATCTGAAGATAATTTGTTTTGTGTTCAGTTATTATTTTCACAGACCATGTCTCATTTGCCCTGTACAGCAACCTGTTATGGAATCAACTTGACTTCTGGGTAGCAGAACTATAACAAACTTCCCAGAAAATGGATCTGAATGTTAGTCTAAAATAATATAATATTGGCAACAATATTCAGAAATTGATCACTGTATGGCTGGTTTTGTGTGTCAACTTGACACAGGCTGGAGTTATCACAGAGAAGGGAGATTCAGTTGGGGAAGTGCCTCCATGAGATCCAGCTGTGGGGCATTTTCTCAATTAGTGATCAAAGGGGTAGGACCCCTTGTGGGTGGTGCCATCCCTGGGCTGGAAGTCTTGGGTTCTATAAGAGAGCAGGATGAGCAAGTCAAGGGAATCAAGCCAGTAAAAAACATCTCTTCATGGCCTCTGCATCAGTTCCTGCTTCCTGACCTGAATGAGTTCCAGTCCTGGCTTCCTCTGGTGATTAACAACAATGTGGAAGTAAGCTGAATAAACCCTTTCCTCCCCAACTTGCTTCTTGGTCATGATGTTTGTGCAGGAATCGAAACCCTGACTAAGACAATCAGTGAAATTCTCATTTACATCTGTCCGGTATTAGGGTAAAGAACAGATTGTTCTTTTATCTCATCAACCATTTCTCTTTTTTTCTCTAGAAGGTTCTAATTGTATTATCCGCAACGCAGAGGCAGGGATGCACATGGCAGCACTCAGTAAAGGTAACTCAGAGTTATTGAGTGCTTCAAGGACAGCAGACAAATTCTATTAATAATAAAAGTAGACGAGAGAAAGAGCATTTGGGAGACAAAGAGTAACATTCTTTAGCAGTGCTCTTCCAGTTGACATAGCACATGATCTAGTAAATGCTCCTGCTTGAAGAAACACGAAGCCGTTGCTGAGCCTCTTCCTCTCTTTGTTTTATCAGGAATAAATGCCTTTTAGTATTTCTTTATTCATTTAGGATATTCCTAATCTATTTTTGTTTATTGTTGTCATGCAACAACATAGATATAGACATATACATATATAGTATATATTCTATGCATATATATATTTATATTTGTTCATATTGGAAAACAGTATACATGTACATATACATATATATGTATATATATACATATATATATGTACATTTATACTTTTGTTCAGATGGGGAAAACCCATGCTTAGGTAAGTTAATATGTATGAGTTTATATAAAATGATTCAAATTCAAATGTGGATTAATGTAAATATTGGCAAACTAGTATTAATTTCATGATAAAAATTGGAACATTAAATTATTTTATCACCTGATGCCAGGTTATTCCATTTGCATATTTTGTGTAAGGTAGTATATCAGAAGTGACATACAATATCTATTCAGTAGAAGAATTTGTATTTAATCTTTTTAAGTAAAAGAATTGTTTTTTTATTATGGGCTCAAAAATGCCCAGAGATGTTTCAATGGGGTGATTTTTGATATTACATGGCTCAAAAAGTCCTTTCTCTAGCATGCTGTGGGACCTAAGAGAAAGTTGAACAGTCTTAATCAAAAGAACCTTAGGTGTGGATGCTGATCTTTTTATAGCAGGTGATTAGAACAGGTGGACCTTTCTCCAAGTTCAATGACTGTTGGTAATCTTTAAATAATCAGGCAGCTGTTAGATACCAAGAAAATGTCAAGTAGAACTCCTGGGTGTTGCACATTTCTACATGCTGCAGGCCACTTTTGATCTATCTGCCTAACATGCCACATGTCAGTGGCATCGCATAGGTTAAGAGGAAAGCGTCTCATTAGAGCGTGGCTAGTTTGCTGGGTGTCAAAAGGCACAAAGAAGCCTGTGCCCTTAGATGCAGGGTAGTTATTTCCCTGTGCCCTTAGATGCAGGGTACTTATTTTCCTGTGCACTGAGGCTACAAGTAGTTTTGAGTGGCCCAGGCCCTCTATTGTCTACATGTCTATAAACTATGCTTTTCATTCCTCTGCTTAAAAAGAACATCTCAGGGGCTTAGTTTTCCCAAGCAGAACAATACAAATTACTGTCTAATGGCCGCAGATGCCATTGTATAACAGGACAGCCAACACCAGCAACTCCAAATTACAGGCAGGGTTCTGTGAGAAGTTAATGACCACTAGCTATATGCTGTGCACAGCAGAGTTAAGGCAGCGTCTCGATTCCCAGGATGTTGTGCAGAGAGAAGCATGTGATGTGATTGCTTCCTCTAACCTTCTGTTCTGTTGTGTCCCTCACTATTGTACTACAGATGCTATAATTGGTTTGTGAAAGGCTTAAGGGAAAAGGCCTCACAACTAAGCTTCTTTTCTTTCTTTTCTTTTCTTTTTTTTTTTAAAGAAGCCACCCAAGCTCTTCAGGCCCCAGTACCTCCCAAATTCAGCATAGAATTTATAAGTGAAAATGGCAAAGAGTGTAACGGAAAGTGATTTACCCATCTAGTTTAGAGGGCAGAACTTGATTTAAAAAAACTTAAATGTATCCACCCATCAGACTGAGCTCAGGGACCCCAATGGAGGAGTTAGTGGAGGGATTGAAGGAGATGAAGGGGTTTGCAACCTCTTAGGAAGAACAACAATATCAACCAACCAGACCTCCCCAGAACTTCCAGGGACTAAACCACCAACCAAATAGTACCCATGGAAGGACTCACGGCTCCAGCCGCATGTGTAGTAGAGGATTGCCTTATATGGCATCAATGGGAGGGGAAACCCTTGGTCCTGTGAAAGTTTTCTGCCCCAGAATAGGTAATGCTAGGGCACAGATGCAAGAGTGGGTGGGTGGGTAGGGGAGCACCTTCATAGAAGCAAGGGGTAGTGGAAAAGGGATACAGAGTTTGTGGAGTGGAAACTGGGAAGAGGGATAATATTTGAAATGTAAATACATAAAATAACCAATAAGAAAAAAGTAGAAAACAAAGAATAATAAACATCATGTATTACATCAAGGGCACACACACACACACACACACACACACACACACACACACACACACACGGAGCCTTGGAGGGTCCATTTAGTTCTAATTCATAAACTTAAAGTACAAAACCAAGTCAGCACAACACAATTAAAATTATTTGAAAATTCGGTGGATAACAGTTTCCTCATTTGGTCATGCCACATATTTTCTACTTCAGTATTTTGCATGATGTAAAGTTTTTCAAGCCAATATTAGTTTTTAAGTTTTATCAACAAGTTTCAAACCTATTTGAACAGAATTCTTGGTATTTATTAAGTATAATTTATTAAGTATAATTAGCCTCATATTTTAAATGAAAATGTCCACCCAGTCTGCAGATTAATATAACTTATATAAATATATTGGACTTCTAAGAAGTCTTCTGATCTCCTGAGTTACCTGGAGTGGTTTTTGGCAGACGAGAATGGGTATTATTGTCAACTGGGCTTTTAGAATTTTTAGGGTCATTTCCATCAATCCAAATGAATTAATGGGAAAGTTACTGTTTAGATTTTTAAGGGATCTTTTAACAGTTTAGAAAAATGGAGCCCCATGCCCACTCCAAATGACAATGGCAAAACTGGTTTCCAGCAGTGATGGTTTTAACTGTAGTCCATTTAGTTGGAGGTAAATGTTCAAAAGTCATCATAAACTTCAACTCCAACTTGTCTTTCCACGCTTCTTCCTACCTCACTACAAGTCAGATATTGACTTTTTGATTGCACCCTTTTTGTGCAGAACACAAGTAAAAAGAGACTAAGTTTTAGTAAACCGGCTTGTGTGTATTGAGAAAGGGCCCTTGGCATTACCACATTTCCAGCCTACTGCTTTACCTCATTATATATCAGTCAAACTCTCATCACTATTGGTGACTTTATGAGCAGAAGTGATGAAGGGATTTTGTTTACAATAAGCAAACAGGGTAGAAACGTGAATGAACTCTTACCAGTTTACTAGCACAAATAAAAAATGCAGTATTCATTCAGAAGTTCTAAACCATTTAGTGTTTGCAAGATGAAACATCATTTATTGTAAATTAAATCTTTGGACCTGTAAGCCTGGATTTTTGAGCAAAGCAAAGGTAAATGTAAGCCCTGCATGAAAAAAAAAAAAAAAAAGGCTTTTTATGCTACTCTTCTGGTAAAGGTGAGGCAAACGTGATAACTAGTGCCATAAAGTCATGAAGAGTATTATAATAATGGACACTTCAATTCTATCATTTAAAATACTCACCAAAGTATTTTTAATTTTGTATAATTTTATTTTGTATGCATGGGTTTCTACTTTTTTGCCTACAGGTTTATCTGCATACCACATGCAGATCTGGTTCTCCTGGAGACAGACGGAGGCATTAAATTCCCAAGAACTTCACATACTGGTAGCTATGAGTGGTCATGCGGATTCCAGGAATAGAACCCAGGTCCTTCAGAAGAGCAGCTCTTCTTCACTGAGCCATCTCTCCAGCCTAATACATTCCAAATTTAATTTAGTCAAATTTTCATATATTCTACATCCCAATGTGGCCTTTTAAATATAAATATATGTGAATTTTGTTTTAAGCTAAAACTTTTATCGAGGAGCATTTCTCAGCATAAATGTAGTTATTCTTTAAAAAAAAAAAGTGAACATAGATTCTTGGCTAGTAAATAGAGAGCCAAAAATTTCAGTAATAGAATGCCATTGGAGATTAAATGTTGTTATTCCTACTTTGTATGGATTCTTCAAATTTTGACAAAAGTCCCCTCTTTCTCATCCTTCATCATTCATCTCCATCCTCTCTACTCTGTCTTCCTTGAGTTAGTTGGCTCCATTGTACAGCTTTGGATTGCCGATTGCATATGACTTGGGGCGGGGGAGGTGAATCTCCAACACCATTGAAAAAGTTCTCAAAAATAGCCCTCCTGCCCCAAACATAAGGCATAACTCTATAATTCCGTCCAGTGAAGGTTACATCACCTTAATTGTTTTGTTGAAAACTCTTTTGCCTATTTTTTCTCATTGAAGAGTTAAGATCATTGTCTATCTTTCCGTTTTTAGACTGATTAGCTATCATCCTGGTGCATGCTTATGCCATGGTGTCCATTTGGGTGTCAGAAGACAGCTTAACTGGTTAGATTGTAGCCATTCATTATTTGGGTTTTGGTAATCAGTCTCAGGCTATCTGGCTTGGCAGCTAGTTTCTCCCCACAAGACACCATATTACCAGTCCTTATGTTTGTTTGTTTGGTTGGTTGGTTGGTTTGTTGGTTGGTTGGTTGGTTGATTGGTTTGTTTTGGTTTTTGAGAGAGGTTCTCTACATTACTCTTGGATCTTAAGATGTAGATCATCAAGCCTGGAACTCAAAAAGCCCATCTTGGCATCCTGAATGCTTAAGTCAAAAGTATATGCCAATGCTCATGGCTTGTCATTTGGAAAATCTTTATTTTTCCTTTGGCTCCTTTTTCTGAATCATTTTTCTATGATTCATATTCCTTGAATAGCCTTCCTAAATTGTAGCAATGATGTTCTTTTAAGATGGGGAATCTTATAAGTAAATACTACTCAAATTCTCTACATGTGCACTGTATCACAATTTAATATTTACAAAATGAACACACATTATAATTAACACATATAAAAATCAGGCAATGATGTTACCTAGACGATGGAGGAAATGATACTACTTAGTACTTGGAGTCCATCTTTTTCCTCTGCTAGTCATTTCAACTTTCAAAGGTTAGCATTGTGTTGACATCTAAAACTTCAGATTAGAATTACATTTTCTTTTGTATGGAAAAAGTGATTGTGAAGTGTTTAATATTTACCATCTTTTACTCCATATGCTATGATCCATTCATCTTTTAATGCACTGTATTGAGTTTATTCTCATTGTTTTTTGTTTCTACCAGACATACTGCTTATTCATTTTTGCTTATTCATTTTTCTGATGACTGAAATTTTTAACTTTTCCTTTTTTCATTCTTGCTAGAGACAATTTTAGTTAAAAATTTATATAATTTAATTAATTTTTGAATTTAACATAATAAGGCTAGTTTCTTTATGATTGAGGAAAAGATGTTGAAAAGGAATGTATAATTTTGGCAGAAACAAGATACCCCTATATAAATCCTTGGGAATTTCACTTTCAATTTAATATTAGTAGTTTCCATTATAAACAAACTACTTGGGGCAAACCTTATAGTTGTATAATTTTAAAATAAACTTTTTCTAAATTTGGAAACATTTGTATTTCACACTTTGCTAAAAATAGCCTTTCAGTTGACTTCAGTATTTGGGATAAAAAAGACTATTTAACTTTCATGAGACTCTTAACTTTTAGGAAATTCTCGTAAATTTACCATATATAGAAGTAATAGATTAAGTGCTTTGAAATTTCAGAGAAAGGTGCGGATTTTCATTAAAATAGCTGTCTACATATGAACACATGAAATGAAAAATAAATGAAAAAATCTTTCTGACTGGTTTTAAGACATTTTTATCCTTATATCAAATAAATTTCTTTAAAATATATTAGAGATTTATTAAGATTATTAAGTATGGGCAGCTATATAAAATGTATCCAAAATAGATTACGTATGACAATTCTTTTGCCAATTTATTTTTCTAAAATGTGACATCCACACATTAATTTGTTAGATTTTCATGAAAGTATTTTCACAAGATCTCTATTCTAACTAGCTAATTATTTTTGCTAAAACTAATCATTCATTATAAGACCCAGTCTCCCATAATTATTTATAAGCATTTTCCTAATGTTCCAGTGCAAATCTAATGAAAGCAACTGTTATTCTGAGTAAGGAAAGCATTTCTTGTCTTGAAGACCTGCTCTCTAAGTCTGCCCATTCTTGGCCTTTGTCTCAGAGAGTATGGAGGATGGTGAAAGACTTATCAGTGATGGTATGTGCTACCTGGAGATAATGTCATTGAAATGAGTGCTGATAGTAAAGCAAATTCAGTTCATCACAGTGCATTCCTGTTTGCTCTCCCTTTACCTAGTAAATCTTTAGCCATACACACATGGGTGAAAGACAAGGCTCCGTGATATCTGAGGCCAGTGGGAAGCTGTGAAGGCTGGGTTTATGGACATTTTTCTGCAGAGTTGTTTTCTTCGTTGTCAGCTGCAAAGGTACAGAACAAGGGCAAACCCTGAGCACACACTTTGACCTTTTTATATATATGGAAAGGAGCGAAGGCATGGAGGGCTTTGGTAAGAACTTGAAAGACACAACTAATTAAATTATAAATAGAAATATTTTATAATTATTCATTCCTTGGTAAGAGACAGATAATAATCTAAGATACTTCAATTTTTCATGTATATTTGAAGAGAAGAAGAGGCCATTAGCTTTTATTTGCTTAATTTGAGTCTATAACAAATGAGATTCCTCAACATGGTATATTTTCCCCCCTTTTTAGCTAAACCAAAAGAAGAAAGAGGATGTGAGGGGGGCTGAGAAAAGAAAGGAAATTAATTGCAGAAAACACACACATATTAAAAACATTTATTCACTCTTCTTAAATACTAGTGTAAGATTTACTTGGGGTTAATAAAATTTGACTTATATATCATGAAATACATTAAATGCATAGATTTTCATATCTTGTTTTCTTTTAATACTTAACTACAGTCTTGATACCTAAAACAAAATTTACAAGTGTAGTTTATAAAGTTTGATGATATTAGGATAGGCAGAAAAAAAATTCAATAGTCAAAGAAAGTAGGGTTGCTTTAAGTAAACAATAAAAGTTTTGGCTGAAAAATAATAAATTAAAAGTCATAAAATAGGTATCTAGAAGAAGCTCACATATCTGATGAAACTAAGATTTTCTAATTGTAAACTTGCATGGGTCTGTACCTAGAGTAAAATAGTAACACTTCAGGGGCACATTCTGGGCATGAAGAAACTTCCTAGTGACTTTATTCTTCCAGCAAATATTTACCAAATTCCTATCTTGTGTAGATACAGAGGAGCACCAGAGTGTGGTCACATTCCCTTGGAGAGACAATAAATGTAAACAAGTGGAAAGTGATGGACTAAGGACTGTGATGGTTGATGGGAAAGGTGCCACTGGAGGTAGATCAGAGTGTCTCTGAGAACAGGGCACAAGTAATGATCTAAGGGAACTGAGAACTAAATGTGAAATATGAAGATATAGAAGGGTATAATTATTTAAGGTGCCGCAGCTTACAAGAAAGTATACTGTCCTCCAGCCATAACTGAACATGGTAGGAAAGGGGCCAGTTACACAGAATGCTGCTACTTAACAGGGATGTTTGCCCAGAGTTGAGCTTGGATTTGATGAATACACATAACAAGGGAGAACTCTATATTACCAATAGTAACAGCTAATATATCATGAAGACTTGCCTTATGTCCCAATGTCCAACTTCTTGTACATTAAAAGACAACTATAATGTAATATAATTCTTAAGTTTTGATGAAAGATACCCCTATCTAGCTAACTATATATTAGTGAATTCTGAATGTATCTTCATCTCATTTTCTCCAATTTCTACTGTAATAGTTGTGGTTCATCCCTCTTGATTGTTCTGAGAAATAAACAATGCCACAATGATTTACTTTAACTGCATATGGATATGTTTTAGTATGACTTCATTTATCCCTGATGTGATTGGCTCTCAATAGTCCCATGCTTGTGAAACAATAAGTAATGTTGAATGCATTTCCTGAATTCCTGCAGGTTCTAATAAACAAAACCTTTAAGAGAGTCACCGAGAGATTTTAAAACTGATAGCTTCATGAGAAACAAGGATCATAAATAATGAACTGTGGGTGCTTCCTTTCTGTTACAATCACAAAACACATAGAGCGTCTTTGTAATTAGATCCATGGTCTGTTTCTTTTCAAAACTTCTTACACAGAAGGTTCAAAGTGACAGTCTGCTGAATGAATAAATAAACTTCAAATTTCTGCAGGTCCAGTCTTTATTTTTAGCTGACTTCTTTTTGCCTTTCTCCTCTCGACTCTGTCAATATAAATGTCTTGCCTTTGCACTTTCAGTTTTGCTGTTTCTGCTCCACTTCACCTTTGATTATTTTTTTCCCAACTCCATGTTCCACTGAACAGCGTTACGGCTGAGGACATCTTTCCTCTTTAAAGTCTTGCTTTTACCTCTTCCCTTGAGTGCTTTCTTTATATCATTTTAAGTATATCCTGCCACCAAGACATCTTTACTGTGGAGTTAAGCATCTATTCTTTTGATCATTTCCTCTACACTGATTTCTTACCATCCTTAAAAAAAAAAAAAGAGTGATAAGAGAGAGAGAGTAGCACATTGAATTTGTAGATAGATTTCACAGCTTTTAAGAAATTGGTTAAAACCAATTTTAGTCTCAGTATGCATACAAAACATAATATTTTTAAAAGGTTTATTTCTTGTTCATAAATAATTTTACTGTAGTTCTTCCATATTAGTCTGTGTGATCTAAATAAACATCCTTCAAGTCTTACAGACAAAATCTAAATATTTAGCGTGTCTTAGATCATTATCTTTTCAATGTGCTACTGTCTTAGTTTCCACAGTTGAAACTATGCTAAATAAAGTACATGCTCTTTTGAAATGCTAGAATACTATACCAGAGTTAAATTACTTTCTCTCTTCATATTTCTTTTAGGGCTGTTGCTGCAGAACCAAACATCTACCCTTTTTCAATTAACTTGTTTGGTTAAACATTTTTGTACATGGGACTTGGACATCTTCAAACAGAGTCATCAGTTCCCTGAACTGAAGCTCCTTGCTTTTATAGTTCTCTTCTCTTCCCAGTCCCCCGTACCTCCCTGGATGGGATCTTCTCTTCCCAGTCCCCCATACCTCCCTGGATGGGATCTTCTCTTCCCAGTCCCCCATACCTCCCTGGATGGGATCTTCTCTTCCCAGTCCCCCGTACCTCCCTGGATGGGAAATCACTTTCCTTCTTTGTACTCAGACCTGTTTCCCCTGTTCTAAGATTACATCTAGTCGTCTTCCTCTTGCTCTCTGTGTTCCTAAATGCATTTCACGGTTCTGCTTGAAGGAATACTTTCCTATATCTGGGAGATTTTAATTAGTCTTTTGATGTTTCTTTTGAAATCCTCTCTTTCCCTTTTCATTATTCACAGTCTACAATTCCCCTTATCTTGGCCTCAACATTAAATGTTTTCTACATTATTATTTCTTGTGGAATTCAATTCCTGTTATCAGGATCTTGGCCTACTTACTGTCTTTTGTCTGTGTGTCATATGTGTTTATGTTTACATAATCTGTATATGGCATGTCAGGTCACAGAATTAAATATACCTTCTTCCTTTTAAGTTACCCCATTTTCATTCTAAACATCAGGGAGAGAAGTCTAAATTGCAGTTCTTCAATGAGGATTTAATTCAAGATAACTGGATTAGTAAACAAATAGTGTCCCAGGGATAAGGAAAAGTCTATGATAGAAGAGCTCTGAAATAATTAAATAATTGTCCTTCCAGCAAATGATGTCTAAGTGAATTTTACAAAGAAACCATTTTCAATCTAAAAAAAAAAACAAAAGCAAAAAACAAAAAACAAAAACTTTTTTCAACCATAAATGAACAAATAAATACAAAACATTTTGACAATTGTGATGTAAATGCCACCTCCATGTTAAGAAAGATAGTGTTCTGGGACATTAAAGATGCTTTCCAGTGGGACTGGCAACCGTGCTAATGGAATGCGTGGTACAGTTCCAACTGCAGTAAGTAAGGCTATGTTATAGAAATCACAATGTTACCATGCTGATGCTCAAATGATAAAGCTTATCATTTCTTTTCTATGTTGTATGATAAATCATTGATAGATGACAAAAACAGATTATAGGTAGATAGTAGAGAGATGATATACATATATATAAGAGAATTTTCTGTACCTATTCTTCATGATTACTTTGGATGCCCGATGAAAATATATAAGATTAACTCATTCTCAAATTCCATACCCAGTCTTATGATTTAAAAATTATTTGGTTATTTGTCAGTGCTTTTGGATACATTCAAAATTTATGTTAGTCAATTTTATAAAAGTGTATGCTGTGCCTAAAAAACTGCGAGAAAGCCTTGTATTCATATTTATTTATTTATTTATTGTATGTGTTGGGGTGGTGCATGGAGTGGCATGCATGTGGAGGTTGGATAGCAACTTTGTGAGAGATATGCTGTTCCTTCTACCATCTAGGATCTGGTGTATAGAACTCATCACATTTGGCAGCAGCAGCAGGAGTCTTCACCTGTGTGCCGTCTCATGGCCACTAACCAGACATACGGACTTACAATTCTGACTATATTAAAATTACAACTTATTTTAATTATTGATAATTTATAATGTGAGACCTATGTTTGATGTGTGGCTAATAGTCATATGTATGTGATTCAAATATACTACAGAGTAATACATTTAAGTCCTAAGTAACTAGCAACATAATAAATCATTTGTGCTGGTTTTCCTGATTAGTTTGTACTATGTCAGCCTCTGTCCTCTCTTCTATGAAAGAAGGCACACTGACCCATAAACTAAAGAAATGATAGAAAAATAGTCTCCTTTAGAAGAAACTCAGCTTTGGGTAATCTTTGCTGGAAATTGAAGATGCAGTTCAGGTTTCAGCCATGAATAAGGTTTCAGTTCCTAATGTGTTCATGCCTAAAATCAACCTATTTGAATATCTGTTGTTTTTAAATGTCTATTTACTACGTATGGGAAATTTTCAACATTCTTCATTTATTGACAGTCTAATGTGAAAGAACCCCTGTAGAGTTTTTCATTGATAAGTGCACGCACTTTTGTGTTTTATTAGTCTCCTATTTGGAAATTTATTAAGTAATTAAAATTAGAAAATTCACTCATCATCTTTCACATTTTAATTATATTTTTGACCTGAATAGCTAGTTCATTAAAGAATTAGATTGAATTTTGAACATGTTTATGGTTTTTATTTTAATTATAATAAAGAAAGGTAGTAAAAGATTTGTAACATCAGTTCTATTTAAAGCCATATGCATAATGCTTTTTAACAATCTCTTCTGATGGGGAGAGGATGCACCTAGTCCTGCAGTGGCTTAATGTGCAAAGAGGTGGTAATACCCCAGGGGGATAACTCCTCTCAGAGGGAAGGGGAGGAGGAGGGCTGGGAAGCTCTGTGTGAGGGGCTACTGAGAGGAGGGGAGGCTGACATTAGGATGTAATGTGAATAAATAAGTAAAGTAATAAAAATAGTAAAAATTCATTTATAGGCCAGAATAACATGAACTGTATATATTTTAAGCAAATGCTCCTGACTTTAAAGTAAACTAGTATATAAAAAATATCTATATCACCATCGCTTTATTACAAAATAATTTGCTCAACATTTTGAAACTGTTAATCCCTAAACAATTTGATTCTTATATTGTAAGTCATTATTACTTGACAAAATAATTATTATTCGGTTAAAGTAAAAATATTGGTAGCCACTACTCATGGGTGATCAAAAAATGTTAAGTAAATATATCTGAAAGTGTTATCTAGGTGACTGAAGTACAATTAATTTCAATGCAACTCCAAGTTACAGTAGATGTATATGTGTATCAAAATATTTTCTTTTATGCATCCAAAGATGTGCATTGTATTTCTTTGTTGCATTTACTTTGTTAAAGGAATACTTACTGAAGTACTCTATTCTCTATTCAGTGAAAGAAGACATACCATTCCCAAAGTAAATAATAACATAACACATGAAACTGTCTCAGACTCATGTGTTTGATACTAAAGAAAAGGCATTAAAATGACAGTTTTAGCTCTAGCCAATGGATCCACGGCACCATATTGTGTAGCAAATACTATTGTAGGTGTGAATAAACCCGTGAAACAAACATAAATACTGTTGCATTTGTTAAAATTAAACAGAGACAGAAGATAATCAAACTACATATAAAAGAGTAAAACTATCTACTGTATATTAGACTAGGCAATACTAGCTTCGAGTTATCCCTGGACTTTAAATTTGGAAAGTCGATAACTGTTATTGAGTAACTAGGTACTTTCTGATTGTAAAGAGCTCAGCTTCACAGGAAGGAACACATGCACTCTGCAAACGTTGTCAAGAGTCCATGGCTGGGCCGGTCATAAGCCCTGGGTGGGAAACTTTTACTGTTGTTTTGCTAAAAATTCGCATTGCCAAATTGTTTTCAAATTACTCATGTTTATACTCACAGATTAAGCCTGTGTCCAGCCAAAGTGCCCCACTTCAGTAAATTATCTCCTGTCCATCCTCATGTAAGAAGATACAATTAAACTCAATAGATCACAAACAAACAATAAAAATAGAAGACATGAAAATAGAAGGGGGATTTGTTGGGAAAGTGTTCCTAGGAGAAAAGGGGAAAGATGAGGGTGTTTAATGCATTGGGGCTGACTTAATTCATGAAATAAATGTATAAACTGTCTTTAATATTTTTAAACTAACAAAAAATTACATGACAAAAATGATGGAAGTAGCCACTACCATAAGAATTAATAAATTTTATGAGAAGGAAAGTGAAAGATGGATTAAATATGGTTACTAATCTCATGTAATAGAATTAAATAAATAGTGAATGTGACCTGAGAAATTTATAGAGAAAGCAGTGAGTGGTATCTGAATTTAGATACAGAGTTGAGATCAGAATCAATACTGTTACTGCCTGAGTGTTCATTGCTATGAAGAGAAACCATGACAGCTCTTAGAAAAGAAAACATTCAATTGGGGCTTGCTTACAGTTTCACAGGTTTAGTCAATTATCATCATTGCAGGAAGCATGGTAGCACACAGGCAGACATGGTGAGGAGAATTAGCTGGGGGTTCTATATCTCAATCCATAGGCCGCAGGAAGGATAGAGAGCTACTGGGCCTGGATTGGAACCCCAAATTCTACCCCGAGTGACACTTCCTTCAAGGCTACAACTACTCTAACAAGACCAATCTACTAATCCCTCTTAGGTAGAGTCAGTGGCTGATGGCTAAGCATTCAAACATATAAGCCTATAGGGAGCATTCTTATTAAACCACCACAGTTCTTTTAGTATAACTTACTGGGGAACTATTATACGTAATAAAAGAATAGGAAAGAGGTCAAGATGAAAATTGTGAGGGAGGAAGCAGTTAGGAACGGATGCGGAGACTTAGTCACATATTCCAGATGATATTCTTTCTCTCACTGTCTTGAGAATAGCCTCTATCTCACACAAGAGCCAGGTGGTCATAGATAGCATTCTGCTCAATGAAGTAACACAGAGAACATTTTATTAGCTTCTTGTGGTATTTAAAAACTTATTAAATGCTACATTCAGCCAAAACAGCTTCATTATCTTAATGTCTGCAGTAGCAGAATCTGATGAAGATGTCACTTGTCATTTCCTTTTGGTTTCATTGTGCTCTGATTTTATCAAATATATGCCTAACAAAAAGACCATTTTAGACTCTCATGAGAATAGTTGAAAAAATTGATATCCTTGAGGATTTATCCCCAAGATCTTATTTCCTTGCTGCTGTCAGAGAAAAGCTTGCTCTCAGTTACTATATAAGGCAACTAGTTATTCTTCTCCAGACACATGTTTGTTTTCAAATACCCTGTGTGCAATCTATAACTCCTGAAAACAACAGAGAACATGGTCTTCTGTCTGCTGAGACAGAGGTTGTAACAGAGCAAAAATCACAGACCTGACTTTTAACTGTACATTCCTCTTGTATAGTTCAAAATACAGTTTCTACCTACGTGCAAGAATGGGTGATGATATGAAATCTCTATTCATGAGTTAGCTGATGTCATTTTTCAGTCTGTTCAGCACCAATAGCTTATAAAGATTATAATATTATGGCTACAGTTGGAAAATACCTGCATATTGCCTATGCTCATTTGTAAATTCTTTAAACGACTCCTATTTTCTTGTTACCTTGTTTTTAATTTTCCAACAAGGCATATATTTAAAGCAATTTGTACAATTTAAGAAAAAGCAAAAGGGAAAGATAGAAGAAATTACAGACACAGGAAAAGTATTCAATAAAAGAATGGGAAAGTAGAAAGTAGAGACCACAAAGTAGCATTTTTTTTAATTCTTCTTTTTAATGTTACAGAAGAGGTAATAAAAACGTAGACCATTACAAGTCCAATAAAAATAAGACAAGGGGGTGGGCTGGAGAAGGGTTACAATACAGAAATATAATTATAAATCAGTTGCTGATATATTTTTCTGGCAGAATTTGGGGTACATGGTATCAGAAAAGTCTTAAGATGTCTGTAGGAGCCCCCGGAGACTGCTATAACAATACCAGTAAGAGAAACTGGAAATAGACAGAAATATGTAGGGGGAAAGGTGATTAGTTTCATTTGACCAGAAAGTAACATTATAGTTTTGAGGAATATAGGAGTTATATTCTAAAATTTATGATTTTTTAAAAAATAATTTACAGAGACATTCATGGTTGGCCCTTAAAAGAAATAAAAAGTGGCAAAATAGCTCAAGGGCACAGAATGCCAAATGAAAGATTTTGCTTTGTAGCATAACAAGCCTTACATGGTGTCTAAGTGAAAGAAGAAAATGAAACAGGAACAAATGTCAAGTTACAGAGATGATACACAGCAGTGTATAGGGAGCTGCACCAAAGGAAAGTGTCTAGGCATCCTTTCCATAGACATGGTGTATTTGCCAGATAGGAAGTACATTAGAAAAGCAAAGAAAGTATGGGAAGAACATAAGCAGGAATATTAGGCAACATTTACAATTTAAAACTAAAAAAGGTTAAGAAGAAATATTTGCCAGTGACACAACTCAACACATTGGAAACTTACTGAGTTTTTTCAACTATTGATAATATAGCAGATTTAGGGGAAAGCACATTAGGATATCCCAGGTTAGAAAGAAGAAAATAAATTCACCTAAGGATAAAATATTATGTAACTTAGTCTTTAAGATTCCAATTGGAAATAGAGCAATATAGAACATTCTAGAATTAGGAAATGTATAAAGGCATAGAATCATGACTTGGTGATGATAAGAAATTCCTTCTAACATCAAAATATTTAATGAGTTTGTAAGAGGAAGATAATTTGGTTGTTTGTTAATAAGATGCAAACCACTTCCATAATGAATCATTTTAATCAGTGATCAGTTAATCATTGTTAATCAACATTTCATTACTAACTAAGGGCTTCATGATGAGGTGGACAAACTCGTAGAGATGCATGACTAATAAGTAGACATTAGGTCTTTCTTCTTCTTTTCTAAGCATTTAATTAATAAGGTCTACAGCAGTCATAGGATTGTGTAAGAGTATGTATAAGTTTTCAGATCCAGCAACATCTTCAGGGAAGTCTGGCATTCCTCAGGAAAGCATCACCATTGTTATGTCTAAAATTCCTCCAAGAACTAGATACTACCACAAACTGAGTCATTTTCCATTTTGGGTAGGAAAGAAAAAACTTCTAGGAAATCTCTCTCTTGTATTTCTTCTCCACACTCTATGAATAAAATTATATTGTCTAAATCAGACATTTCAAATGATGAGATTTGGGAACACTGAAATGAAACCAGGTCCTTTGAGCACTTTCTTTTCTTGCCAGCTGTTAGGAACTTTGTATTCGGTTTTGAGTGTCATGTTATTAATGCAGAGAAATAATATCACATCCAGGTCCCTGATGATAAACTAGACCATATGTAATCCATTTGTAGTGTACTTCACCTGTAAGATTACAATGAGCAACAGCCTGCTAAAGGAACTATGGCATCTTGCCCCACATTTGAGGTTTTTTTTCAGTTTTTTTTAATAGATATTTTCTTTATTTACATTTCAAATGTTATCCCCTTTACTGGTTCCCCTCCTGAAAACTCCCTATCCAGTCCTGCCTCCCCCTGCTCGCCCACACACCTACTCCCGCTTCACTTCCTGGCACTGGCATTCCCCTACACTGGGTCATAGAGCCTTCACAGGACTAAGGGCCTCTCCTCTCGTTGATGACTAACAAGGCCATTCTCTGCTGCATATGCAGCTGGAGCCATGGGTCCCTCCATGTGTACTCTTTGGTTGGTGGTTTAGTCCCTGGGAGCTTTGGAGTTAGTGGTTAAATCATATTGTTCCTCCTATGGGGCTGCAAACCTCTTCAGTTCCTTGAGTCCTTCTCAAGTTCCTCCACTGGGAATCCTGTGCTCAGTCCAATGGTTGGCTGAGAGCATTCGCCTCTGTATTTGTCAGGCACTGGTAGAGCCCCTTAGGAGACAGCTATATCATGCTCCTGTCAACAAGCACTTGTTGGCATCCACAATGGTGTCTGGTTGGGTGACTATATAGGATGGATCCCCAGGTGGGGCAGTCTCTGAATGGTCTTTCCTTCAGTCTCTTTTCCACACTTTGTCTCTGTGAATCTTCCCATGGCTATTTTGTTCCCCCTTCCTAGAAGGACCGAGGTATCCACACTTTGGTCTTCCTTCTTCTTTTGAAATGGTTTTAAAGGCACAGCATGTTTGATATTCAAATTGCCTTGTCTGCATTTTTCTATACAGTCTGACTCTTTGCTTACTTGTCTGGACTTTATATAGGGACCAAGAAAGGTGACACCGTTTAAGTTTGTGTATAAAGTCTTTAATTTCTGTTGCTGAATGTACTTTCTAGGTGATTTACAATACTTTTCAAACAAAGAAAATGTAGACTGAAATGTAAACGTTACTATGACTTTCAAGGATGTTTCAAAGGAACTATACCATTTCAGTTTGTTTATAGGCCCAGAGATCACCATGGGTAGATGAACATTTCAGCCCTTAGTTATAAGATCAATTTCTAGATTTGGTGAAGATTTGAGTCAAGCAAAAGTCTTTAATACAGGAAAACTTGAAAGGAAAAAAGTAAACCAAAGGGAACTGTTAGTGGTCTTTTCTTCCTTTATGTATGAGAGAATCGATTATTCATGAGTCCTGTTTCCTTCTGTCCCTGGAAATATTCGATGGTATATAAAATTCCAACTTCTCAATTGAAGATGATTATAATTAAAATAAGACAGTGGCATGCTCTAAAGTGTACTCATGAAATATTCATATTTTACTAGTCAACACTAAAGAGAAGAAATCCAACTAGGGAACATGTAGATTAAAATTAACACAGGAGAGTATTTTATGGAAATTTTTGTTAATGTCACAGACAGATACTTAATTAAATATAATGTGTTTTCCAGAATAAAAACATCCCACTATTGCCATATTTTCTCAATATCATATTTTAGACAAATCAACTGGACTCTTATTTAGAAGATTCTTCAAAGAGCCGAATAAATGACGACGTCTCACTGTTAGTGCTGGCACTCCTGCTGGGCAAAGCTTAGGTCATAGGAAAGCTCCAAAAATCCTAACAGGAAATTGGAATTAGCTGAACACACTGACTCTTTTAAGCACGGTCATAGTTCATTAATAAATTTGTGCCTACAGCACAAGAACATATGCATTTATGAGACTGCAATCATTTTACTTTTTAAGACAGTTCCTCTGTTTAAATAATATTTTTTTGGATATATTATCCTGCATTGATCCTTAGCCAAAGAACTTGAAATTAAAGTTCCCTAAAATGTATCAATCTGCAGATAATGTAAACCTGAGACTTAGAACATACTTATTGAATTTGGACTATTTCTCTTGGATTTTACAATCACACAAATATGTCTGTTCTTTTATTCACTGTTTTTATTGTGAAAATTAGAAAATTTAGTGTATAAACAGTACTTCCTTCCATCATTAAAAAGTATTGTTTCTTTTGCTTTTGAAATGTTAAAATGATGAATAGAAACAAATAGTAATCTAGTTCAACATGTACTTTTAAATGGTGCATTGCAACCATTTTCAAATTAATAAAGTAGAAAATATTATGAAAATATCCTTAGTAATTGTATTCATGATAGCTCTGAGTTGACATTTTGCCATCTTAGAAAAAATTCATTTCTCAGACTTCTTATTTTTGTTGTTTTTGTGGTTAGTTTTATTTCTCTGCAATGGTTGTAATCACAGAGTAAAAGAAAGTAAAGTTTTGCATCTTTATTCCTTTATTTATTTTTGAGGTGGAGGTGGAGGTGGAGTTGACAGAGGGCCTCTCTGTATTGCTCAAGTTGGCCTCCAAATTGGCATGGTCCTGTCTCAGCCTCCCAACTGTTCAAATTATATGCTTAACATTGTGTTATATCCTTAGTGGCACAACAGTGCTGTTAATGACTCACAAACACTGAATAGCAGAATAAATACATTTAAAAGATAAGTAATAAATTAAATGGATATTCATAAGCTTTCATGTTATAGTATATGAATCGTACTAACTAACCATTTGAAATGATCACATAAATACAGTGTAGTCATAGGAAGTACCAAAGACTAGGAAACCAAGCAAATCTGAGTTTAAACAATTAAAAAAAATGATCATAGTTTTCAAACAAATTAACAAATTACGAACAAAAACCATGTTAGCCATAAGAAAATGGGTACTTTCATGTGATGCTGAGAGAAGTAAAAATGTGTCTCAGCATAGACAGAGAGTAATGATGTCAGCTTGGGCAGTGCACACATCAGTGCACAGCTGGACCCAAACGCTGAAGAGGTAAATGCTTCCAGAGATGGCATACAGGAGTGTGCAAAATCTAAGTACACAACTAGGAATTTAGTGTTCTCTCTCTCTCTCTCTCTCTCTCTCTCTCTCTCTCTCTCTCTCTCTCTCCTTTTTTTCTTCCTTGTCCCTCTGTCTCTACTCCCTCTCATTTTTTCTTGTCTCTATTTTCTCATAGGAGCCAAAACCACAGCTTATATTACCATGAAGAACAAACCCAGTGCAAACCAATCTAACTCATGGATTTGAAAAAAAAATCTGTTGTATTAAGATAAGTTTTTCTGATGATTGGAAGTATGTAAGCTTCCCTTGGCTGTGTGTTTTATATATAGAGATATATATACACAGCATATACATATGCATATATAATATATACACGTGTCCATTATAAGATTATATATATATTATATTTTTCCAGTAAAGTAACCAGGAGTAATAGAATGAAAATATAAACAAGATGAGTTTTTCATAGGGCAATTATCTATTTATAATGCAAGACATTAACTCAGTGTGTCTTCATATATTTTAAAGTTTCTGCTATAATATATATCATAAAAATATTCCATTCTATGGCATTGGATTAACAAGGGTACTTTATGTATTCACCTCAAAGAAATAGCCACAAGAGACTTATATTCCCAAATAGGGTCATGTGTAAAAGTAAAATGGAAGGGATTTTTTTTTTCAAACATACTATGTAATAAAAAATTTCACTTTTGCTGAGCTACATCTTTCAATATCAGAAGTATAGAGGCTGAGACAGGAGAATTACTAGCTCAGTGTTAATGTGGACCTTAAAATGAGCTCAAGGCTTTCTAAAATTACAGAGCAAGACCTTCTCTCTTAAAACAAAGGACTGGGTTTAAATCTCAGTGGCAGAGAGCAAAATCATTGGTTTGGCCACCATCGCCACACATAAAAAAATAGAGAAAACTGAATCATTTTAGAAACTAACTCATGAGAAGCCGTGAATATTGTGGATGGGGAGAGAGAGAGAGAGATCTTAGCAATTAAAAGTAGCTACTGCTCTTGTAGAGGACCTGACTTTGCTTCTCAGCAACTACATAACACCAAATCTAAGCAATATGACACATTCTTCTAGCCTCAGAAGGCTCCTGTGCTTTGTACACTTACTTTCAGACAAGCACACCCATAAATGCATATAATTAATAATAAATTATCTAGATGGTCTAGACAAGTAGATATTGTGGCAAGTAAAGCCATCTATACTTAAGGAGTCGGTCTTTCTCTTCATTTAATGTTTGTTTTTTAAATGTTTAATCTGTTTCCTCTGGAGCAGAATATACGAAGTCCTCATTAATTTGACTCATTCAATCATGCAGAGAAGCAACTGATATTATTTTGAAACTATAATGTTTACACTAAAGAAATGTTGTGCTGTGCAGATTTGCTTTGTAATTTTCCACAAAGGATCTAGCAAGAATTGATATTTTAAAACTTCAAATATGTTGTTAATAGTTGCAAGAAATGACTGTCTTGAGAGTAGTGGGTATACCCTCTTCAGTGAGATGACTGATGTTTTTAAAGTCACGCTTATCTTTGGGGAAATTACATAAGTTATATTGTAGATTCTTGGAGCATGCTCAATAGGATTACTTTAAACTTGAATCTGCACACATATTTAAATGTGTAGGAACCTCTCCTAAGGGAATAATAATGAATGATAGCCAAGGAAGTTGAAAACTAGTTAAAAAAACAAAACAAAACAAAACAACAGCAAGCAGTCCTCAACTTCAACACTAAATACTAGAGCTTAACCCTCAAAGTCCCATTGAATTATATTGAGTTTTCATTAAGTTTCTAAAATTGTAATCATATGATTCTGTGGAGTTTTTTCCTTCTTTTTTTCCTCTCTTTTCTAAACTTTTCTGCCTCAGAAATAATCTTTAAGGGCTCCAGAAAATGGCCTGTGTTCTGGGTAGTTAAATCACACGTCAAACATTTCAGAGGTTAGGAAGCTGCTGATGAAGGTGTAATATTAAAATGTCAAACATGTACACACCAGTTTCTCCCTCTCTTCCTCCATAGTCTCTGGTAACAACTATAATGATCTGTTTAGGCCCTGTCCATTGTTGCCTTCCCTTGCTTGCACTTAGCAATTGCTATCTTTTCAAGGCTGCGTATTGCTGAGGGAAAGTACATTTCCAAAGCAGTGTTGAGTTTGCAATTAGCTCCTGTTTATAGGACAACAGACACATTATGTGATTGCATTAGACAGCTTATAGCTTTTCTCATTTCTTTCCATCTCCACAGATCATTTTACAGAGTGAGAGTATTGTTCTGCCTTGGGCGAGGGCCTATTCTTCTTAGAGAGTTTTTGGCTCAACCATGAATAACACTAGCGGAGATTTTTAAATTTTCTTATAATGTCTCTGCTATGCTAACAGGGAGTAAAGACAGAAGAGGAACAGATTTGGTTGAGCAACTGCTGAGTCATTGAAGGCCAATCACTCATGTGATGAGAAGATGTTTGATATTTGAAGGTCAAGTGTGCATATGATTTTTATGATCAGTGGCACTAGAAAACATTACGTAAAATGGTTTTAGATGTGTATGGCAATAGTTATTTCCAGTTCTAGTTAGTGTTCAAAGTGATGTAAATGACAAATTGCACCACATAGGATGAACCAGTATGGGAATAGTATAGGAAAAAGCAAAAAATGCTTTTTGTAGCACCATACTCATCAAGTCAGCTAACCTGTGGGGTGCGAGTCTCAGTGGCAGTAATAGCTTTGCTATTGATTTTAATCCAAAGTAAATATAATATATGAGCTGATTATATTTCTAATGCTACTATGGATATGATGCTTTTCCTGCAGAAGTGGATACTGCATGTCTAAATGGCAACCCTTAGCTTACTAAGTAATTTTGGGCTATTTCCACCTCTTAGAGCCAAAGGTGAAACAGGAGAGAGGAATTATGTATGAACCTTCACTAAGCTGACAAAAATTATCCAAGCTATTATACTTTATATATACTTTAAGCTGAATATCACTGAGCCTCTTGGTGCATCCTTGGGGTTAATGTTGCCTTAATAATAAGGCAAACTAAGAGCCTGGACTCTAAATAACAGAAAAGTAACAATCAAGAAGCAATCGAGGAGGGCAATCCGGTGTGAAGTCTCCAGTATTTAAATATCCATCCTAGATTTTCTACTCCTAGCTTATATGACAGGTAACAGCTTCAAATAATGTGTTATTAATTCTTTTAATAAATGGTTTTGAGTGCCTTTTCTAGGCAAAGCACTGGATATTTGCAGCGCAAGAATAGAAAGAATGCCTCATGCATAAACAAGTAACAATGAGATTAATTTTTCATAGGAGTGCTGATCGCTAAGTGTGTATATGAAGGCACTTGGCCTAATCTATGAGGACATCTCTGTCCAAATGATATTTACCACTTAACAGAAGGTCTGAAGCCTGAATAAATGTTAACAAAGGGAAGCAGGATATAAACTTGAAATATGTCAGGCTGTGAACACACTGTCACCTTGGACACCTTTGCCCATACAAATACTTTCTCCCTGATCCCTTATAAACAGAAACTTATCTGAAACTTCTGAGCTTTGTAAACTGTACATTTGAATGCAGTGCTGTTCTCAAAGGCATACTCAGAGTCTCTGGAGACACCTTTCCTCATCCAAAGAAGCTCCTGAAGTATGTCTACACCCATGACCATATGTAGTCTGAGGGACAGAAGGAAGAATTTTGGCTAGCTCTGGACAATTAATAAAGAAGAAATCACCCACATCTTATTCATAGAGCATAGAATGCTGGGTAATTTGATGATTACTTTATTTCCTGTAGATCTGTAGATTAGCACAGAATATATTCTTATATATTAATTAGTTGATAATTAGTTTTATGAATAGATATCCAATGTGTATGTGTATATGTGTGTGTGTGTGTGTGTGTGTGTGTGTTTATCATAGCTCATGATATTGACAACAGTATCAAGTACTGAGCTATTGTACTTGCTGTAACTGGGACTTGTGCCATGAAGCTTATGTTGGGGGTTAAATACTGGCATTGTTTAAATAGATGTTTTTAAACAAGTCAATCTCCATTGTGTCTGTCTGATAGCTCTATTTTGTGTGTGTGTGTATTTCAGACACATTGTTTACTTCCTCTCAAACAAAATAATACTCTACCAGGTAAATTATGAATGACAGCATGACTTGGGCTTAATCCTGGTTCAATATCAGCCTGATAGCATGTCAGTTATTGAAGAAGGTGCACTAATCGATTTGTTTCTTGTTCACACTAGTTTGGTTTACAATGGTTCTTTTGTTGTTGTTTGGTTGTGACCAAGATTTTTATTAATGTTTTGTCTTTTATTTATTTATTTATTTACTTATTTATTCTCCAGATTTTATTTTCCTCCAACCTCGTCCCTCCGACTCTTCTACATATTATACCTCCTCCCCACCTCTTGTTTCCGCGAGGATGATCCCAACTACCAACCCCTAACAAAACAAGACCTCTAAACTCTCTGGGGCCTCCAGTCTCTTGATGGTTAGTTAGGTGCATCTTCTCTGACTGAACCCAGTCCCAGCAGTTCTCTGTTGTATATGTGTTGGGGGCCTCTTATCAGCTGGTATATGCTGCCTGGTTGGTGGTCCAGTGTTTGAGAGATCTCAGGGGTCCAGGTTAATTGAGACTGCTGTTCCTCCTACAGGGTGGCCCTCCTCCTCAGCGCTTCCCTAATTTGACCACAGGAGTCAGCAGCTTCTATCCATTGGTTGGACGCAAATATGTGCATCTGACTCTTTCAGCTGCTTATTGGGTCTTCTGGAGTGCGGTCATGCTAGGTCTCTTTTTGTGAGTGTTCCATAGCCTCAGTAATAGTGTCAGGCCTTAGGACCTCCCCTTGAGCTGGATGCCACTTTGGGCCTGTAGCTGGACGTTCTTTTCCTCAGGTGCCTCTCCATTTCCATCCCTGTAATTCTTTGAGACAGGAACAATTATGAGTCAAGTGTTTTGACTGTGGGATGCCCCCCTCTCCCTCATTTGATGTCCTGTCTTCCTGCTAGAGGTGGCTTCTATAAGTTCTCTCTCCCTACTGTTGGGCATTTCATCTAAGGTCCTTCCTTTGAGTCCTGAGAATCTCTCACCTCCCAGGTCTCTGGTACATTCTGGAGGGTCCCTCCAACCTTCTATCTCCAGAGGTTGCCTGTTTCTGTTCTTTCTTAAGCATTACTATTTCAAGTACAGCTCCATTCCATCACTGTCAACCCTATGCATCCTCAGTCCTCCCCTCCCCCATCCTCACGTCACATGGAAGAACATCCAGGTACATCACAGTAACATAATTTTTATGATTTCTCTTGAGTCACATTAGTTCCTAAAGGGATTTGTTATCAATATGATTTAATTAGAATTGGCCTTTTATTGATAGTAAATTCTGTTACCTATACAATAATAAAAACTAGTTTCTTTTCTTATAATTCATATTAGTTAATTTATATATATTACATACTTGTACTTCCATAGAAATATATTTACTTTGTGTTTTTTATGACACAACTAATATAAAAACAAAAAATAACCATTCCCAAAAGGAAAATTTTAGGCAATGAGAAAAATAGATTGCCTGAACTGCTTTATTTGAGACAAATCCATGATTAAGAGACAAAATTCCCTACAACTTGTATATTTCCAATGTAAGTTGTGTTTGTTTGTTTGTTTATATTGATGGTGACTTTTAAGTGGATTGAAACATGAGTTTATAGAACTGCAACTATTATTTATGCTTTGAACCAAACGGTGACTGATTGTGAATCTATGTCTTTAGAAATAATCACTAACAACCTATCAGGAATTACATGTAAAGCTAAATATCATTCTTTAATTGCACCCCTGTCTACCCCATTTGGGTTGTTTTTCCCTAAGATGCAGAATTATCCTCCCTAAATTACAAAAATTAGAATTCAATCGACTGTAGGAGTGTGTAGTTTGACTTACAAGAAAAACAAATACAAGTTGCTTAAAAAATTATAAGTTCAAGCATTCTTACTAACACTGATCAGACTGATCAGTTGTTTACTAGAAGGAGGAATTATAGCAATGTAATCTCTTGTAATTTTTTAAATTTTGGGACATATATGTGTGGTCAAAATGGAGCAAATAATAAAAATGATCCCTTTGGTAGAACATGATTTCTGTTCAATGTTTCTATTTGTTTAGTGTTTGTATCCAAAGCAGAGAACCCAATCAGGGTTAAAATGACTGTTTCATTTTAATGATTTTTGTTAAACATGTGTCTTTTATCATTTCATCAAACCTATGGATTTTAATTTTCTTTAAATAACTCAGCAATGAAAATATTGGCTTTGCAGATAAAAATTCAATTAGCACTTCAAAGAAGACAAATTAACTCCCTTTTTAACAGTGGCTGTTATTTAAATTAACAAAGT
The DNA here is from genome assembly GCF_008632895.1 of Mastomys coucha. Taxonomy (NCBI): domain Eukaryota; kingdom Metazoa; phylum Chordata; class Mammalia; order Rodentia; family Muridae; genus Mastomys; species Mastomys coucha. Next base: position 71,836,179 of record NW_022196894.1, on the reverse strand, counting down.
AAAACAGTAAAAAAATTAAAACTTACCTATCGCTTTGTGCAAAGATAAAAAGTGTTAAGTCTATCTGGCAGAATCATTTTCTAGCTAAAATTATGCTAGTGTTATCTTGTTTTCCTCAAAGGATTGTTGTAAAGTATCTTAAAGTTCTTAGTTAGATGTGCTTGGTAACAATTCTTATTTCAGAACAATAATAACAAAACATGAAAATTTAAACAGATAAATACTTTCTATAGCATTGTTTATTTTATGTTTAAAGGTGTAAACAGACAATAGAATAGTATAATAGAGTGGCAGCCAGTATAAACATTCTGACTTCAGTGTTTTCAATAAAATTAGTGACTGACTAAAATTGGCCTACCAATGTCACAATGCACAGAAAATTTGAAGCAGTGCAATAATGTACTGATCTTTTGCTGGAGTCAAATCCTATAGTCCCATCTCCTGTGTTGTACCATTGCCAATAATGATGATAATAGAAGCAATTATCATTCTTAAATTATCTATACTATATTTTATGAGACACTAAATACTATTATAAGTTAATACTTGATATCACATCAGATAAAACATAAAGCTCATGCAGAGTTCATAACAAAAAGATTAAGTTATCTATTAATAAGAACAACAACATTAAATGGATTATCACTGGCTTTTTTAAATCTTTATTATTTCATACTTGTCATTTTATTTTAAGACTGAAAAATCCCTAAAGTCATGGTCAATATCTTCCTTTCTTAGAGATAAAATCCCTGTGTCATAACTGGGTTTTGTCAGCTTGACCCAATCTAGAAATCTATTGGAATGTGGCATCTCTATAGATGAATTACCTCTATGGTAATTACCTGTATGCAAGCCTATTGGGCATTTCCTTATTGCTGGTTGATTTGCAGAACTTTGCCCATGATGCGTGGTACCATCCCTGGTCTGAGCTCTATGATAAAGTGGCTGAGACAAGCCAGAAAGCAAGCTTGTAGACAGAATTCCTCTGTGGTCTCTGCTTCAGTTCTTGCATCTAGGTTTCTGTCCTCCTGCCCTGGCTTCCTTTGTGACTGACTATAAACTGTATGGTGAAATAAACCTTTTTCTTCCTAATTTGCCTTTGTCTCTGGTGTTTATCAGAGCAGGAGGAAAGAAAAATAGAACAAAAATTATTAGTAGAGAGTGTAATGTTGTTGTAATGAACATGACCATGTTGTGTTCTGGGAGGACTGAATGCTCAGAAATTAATGACTTCTGTAGAGAGCTTGGGAGATAGGAATGTTGAGAAAGGTACAGGTTACAGAGGCAGAGTTTATGAAATTTCCAAAGGAAAGGGTATATTCTTATCAGAAATGTTTTGTGATACTTTCAATGAAGAATCCATGGAAATGATGATTTTGCTTTACCTGGATGATAGATATTGATTAGTTGGAACTGAAAAAAGCATAGAAGATTACTATGAAACTGGAATTATTAAGGCAAATAGTCTAGGAAGTATGCATTTGGGGTCAGCATACAGAAGCTGGACTGCAAAGGTTGCAAAGGCTGCATGTCAAGCTGGCAGTCAAACTTGATATTGTGTAAGAATCTCCCAATATGCTTTGAAGTATGAATGATTAATGGAAATCAAGTAAGACTTGACATCGTGAGAGGCAGTGATAGGCATGTGGTATCCACCTTTTTCAGTAGGAAGTCAGAATTGGGGAAGATCCCTCAGAGAAGCTGAGGCTGGACATCATGTAGCAGGATCTGGGGCTAGAAGAAGTTATTAGTTGGGGTTCAGACTTGGTTTCAGGAAAGAATACTAAAATTTCCAGGACCAAGGGAAGACCATCTGGATAATCATAGATATTTGCTGAAGAAGGTCTGAATCTATTAGATGGAGATTGTGCTATGGATAGCAGAGTTTGGGATGTGTGAGCAATGAAGAGCTTCAGAGTCCAGATGATTGGGAGTCACAGATATTAGAGCTTTTCATACAGTCAGACTTTAGTTTTGCTTTGATCTGGTTGTAACTGGACTCTCAGTCCTCCCTCTAAGAGGAGGAGAGCATTTGGATTGCTTTAGATTCTGTGCTTGTATCACAGGCTGCTGCAGGGTTGCTACTGTTCTTTCTGAGAGTGGACAGCCCTCAGTATGTGTGTCTGTGTGTCTGTGTGTCTATATGTTTGTGTGTCTATTCTTTCTTCATTGGTGCCCTAGTCAGACTGTCAGTACTAAGCCAATCTGCTCACAGAAATCTCAGTTAAATGGAGGCTTATGAGAACGACAGTAACTTTCTAAGATTAACAAGTGCATTAACTTTGATAAATTAAGTTAATCTAACAAAACTACTCTAAACATTAAAAATTTGTACAGACATGTTTTTAAAATAATTAGCAGGGGACATGGCTCAGGTTTTCATGGCAACTCTCTTCCTAAATACCACTCAGGATCTGATTTTCTCTTAAGTATTTTTTTACATAGTCCTTTAGGACAGTGTCAGCATCTGTATGGACAAGCAGCATCCTTTGCAATGTGAGTTCTCCAAGAGAGGAGGGAGAAATTATTAGCAAGTCATATGTCATCTTCAAGGAGCAGAGAGAGAAATGTCATGCCACTTCTTCACAGGAGTTTGTAAGAGTATGCTCATATGCTACATGTAATGACAGAAGCTGTGGGGGTATATGCAGACATATTGACATGCCTAAGTGTAATACTATTACAGTGATAGTGAGAGCTGGAGAAACAGAGAAAGAGAGAGAGAGAGAGAGAGAGAGAGAGAGAGAGAGAGAGAGAGAGAGAGAGAAGGAGAGGGAGAGAGGGAGAGAGGGGGGAAGAGAAGGAGGGAAGGAGGAAATGATGGAGGGAAGGAATGCAGGATAGTCATGGAGAGCTGAGAGTTGAAGCATACCTATTTCTTCTCCTTAGTGTCTTCCTGTTTAACATACATTCATTATTTTCCAAATAATTAAACTCATTATTCTTTGAAATACAAGAATGCTTTGACTAAATTATCAATCAAAGTCTATTCAGGAGACAAAAGTTACTCTAGTAATTTGATGCAATGAAAGATACAAGGAGGGATAAAGAAAGGTGCAAATTATTTGGAATTAGCAGATTAGGAGAAGGGAAAGCAAACCAGTAAAGAAATACATTTGGAAAAGTATAATACCCACTTCCTGTTGTGTGCCTCAATTTGATTTTTATACTGTGTCAGAGAACAGTGAGAAATTGCACGGAAAGATCACTGGAGGGATGGATTAGGCAAAGTCGCTGGTGACCCAAAAACCTCACAAGACAGTATCTACAGGGAGTGCTGGGAACTTTGATAAGAAGCAAGCACTCGGGAGGCAGAGTCAGGTGGATTTCTGAGTTCTAGGCTACCCTGCTCTGCAGAGTGAGTTCCAGGACTGGCAGGGCTACACAGAGAAACCTTGTCTTGAAACAAACAAACAGACAAACAAAACAAACAACAAAAAAATGAAGTAAACACTAAAGGGTGTTCTAATGCAATGGCAATCAGACACTAGTAACAGAGCTACAAATAACACCAAAACAAAAACATGAAGCCCTCCACCTATCTGTGTGCCCAGTACTTTCTGGTCACTATTGTCACTAATCAAAGAGATCTATTGGCAGGTGCAGTTTTTATGTCAGCAAACAGGAAAAAGGAAGGTGGATATGAGGTCAACATCTGAAGAGTTGGTGTCTAGTGCAGTGACATACACTGAATAAGGCTGCACAATGTGTTTGTTGTTTTACTCTAATAGTGTTCGTCCTTTAGAACCAAATGTGATGAAAGGGGTCATATCCCTCTCAGAATAAATGAACAAAAGCTCAAAACTATTTTTATTTTGTAGTTAATATTCATGATGCTCCTGGTTCCCACAGTGTGTCAATAGCCCTCAACAAGTTCCCTAGTCTTATGACTAGTAATCCTGAAAGAACATTCTGTCAGTTGACTGAACAATAATGGATGTCTACCCACTTTCGGTAAGGGCTTAAACAATATTTAGATTCTGTCCTCTCCCCCATTTCTACACGAGCCAGTGTGTATTTTGGAGCTTGCTTTTGACCGTGTCTTCATGACCCTGTCATTATCAGTCAGAGTAGTGAGAAAAAGGAACACAGAGCTGCAGATGTGTTTCTGGAGCCATCTGGCTCTTTTGGGAGGTAATTTACTTACCTAAAAATAATCACATGCATGTGTGCTTTCCCTTACTTAATGAAACATTTTCACAAAACTGTTCAGACTCGATCGCTTGAGCTAAAGAAAAAAAAGCATTACTTCCAATTACTTCCATGATACTGTTCCCTTTTTTTTAATACCCATATTAGATCAGAGAAAAGCAGCAAGTCCCATACATTCTAAAAAGTACACACACACACACACACACACACACACACAGTTTGTCGATGATTCTTCTTTTGTTAGCAAATAGCTACTTTTAGGCATGTTTAGGCAGTGAGTTTATGTGTGCATGTACATGTTTCAAGTAGCTCTAATAGTGTCACATTTTCAAAATAGCAATTTAGAGTTTGGCTTCAAACTAATTTATTTCTATATACAGTCCTGAAGATAGATTTCCAATAAGCACCAATCATCTATGACCATTTTTGGATGCATGTCAGCCTGCCAGCACTGGAAATTCTACAAATGTGAGCATTAAAAAACACTGTGTAAATAGTTTCATAGAAGATACCCATTAGACTCTCATCCATCATCTTTTCCTTCCTTGTTGGGTTGGATTTTGTAAGACAGCTTAACTTTCAGCGTAGAGAGCTGCCCGCTGCTACTGAGTCCTGATGATTGTAACCATATTGGCTTGATTCCTTTTATGAAATCACAGATTAACTGATTAGTCTTTGAACAATAATTCTCTCATGCAATGAACTGTGGGTAGTGACTGCTCAGCAATAACCTCATGTATTCCAGGTCTTCGAGTGATAGTGAGCTTGAGTGGCCACAAGAGGCTAGATAGAAGCATGGCCAGGATCTGCGATGCTATGAACTGCTTCCTGCTTCCTAACATCAAAATTATATATATAAATAATATAACACAAGACCGTATGGTAAAATAAAATTGATTCGATTATTGAAATTTAGGTTAGAAAGAAAATATTGGTTTTTCTGCTGGTGACTCTAATTTTACCTGACTCACTTACATCCTATGTTACCAAGAGGATGCTCCTTTATATTTTTAGCCTCTCTAAATGTTTTCAAATAGCTTAGAAATAAGAACAAAACAGAGAAACAGCTGTCCCTTGTTATTTTGTTTCCTGAATACAAATAGTCTTAAATTGCTGTAAATGGAAAGTCTGGAATGAATTCAAACACAGCCTGTTTAAACACATTCAGGGTGGTGTTTGTATGCAAAGCCTTTGCAAAGGGCAGCAATAGAAAGACTACACATTAACTTGTCGAACATGACAGTCTAAGGCTATGACTTCCCTTATGTTTGTTAGGCAGAGTCTAGCCGGTATCACTCACACACTTTTGAGACAGCAAAGCACAAGTACTTTGAAACTAAAGCCTCCGAACTGGAGCATGAAGTCCTGAGGCATTCTATGTGTTCTATTTACTCTGGTTCCTCTTTGGAAACAAAAATCCTTTTGAACTTAGATATCTAATTTACTTCAATCAAGCATTAACTCTTTTAGTATCAGGAATGATAATAGAAGCTGCATCTAACTTCTGCCTATTAACTACCTGAAAATTCATTCTACATACCTGTCAACAGCACATGCCTCCCAAGTTTTATATATACAAGCAAATATTGTATGATGAGTCCTATTGTCAGGGAATTTTTAAATCAATCTTTAGTGAGACGATTTATTAAGTATTTAGAATTCTAAAGTTAGATTTCATATATTTTAGGGAAGAGCCTAAGGAAAGTTTAAGAAATGTAATTGACATGACAGGGTCCTATCTAGTGACAGTCATAAATAAGTCCTTGGTGTCCAGCATCATACCAAACTGTGTATCACAAAACCATTAAACAGTTAAGTTCAGGGATTTCATCTTGTAATGCTACAAGTCCAGGCAGAGGAAGTCATTCAGACACGTCCCAAGTGTCATCGTCATACAGTTGCATAATATTACTGAATATTTTCCTGCTTGACTCACACACAAAGGCATTGTACAGTCCATAGTGTGGGAAAACAGCAAGACAAGTTATGCTCAGGGTTTTGAAGTAAAATCTTCTGTGGTTTTACTACTACAAAGATCACTTTGATATTACAAAGGGACGCTAGCTTCCAAGTAGAAAGTTAATCCAAGACAGCATCATTAAGAAATAACAGGAATGAGCAAAATAATAAGCCATGAGTTAAAATCATAAAATGCCGTATACAAGAGATAAGAATTAATAGTTAATAGTTTTTTTCTCTCATTGGGGACACAGACAAGCAAATAATACAGAACTGTATCATAGAATATGTGTGTCCATGCCTGTGCATGTGCGGGTGTGTGTATGCGTGTGTGTGTGTGTGTGTGTGTGTGTGTGTGTGTAACTATACCAGCTCCAGCCTTTCTATATTGGACATGTGAGTTTCTATCTTGATGTTGATATTTAAGACTTTGGATTAGTGAGTGAAACTCTGAACATCTTAGAACTGTCTACACTGTGGTTAAGAGGATTCATAAAACTAATATATAAAGTTCTTAACATATATTTGAATGGCACCTGGTATATATGCAACTGCTTTTTGGTTATTTTTATCCACATTTTAAATATATGCTATAAAAAATAAATAATAAAAATGCTCATTACTGGTAAGCATTTTTTATAAAACTGACATAAATTTTAACTAACAGAATCCATTTACCATTTTATATATATATAAATACAACCATGCAAGTGCTAGCTATATAATGGATCATAGACAAACTATATATATATATATCCATATTTATCTACACATACAGATATATATCCATATGTATATATATATGTATATATATCATGTACAGTCATATGTGATACAGTATATATATGTATATATCATATATGTATATACACACTACATATATATAAATATATACATATACATATATAAGTACACATATATAGTGTGTGTGTATGTACATATATTTTAGTTTAGTGTTTTGTTATGTCCTGTACTATAGCTAACCCTTACATGGTTGAGTTGCGTATAATATCCTCACATTGCCACCTCTGTTCAAAAATGAATGGAGAGATTTTTGGTATACTTTCTCTCAGGAAAAAAAAAAAACTTTCGCTTTTCAAAATGATTACCTTTTTTACAACTGTTTCAGCCATGGATTCATCACATTTTGCTTTTTCTGGTTACCCTTTATCTAAAATCTGCTTTGTTTCAGCTGGGTGTTCATCACGCTCTGTGCCCCTTTGTGTTCTTGACCTCTTTACAGACCCACTCGAACCCGCCCTCCCCCCCTTAACCATTTACTACTCTCTCTCTGAAGACAACAAGCTCACACTTTCCACATTAGAAGGCTTTCTTCCCCCCAGAGTTAATCAGCACCCAGGTCCAACCTTCATTTTCTTCACCAGGGAGAAAAATCTCATCTCAGAAATGTTGCTCAGTGTTTTAACCCAGCCTTGGGTTGTCACTGCACTTCCTAGCTCACTTCCAGGTAACATTTAATTACTTCTCTACTTCCCTTTAGAAAATGCTCCCTGGTAAGACATGCCTTCATGTATCAGTAGAGGTTTATTAATTTTTTTGTTTTATTTAACTAATTTCTTTTTTAGTCATAGCTTGGCTTCAGCCTATATAGGTGACTAACAAAATGAGCATTTTCAAGAGAAAAGTCATTTCTCCCCACAGTGAGTCTAACCATCTATTTAAAGAACTTTAAAGACACATTCGCTGATTTATGCTCATCTCTAAGAGAAATTTAACACCTAAACAATATGATTATAGAAATTGCTAAAATAGCTAAAGATGTGAATTTGTACAGGCTTGTATTTTTAGACATTGCATTACGTAACATTTCTTCTACAGAGGAGAGTTAAGACTTGTTTTTTTTTTAACTTTTTGTCTGTTATTTGTGAATTTCACATGATGCAATCTGCACCACAATCCCACTCACCTCCCCCTCCCCTTCTACCTGTCTCCCACCCTTACAACCTCCCTACAACAGAGAAAAAAAATGTCATTGTGGAATCTATAGTGTGATACAATGTGTCCCACAGTATACCATGTTGTCTACCCTTCTTTGCTTGCAAATGTTCATTACAATTACTCATTGATCTGGTATGAGACCTCTGTCTTTTGCTCCTCTATCAATACTGGAACCTCTCTGGGACACCTCTCCCATATCGTGTTGTTGTCCTGAGTCATAGAGATCCTGTAATTTTGGATCTGTTAGGACTGGTCTCTGCGTGTACTTCAGCAGTTCATCAATGGAGTAGATGTTAGAGTAGGCCAATTCAAAGCCCTAAATCCGAACTGTTCAGATTGTCTGCTCTTCCTTTCTCACACCTTAGGGCTAGCTCACCAGCAAAACCTGCAACAACCAGGACCAGCTCTATGCTGCTGCCCGTGCTACATGTTCAAGGCAGGTCTCCTGAGTGTTGCAGCTGGTGAGAGACATGACCAGGACTCCAACTTTCAGGACCCCAAGGCCAGCTTTCCTGCCTGCTGTAGATGGTAAGATGAGGGAGAGGAAGAGGGCATCTCTCCCTCATCTGCACCACTGCCTATCCAGCAGACAAGTGGTAGGACCAACCTTCCTAAACTTGTACCCTCTGGCTAGCTTATTTGCAATGCCTACATCCAGAGCCAACTCTATCTTGGTGTTCACACAAGCTGCAGGGCCGACTCTCCTGAGTGCTGCAGCAGTTGAGGGGCAGGACAAGAGCTCCTGCTCTCAAGACCCAGTCAGGACCAGCTCTTCCACTGGTGTGGAGAGCAAAAGCAAGGAGAGGTGATATCTCCCTTGCTAATGCCACCACACAGCACACAAGAGACAGGGACTCTCACTCACTACCCCGAGTCTCCACTTCTGCCTTTCTTCATTGTGTCCATGTCCTTCCGTTTCTTTCTCTCCCATTTCTCCATCACTTACCTGCTCCTGTTGGTGGTATCTGGTGTCTCTGGGTGTCTGGGATGAACTCAGGAGTAGTTCCAGGAGTGCTATACCCTGCTCATGAATTGTGGAGCTGGGCAGAGATCATCTCCAACATGGTCTGCCCCGCTGCCATCCCCAGGCAGTGAGGTGCTAGACTGGTGGTCATTTCAAGGGAGCTCCATGTCTGAGCACCATGATGCTGATCTGGCGGGTTGTCTGGAACTCATTCCTTACCAAGCCTACTCCAGTGGTTCCTTGTGAAGGTCATCTGTCTTGGGATCACTCTTGTCCAGAGTAGGAAGTCCCAGTAGGTTTCTCCTAGTCTCTGACTTTTTCCATGTCCTGGGAGTCTTCCCTGGCCTTCCATGTGCCTGACTGGTAGGCATCCCAGGCTTACCTTTTAAGGAAATATTGTGCTATTAATCACTCAGATATTCGTAGGTCAGAACATTGTATGTAGACATAGCTTCTCTCTGCTACCTAATGTAATAACACACATTTGAGGCAGCAGCCATACCTGCAAGGCCTCTAGTTACATTAAGCTCATCTATGATACTGAACATATCAGGTTTTGTCTTTTAAGAATCATCTTGTCAGACTTCATTATACTCAGTTGTGACTGTCCTCATACTTAAAAATACAGTTCTCAGTCTTTTTATCTATATTTCTATATTAGGTAAACATTGTTAGTGATTCTCAAATCATTTACATGAGTTAGCAAAACCCAGAGAATCTATTGTTATGATACATCATATAACACTTAAGATAAATTAGCAGACACAGTAGAAGAGTTCTTGGATAATATAGCTCAAAAAATACAAAATTCCTCCAGGCAAAATTAACTTTGAAAGAAATGTGTCAACTTAGAACTGGTTTTGTAGCCAGGGAATAGATGCATGCCCCGTTTGCTTCAGGCAGTGTTACTATAATTTTTCAGAATAGAAATAAGTACTTATTTTTTAAAAACAATAAAAATAAACCATAAAACAGAAGGTGAGGACTGAGCTCAGCTCTGTTGATATTCCCTAATCACTGTACATGGGGGGGGGTAGGGAAAGAGTAAACTGAAGAAAATAATTTTAGGAAGACTAGTCCTATGATGACCAATAAGTTTAATTAATGCCTTTGACTTTATTTAATGCTTTTGTTCTGAAATAGTCTACCCAAGACTGTGAAAAAATTTAATACAAATCAATGAATTAATTAAAACACTTCCCTGTTATATTCAAAGAAAGTGAAGAGTTATTGTACTAATTTTCAGTTTAAAGTGTCTCTAAATAAGCATTGAATCTGAAGACCAGGCCCTTATGCCAGGCTATTTCCTGTTCTCTGCTAAAATCAATACAAAGTTATGGCACACTTATTAGTGACAGGGACTTTAGACTTTATTTAATCCATGCATTTTGTCTATAGAAATTAACTTTCATTGTGGCGGCATCAACTTAAATGCATAAAATAACTGAAGAATAATACATTTATTGTGTTCCAAAATAGTAGAGAAGATAAAAATCATGTTGTAAGGTAAATGGTTCGTTCTTCCAAAATGGACCTCTCTCTCTCTCTCTCTCTCTCTCTCTCTCTCTCTCTCTTTCTCTCTCCTTCTTTCTCACTTTCTTTAACAGATCTTGCATCAAGTTTATTTGTTAAAACAACATAGAACTCTGGTCATGCAGGTTCTAATCTCCTTGGGGTGAACGTTGAAAGCCAGACGTCTTAGAGGCTTCACAAAGGCCTTGATGGCTTCTGCACGTGCACTCTCTGCCTTTGTATTGTTGGCCTGCATCTTCTTTAGCCCTTCCTTGATAAAACACAGGTTCCTCATGTACTTGGGGTCAACCCCCTTAAAAGATTCATATCTTTGTAACTGGGGTTTCTTGATGCCATTTCTGTGTCATTTGTGGGATTAGTTGTGTGTGGTGTGGTTCTTGGACTTGGCCATGACTGCAAGCTATCCGGCGATTCCTGCAGAGCCTGGGACCAGAAGAGCAAGATATTGCTACTTAACAAAAGACAGGGTAGAAGTATCTGAGAGTGTGGAGGGGTGGGGACATCCTCTTGGAGACAAAGGAGTAGCAATGGGATGAGGAACTGTTGAGGTTCAGAACAGGAGTGGGATAACAAGTAGACGGTAAAAAAGATTAAAGGGAATAAAAATAAATACATTTAAAAAGCAATAGATAGGGACTGAGACAAGTCCTGGAAGATTGTATCTGCTTGCCAATCTTCACTGCTGTGACAAAATAACCATAAAACAACTTAAGGGTTTATTCTGAGTCTTAGGCACAATCTGTGGTCACTTGGTTCCACCATGTTTTAGATCATGAATGATGAGGGAGACCATCAAGTAGTGGGGATGTGGCCCAGCAAAGGAGTTCACCTTCTAGTGACCAGTAACCAGAGAAACAGACATGAAGAAAGCAGAGGCACAGCCCCAAAACAGCATTTCCCCTCTGACTTGCTTTCTCTGACCAGACACAGCTCCTAAAGGCCTTTTTCATATCTCCTTCTCAGTGAAGAGTCAACTGATAAAATTAGCATCCTTACTACTGCCACCAGCTAAGGACTTTGCCATTGACATGGTAATTTTGAAGCTTTTCTATGTCTAAAGACAAGCAAGTGGTACCTTTGGATTACTAAAAAAAATGACAAAACAATCTGTTCAGTATTCAGAGAAATCAGTAGAATTAGTTTTGTAAATAAAGCACTGGGTGTATGAGGGAAAGTCAGGGAACTGGTGAAGGACAGGCATAATGCAAAAATAATTCTGTTTAAGACAAGCTTTAGAGAGAATCACAAGTAGGGCAGTAGTCTGTTCAGGCAACCGAGGCCCAGTCAAGTAATAGGTCTGAACCCTGGTGACCCAGTTGGCAATATCTTTATCTGCAAGGGACAGAATGTGTTTGGCCAGAACTCCTGAGTCCTTCACTCCTATTTCAGTCACAACCTCTCACAGCTGCCCCCACAGAATATATGTGGTCTGTCAGGTAGACAATGCCTCAAACTCCCAGCATTCTAGCTGGACCCTGCCCCCAGTCATCTGACCACAGCTAGGCATGCCTCACCCCACAGACAGATAGCCACACCTCACACAATATTAAGGGAAGTTTGCCCTCATCTCTCTCTTGCCCTCTTTCCTCTCTTGCTCTCTTGCCTTCTTCCTCCTTCTCTTTCTCTTTGTCTTCTCTATTGCTCTCCTCTCTTGCTCTCTTGCTTTCTTCTTTTCCTTTCTCTCTCTCTCTCTCCTTCTCTTCTCTCTTTTCTCCCCTATCTTTCTCTCTACATGACCAGCCTATTTTCTCTTTCCTATAAAAAAATATCACTTATGCATTGCCTCTTTCTTAAGTAACACACCATGCAGTCAGGCATCAGATGCAGAGAGTCTCAGGTATCAGCAGCAGAGAGCTACAGGCAACAGTGGCTGAGAGCCTCAGCCATTGGCCTTGGCATAGAGACACAGCCCCGCAATCACTGTTAACGTGATTAATCCACATTGTGAGATATATTGGCTGATTTTAGAAGTATACATCTAACATGCTTTGGTTTGTTTTATAGAGGACTTAAGATTGAGCATAAAGTTGTATTAATTAGTTTTTGTGTTTTTCATCATTATTGTGTATACATGCTTTAATCCATGGCTTGATTTTGAGAGAAGCAATTTAGGTTACACACACACACATACACACACATACACACACACACACACACACACACACACCATACACACACAAAGCAAGAATAATATTTTCTTTACAGTTCCGTTAAATCCCTCCACATTTCCCCCTACTTTTAACACCATTCGTATCTGTTTGATGGTTGTTATAGTCAATGAAATGATGCTGATACTTAATTATTAGAGGATCAGGATAATCAATACTGGCTTTGAATGTTGTGTCTTTCTTAAATTCATGCAAGTGTGACATGATGAGAAAGAAAGAAAATGGTTCAAGTAACATTCTGTGGATAAAGTACATATATCATCATTCAGTGTGACAGAGAACAGTCAATGTCAAAGAGCAGTTTCAAATGCAGGGAACAGAGAAATGGAATGGGGACTTTGTAACTCATGTAATGAATGGGGCTTTGAACAATATATATCTTGAAACTTCAGTTCTGACATTTGTAAAATGAGAGGCAAATTTTAAACCTCATTGGACATAGATGCCACAGATTAGGAAAATAATTTCTTTTATCTACTTTTTAAATTCATTGAAGAAAAGATGCATAATGACATCTCCATGAGATAACACATGTAGTTGAAATCATAATAAAATTATTGTGTAATTGTATATTCTTACCATCAGAAGTTAGGCTAATTAGTAAAAGTGGTATTTTTGAAAGTGATTGTAGAAAGAATTTTCTTAGAACATTGAAGAAAGAACAATTATTTATATTATAACTAGAAGATGTGAGAGTATTAGAGAAGTCAATATATTTTAATCAGTTCTTGATGGAAATTTTATGGATGTTTATAATACAGATGTCAACGATACATTTAATTGGTGGATATAGAGAAGGAGAAATTGCAGAGGACCTAGTATGTCTTGTGCAGTGCATTTAAGTACCGTCCCATCAAGGCTCACATGTTGATGTCTTCTGATGCTTTTATCCTATTCTCTGTTTTATCCTTACCTCTTCCTTTAGCCCTTCTTCATTTGTCTCTCTCTTAACATACAATGTCAGAAATCGAAGCATATATTTCCAAATACATAAATTCTAAACATTTTTTTCAGTTGAGTAAAGCAAATTTAGAGTATATACTGTCTTACATATGATATAGTAGAATACTGTTCTTGATGGTAAATGTATGTAAATATATATAAATGTATGCTAGTTAACTATATCATTTATGTAGATTATTATAGTTTTCAGTTCTACTTATTAAATATTCATTACAGAGAAAATATGTATGAATATTTAAACACATATGATTACAATAAAGGACAAAGAATGTCATACTTTAATTTTTGGTATAAACCAATATACACCTACATATACTACACATACATACATATATATTGTATATGTATTATGCAGAATTTTATATATATATATATATAACTAAAATATTGGTGTTACAGCTGATCAAAATCTTATGCATCAATAATAATTATGAAATAATTTAATGTGCTTTTTTAAAAATTAAAATACATTTATATTTCCACAATTCTATACATTCAAAAGTAATTATGTCTTTTAAATGATAAAACACTTCTTTTCAAATGATAGTATAAGATGCCAACATCTCTGAGAATCAATAATTAAGAAGAACACTGAATTAAGAGTTAAGTACATGATAAAATGATGCTTTCTTCTATATAGAGTCCTAAATCTTACATATTGATACTCTTTAAATGTGATTTAAAATATTAGAAATTTGAAACTCATCATAAATTCTAAAATTTTAACATATGTCAATACCAGCATATTGATAAAACCTACCTAATAATTTTGTTATAGAGGACACGAGAGCTCATTTTTGAAAATAATGAGGAATTGAGCATAATTGTACATGCATACTAATGCAAGCAATGATATAGAGAATATAACTAATGAAAAACACTAATATGACTAATATGCACAGTTTATTAATGACCACAGCTTCTTAAATACTTTATTCATTACTTTAAAATATACTCTAGCATTTTTAAAATCTTGAATCTTAAAACTTCTAGATAAGACACATATTGATTTTCAATTATTAGCTTCTGTTTTGTATAGTATTTTATCAATTATTTTAGAATTTCATATATGCATGCAATGTCATTGTGTCTAATGGACCTCATTTCTTCTCCTAATTCCTTTGGTATCTGCTTACTACCATTCAAAAGCTTCTCAATTCAAAGACCTTTTCCCCCTTCTTCTTTTTCTTTTTTTTTTTTTTTTTTTTTTTTTTTTGTATTTTTTATTAGATATTTTCTTTACTTACATGTCATATGATTTCTCCTTTCCCACCAGTTTCCCTTCCAAAAGAAAAAAATAAGAACAACAACAAGAACAAACTCCTGTTCCCTCCCTCCTCTCCCTGCTCGCCACTCCACCCTTTCCCGCCCCTCTCCCAGTTACTGGCCCTGGCATTCCCCTACACTGGGGCACAGAACCTTTACAGGGCCAAGGGCCTCTCCTCCCATTGATGACCGAATTGGTCATCCTCTACTATACACATGCTGCCGGAGCAATAAGTCCCACCATGTATCGTCCTTGGTTGGTGGTTTAGTCCCTGGGAGCTCTGAGGGTCCTAGTTAGTTCATATTGTTTTTCATCCTAAGGGGCTGCAAACCCCTCAGCTCCTTTAGTCCTTTCTCTAACTCCTTCATTGGGGACCCTGTACTCAGTGCAAGGGATGGCTGTGAGCCTCTACTTCTGTATTAGTCGGGTACTGTCAGAGCCACTCAGGAGACAGATATATCAGGGTCCCCCCTTCTTTTTAATAATCTACCTAGTTCAATTGGTAATGGTCATTAACTGATTTGGCTGAAGCCATGCACTTGAGCATGGTTGACAAAGAGGAGACAGGGCTCTTAAAGAAAGCCAAGTTCTCTTCTTCCAGAAGTCAGCAATGGCCAATAGCTCCATCTGTTGCCAATAGTTCCATCCCAAGTCAAGCATCATATTTATAGTGGTTCTTCATTTATGTATTTTTTTTATAAAACACTAAATTTTTATTTTTATTTAGTTCACACATTTCAGACATCCTTTGGCTACCTCAACTATGTTGAAATTTCCTTTTGATTTTTATGCAATTCGTGGGTTATCTACTTGTTTTTATTTATTTATTTATTTATTTATTTATTTATTTATTTATTTTGGTATCTACTTGCTTTTAAATAAATGTCCTAGATATCTTTCTTTTATTGATTTGCAATGTAATTCTATTATGAGAACACAAAAATATATAAATCTTAAATACATTTGAATTTATTCAGGCTTGTATTATGATACAGAGTTATGTCTGTATCAATAAGTATTTCTTGTACTGTTTAAATTAGTATTTACTCTTCTTGTTCTTGACTGGACTATCTTACTAACACCTGTTATATATGTTTGGTTGATAATTCTATTTAATGCTATATACACTAAGCAACTTTATATTACCATTCTGTATCAAATATTAAAATCCAAATATAGAAATGTAGAATTTTGTATTTGTATATGATATAATATTACATCTAGTCTCCTATGTCATGAAGTTGATAATCAAAAATATCTTCTGATGGGATAATATTTGAATGATCTATTTTTAATATAGCATTTTCTTATATAATGTCAGGTCATATATTTTACAGAAACTTTATAGAATAAAGGAAAGGTAAATTGAAAAGGTGGCAATTTGTATTTCACATTAAATATTTCAGTTGAACCATAATATAAGAGTTTTAGGTTTTGAGACTATCGGATACATAATCACAAATGAAAACCATGAAATAAAATGTGGACTTCTAATTCATCATTGTGAATATTTAAAAGCTCTCTCAGTTATGCTTAAAATAATATAACAAATTTTGCCTCAAAGTAGAAATTTACTACTAAGAAAATACAACTAGTACAATTAATATTCTTTAATTAATATTTTAGGTTAAAAGGTGTATCAATAAAAATCATACTTAGTACTTAATTCAAATAACTAAAAGCATATCAAAGTATTTATTTCCTATTTAAACTTCTTGTCTCTCATAATTAAATTGTTCTATATAAAATTCTTACCATTTGTAGACAATTGTTGATAAACCAACCATCTCTGTAAATCTTTGCTTCATATATATGCAAATATTTGCATTATAGAAGTAGACTTGTTTATACTTCCTATGCTATAATAGTTAAACAAATTTGCTCAGAATTCTTTCTATATATATCCAGTTATTTTTAACACTTTTGTTTGTTTTCTAAAGTCCCAAACTAAGAAAAAATTTTTAAAATAAAATAGCTAAGCCTTTTGAGAGAGAGACTAGTTCTTTAGAGAGAAAAAGAAGAAAGGGAAAGGATAAGCATTTTATCATTAACTATTTTGAAAATTGCCCAAAGAATATCCTTATTCTAAGTAACTCAAGACCTACTGGATACCAAGAAAAGCAGGAAGTATTGATAGACAAGAATGAAGTTATTAAAATGAGAAAATATGACATTGGTAGTGCATCACCTTTCATACATATCTGAATTCTTTCCATTTTTAATTATCTCTCCTATAACATTTTACTACTATCTAGGATTTGCTCATAGGTCATGGAAAATGCAGTGATGTCCTTATTGTTCTTTAATCTAGAATTTCACCCCAGCCTTCTAGGTATTGATTTCACAGCTGATGAGGTACTGCTTTGGACTGAGTAAATACTTCACAGTGGTGTACAATCGTCACAAAATGATTCACAAAATATTTCATGTGTTGGAATTTTCATACTGATGTCACATACTTCTTCAAATATGAAATGTAATATGGGCAAGTTCTGAAAAGAAAGGTTCAAGAGAAGGTCCTTTGAAACATCACTGACAGGATAATAGAAGCCAACCTCTGTAGTTCCTCTTAGAGTGGTTTTGTGTAATGTGCTGGTGGGGATACCTGATTGATGTTGTGCATTTTGGGAGACAGAGGCAGGAAGACTGCAATGAGTTTGAGGCTGCTGTGGGCTTCTGCAGCCAAGCTAGGGTTTCCTAATGAGATCATGTCTAAAAATAAAATGCACTTTATATAAACACTTAAACAATGAAGTAGTAACAGTTAGAAAACACTGAGTGAGTTTAAATTTTTCCATTGCTTTGTTGATATCTGTAACTTGGGCTAATCACATTAAGGACTCATTGTTCAGCATTTGTGTTCTAGAGGCAGAATACTTGCTATTAAACTGACTTTGTAACATGTATATATTAATTTCTGTCTTTTCATCACTATAGCACCGTGGATAAACATGGAGTCTCCTGAGGGAAGTTTTAAGAGAATTCAACATGAATAACACATTTAATCTATGAGAAACTTTTCCTGAATGATAGTTGAAGCCACCGACTGTAAACTCCATAAATATTAACTACTGCCAATTAATAAAATCATCACTTGGGTCATTTCTCAAATGTTCAAGCAGTATTGTGACTGTATGTGACCACAGAAACAATGTGCATTTCTGTCTGTCATTTCACAGACATATCATATACTTACTAGACAAACCTAGGCAGAATAGTTGCTGATCACTTAAAGTAACACTTTCTAAAATGAATAAAAAACAAAAACAAAAAACAAAAAACAAATCAAAACAAAAAACAGCAAGAAGAATAAGGGTGTAGTTAGAGGTGCTCAGGAACTTTATTCAGTAATGCACTGCAGAAAAGTAATTTTTTAGAATTGGCATTGATTTGATTTAGTATTGTAATCATACAGAATATTAATGTAGCTGTTCACCTGGGCCTTGAAAATATGATCCGGTATTATTTAAATAAGATAAAGTAATTAGAAAAAATGGACATGCTGTACATGGAATTCAGGAAAGGAGCCTAAAAGGGGAGAGGATTTGGATTAAAGTAACTGATAAAACTGGTGAGGTTGATGATGTTAGAGAGCAGAGCCTAGTGTGTTCTTTTAAGTTCATGAGTGTCTAAAGCATATACACTAGAGACTTTTCATACTGTCATGTGGGCCTGCATTCTAATAAAAAGTTATAAAGAAAGTATTAATAATCAGACTACCTCAGTTTGACATACCCAAAGATCTTTAAATAAATTCTAGTTAAGATGAGATTTTAAAAAGTACTAATTATACCCAGATATCAGAAAAAGTGGAAGAAGATAGGGAGGAGACCAAATGGGCATATGAGTCAGGGTTTGGATGGTACTCTCAGCTTGTGTGTCTCAATACGCATCATTATGGGTAGCATCTCTCTAACTGACTGGAGATGTACAAGTATCTCTTCCACCTTTATGGCTCCCCTTTTGGATTCTAAATCTCTGGAAGAAATCTGATGGGATAAATCCAAGTCCTTGCCTTAGCTAAGACTGAAGGATGAGCTGAAGGGGCCCAGCTTTTCTGTTACTGTTGAAGGCAAACACCTGGTTCCCCACAGCCCTGAGCCTGAACACTGGAGTAGATATGGTTTTCCAAAAGGAAACTAGGAACAATGCCTGCAACATCCTAAATGCAAAAACATCTTAGAGGAGAAAAAAGACCTTACATAACTATCTATGAGACTGGGGTTGAGAGTAATGAAATAAAACCTGGGAAATGCAATGGTTTCACAGGTATAAACAGATCACAGCATTCAGGCCTCCAGGAGATTGTGATCAAGTCACAGACAGATCTTATGACCTCCATAGTGACTTCCTACACCTTACTGTACAACTGATCAATTCTTTTCTGTTGGGGCTGGGGAGATTCTTCAGTTGGTAAAATGTTTGCAACATAACCATGAAGAAGTGAGTCAGATTCCAGCTCCTGCACAAAATGACAGGGCATGTGCCAGTCAAGAAAAATTGACAAATACACTCAGTGAGGTAACCTGTCACAAAAACTCAGGTGGAGAGAGACAGAAAAAATTAACCGATATCACCACTGGTCTCTACCTACCTACCTACCTACCTACACACACACACACACACACACACACACACACACACACACACACACACACACATGCATGCACATGCACATGCAAACACATACACAAACACATGTGCACACATGTTCATGCATACCCATGCAAACATTCACATGTGCACACAAACACATGCACATTCACACATACACACATGGACATATACATACATATATACATGTAAATACATATGAATCTACACACACATTTATGCCACACAAAGAAATTAATTCCTGTTTTCTCATTCCTAATATTTGCTCCTTATTCTTTATATGAACTAAAACCAGAAATATAAGGGAAAAAGCAAGATGGAAGATGTGGAAGACACAGATGTAGGAAAAAAATAGTGTCTGCTAAACTGGCCAATGTCCAAGAGATTTGTTTGGGTGAAGATTGTAAAAATGCCTTTTAGGGAGAGATAGAGAGAATGTGCATTAGCAACTATGATATCCTTGGCGTCTCTATTTTACTGTGCATGTAATAAATTCAATTTCATCAGTCTTAAACTGCTCATAAAAGATAAATGGTAGCTTTATAAAAAAGACCACTCCTGGTGGAACAATCCGGGGTGTTTTCTAATGCTACCTAATTGGACATGTAAAAGAAGAGGGATAAGATTTATTAGACATTTCTAAATACATAGGAGAAAGAACATCTTTCATACATACATCTGAAAAAAACTCTGAAGAGATTTTTAAAAACTACAATTTAATACAAATTTGTGTCTGGCAGCTAGCTGAAGCAGAAGCTGTCTACTTGATTCAGCAGAAGCTGATCGGGCTCCAAGACACAGTGTGTAGCAGCTGAAGTCTGTCAACAGTGAGACCAGCAGAAGGGCAACATGGTAGTCAAAACAGGAGGGAAGCACAGTCTAAACAAGATGACATGAGCATTTGTGCAATTAACAGCATCAGCAAAAGGGAAGATGTGTTTGGAACATTCTGCCAGGAATCCAAAAAAGACAGAATGCTTATTTTATCATAATAGTGCTATGCAATATTTGGATTAATACAATCAATGTCACCGTGGAAAATACTGCATAGACAGTGAGAAAGGCAGAGTCCGAGGTACAAAGGTACAAAGCTACAAGTCTTTCTCGGTCTCTTTTCTTATAAGCAGTGTTCCTCCATATAACACACCATGACTTGTCCTTAACCAAGGCTATTAGCTGCCACTTCTGAACCAATCATTACACTAAAATTGCCATATTCCTTTTTGGTTTGTTTTTTTAATGTGCAAATTTCATTGTACCATATCCATCCCCTTTCACGTATCACAACAGAAAAGAACACTGTTTGAATATCACTCTGGTGGGCTGGAAGTATAGGCTAGGACAATTCTATACTAAAATGATATTCCTGCAAATGGAGGTCAGGGCTAAGCCTGGAGCATCTGAAACCTCTTGTTCTTCCAGTCTAAATTTCAGATATAATTGAGGACTGAGTGAGCTTGCATGTTGCTGTCGACACATGCTATTCAGTAACAGTTTAATATAATCTTTACTACTGATGTCACACCTTGAATGCTAATAGTGACAAAGACGACCCATCATCCACCTATACATGAATGAGACATTACCTCAGATTTCTTACTTAGATCACAGAACTTCATGATAGTCTTGCTTACACAAACAATAATTTTTCTATAAGGCTTTTTTTTTAACTTACAAAACTTGTGATTACTCCTGTTTCAACATTCAGTGTGTTTTACATTTACACTTAAGTTTTATGAAAGTACCTAGTAATGAATTATATCTGTTGAAGTGTAATCAAAAGATTCACCTATATTTTCACTTTTATGATTTGTTGTATATATGTCTCATAGGACATTTATGAAATACTTCATAGTATTAATAACAAAATGATAATTACAATAAAGCAAATTTATATTAGTTTGTGATCAATTAAAAACATGCTTCCAGAATAATATTTGATTGCATCAATGGGACTCAAAACAGCAATAGAATATAGTTGGGATAATAAATATTTTATGACTATTAACAAGAAATTTAAACCATTACTACCTCTCAACGGGAACACAGGACAGGGTGTGTGGAGTTTGTGGTTGGTGTCATCCTCTCTCTTTATTTTTCTAAAATAGTTTTATTTGTTTACATTCCAAATGCTGTCCCTCTTCCCAGTCCCCCCTCCAAGAGTTCTTCACCCCATCCACCCTCTCCTTTGCCTCTGAGAGGGTGCTCACACACTCAACTCCTTCACCCATCCAGCCACCACCTTCCTCTATCTCTACCCACCTCCCCCCAGCTCACTGCCCCCACCCCCCACCCTCACATTGCCCTTCTCTGGAGCAGCAAGTCTCTGCAGGATTAGGTGCATCCTCTCCCACTGAGTCCAGACAAGACTGCCCTCTGCTGCATATATGCCAGGGGCCACAGACCAGCCCCTCTATGCTCTTTGGTTAGTGGCTTAGTCTCTTGGAGCGCCTAGGGATTCGGTGTAGTGAATATTGTTGGTTTTTCTGCAGAGTTGCCATCCCCTACAGCTACTTCGAACCTTCCCCTAACTCTTCCATAGGGGTCCCTGACCTCGGTCCAATGCTTGGCTGCATCTGTATCTGTCTCAGTCAGCTTCTGATAGAGCCTCTCGGAGTACTGCCATGCTAGGATCCTGTGTGCAAGCACAAAATTACTTTAGTCATAGTGTCAGGGTTTGGAGGCCACCCATGGGATAGATCTCAAGATGGGCAGGTCATGGATGACCTTTCCTTCAATCTCTGCTCCATTTTTGTCCCTGCATTTCTTTTAGACAGGAACAATTCTGGGTCAAAAAATTTTGAAGTAGGTGGGTGACCCCATCCCTCCGCTGGGGGCCCAGCCTATCTACTGCAGGTGGTCTCTTCAGGTTCTATCTCCCTACTGTTGAGCCTTTTGGTTAAGGTCATCCCCTTTGATTCATAGGAGCCCCTTGCATCCTAGGACTCTGGGACTTTCTAGCGTTCTTCCTACTGCCCCCGCACCTCCTGCAGCTGCCTATTTCCATTCATTCTCCTTGCCCTCTAGGCTTCTCTTCTGTTTCCCCCTATACTTGATCCTGCCCCATATTGTGCCATTTTCTTTAACTCAACTTTTAAATACCTTCTTATGGGCATCAGAACAATTAACGTGTTCTGTTTGCCTTTTCAGATATACAAGGCTTTTTCCCATAAACATTTTAGTAGAGATTTAATGGTTTATTAAAATACCCCATCTTAGTGACTTCCAGAGCATTATTGCCTTACCCATAGTAGAGAGAAGATCAAGTGATGGCTTATTAGTAACAATGAGTAGATGTGCTGAAGCAGAATCTGACTTTTACAGAATCCTCAGATGATTTGTGTCTACGTTTATATTTTGTTAAGTATTTAGCTCAAGCTATAAGCTGATATTTTGCTAAACATAGCTATAATGATTGATGAAACCAAGGACTGAGTTTACCCTGATATTCTTGGGGCATGAAATGGTAGTTTACAAAAGAAAAAGGGCAAGGTTTATACCTTTTTCATTTCAGAATATAAGGTTGTGGTTATTAATTTTATCAAACTTAAATATTTGTGTTCTAAATTTAACACGTTGTAGCTAGCTTAATGACTTAAATGATGTGAAACTATTTAGAAGCATTCTGATTTCTGTTGCTAAGGGACTTTGGCATCAATTCTGTTGTTGCCTCAACACTTACATTATTTGAATAAATATCATGTTTATTTGAGGTTAAAATTATCCACTGCGACATTGTTTATAATTGATTAAATATGAGATGATTTCTATGCAACTGTTACAAATAATGGTATAGACTGTTGGGAATAAAATAGTTTTCCAATCTTAGTGAACAGATTTCACATTAAAAAGCCATCTCAATATAAAAATCTTCTAGATTGGTAAGAAATTAGTGCAATTTTTTGAATATGCAGAAATGCCTATGTATATAGTAAACCACATATGCAAATTAAACTACTTCACCATGCAAAATGGTTTCCCATGCCAAGTCTGTCCAAATAATGAAGAAGTTGTTGAAGAGAAACATCTATTTGGAGGCATTTATCTTAAGCCAATTTCATTCCTATTTTAAAAGTAATCCTTAAATTATATCCTTTAGCATTCTTCTTGTGGCCCCTTGCATTTGCCTAACTAACCCTATAACCCAGGCTCACATCCATCAAAATCCCACAAGAACTTAATCCTAATAAACATTTTCAAAACACAATATACTCTTCGAGTATACCTGTACTATTGGTACCCTGTGTCCAAAGGAATCTGTAAGCTTGATCCTTGGCCCAACTGGGTTCTCTATTCTCAGATTCAGGTAACTTGTAATGCAATATATTTCAAAGGATTACTAGAACACATAGAAACTTATGGTGACTGTTTCCCAATCAATAAGTACAAAACTATTTTCAGCACATTCTCCTTGTGTTGAGTATCAGACTAACTGCTAAACAACTATTAAAATATGGGAAAATATATAAATTCCATGACTTTACATGGTGTGCTTGCATCTATGAATTCTGGTATCTGTAGAGGTTCCAAAGCAGTTTCTGGAGGATTCTGGGGGATGACTACTTCCAAACTGATATAAGTCCCTCACAAGAAAGCAAGCATCTTTAAAGTCTATATAAAATAGAAAAGTATAAATGCATTTACTGCAGTAGTTAAATCAACACAGTAGTATTTACTTCAGGTAAAAGACAAAAAAAAAATACTTGAAGATGTTTGGATGAATAATTTATAACAGAAATGAAATGAAGTGAAAACACTTGTGCCAAGACAATCTTCAAGATAATGTACTAATATTTTTTAACTTTAAACCTTTTCTTGGTGTTACCAGTAGGACCAGGGTTCAGTAGTTGTTAGGACTTTGAAATTGAAGAGCCAGTGGAGGGGATACCCAGGTGCCAACAACCCACTCAAAGAAGAGTGGAGGGGGCAATGATTTGGGGAGAGGGGTGATTGGGAAAGGGGCAGTGAGCGGGATATAAAGTGAATAAGTAATAAATAAATAA
>NW_022196894.1:71751926-71811482 GCF_008632895.1 Mastomys coucha | reverse complement strand
AACAATTTAAAAAAAAAAAAAAAGAATGAGTCTTTCCAAGTCCAATAGAATATCATTAAATTGGGTTAGTACAAATGCCTCCAAATACCATGATGTAAAAATATAACCACCTAGAAAATAAGAAATTAGAAAATGTTTATATCCCACATGGTTTCTAGACCTTTTTGTATTATTCATATTCTTAACAAAATAAAAATTCAACTGCATCATTTTCTTCTAATAGAGGGTGTTCAATAAGTTCTTTACATTGTGGGTAAAACTCCACTCATCCTAAAAGTAAGAACCTATCCAGTCTTGGAGATTTCTGTTACCTCATAAAAATGTTTAACAATCAGGATTAGATTGGTGACTTAGAAGTTACCAGAAATGCTTATGGAAGTACCCCAATATTTTTATTTAATTAATGAAGGATTTTTATTTTTATTTTTTCCAATGTGGTCAGGAACTAATCTAGGTTAGTCCAGCATCTCAAAGTCTGAAAGTGTGGTTAGCCCCTACGGTTATCCTCTCTTCATTGTAAAGGAAAGCTTCCTCTTTTGTGGTACATAGTGACACCACAGGGGATTCCCCTCCTCCTTCTGCTGTGCACTACAATTTATTTATTTATTTACTTATTTATTTATTTTTATTTATATGAGTACACTGTAACTGTCTTCAGACACACCAGAAGAAGGCATCGGATCCCATTACAGATGATTGTGAGCCACCATGTGGTTGCTAGAATTTTAACTCAGGACCTCTGGAAGAGCAGTCAGTGCTCTTAACTGCTGAACCATCTCTCCAGCCTCACCCTACAGTTTATTTAACCACACCTCACCCTACAAAGGATTTCTCCACTTTTATACTTCCTTGTTTTTGCTCAGTGAACATGATGATAAGCCTGCTTTGTTCGTCTTGGGTTTCATCGTTAATTTATTGTGACAACTTGTGGAATTTCCTAAAGTTGTTTCATATTCTCATTCCCTTCCTTTTAAGAGCTGGGAAAGTTGTTTCCCAAAACTTATCAGCAAAATTAATGATCATGTTCACAATTCAGTCATCAAAGTCCTGATTAAAATTCTCAACCATAGATTTGGAGGCAGCCACTGTGGAACATTACTTATGTCTCCTGAGCTTGGCAATAGCCCATCAAATACAACTCATTCTGTAATCCAGTAGCTCGGTGTTATAATGTAATGGTGGTTAAGGAAAGCCAATGCATTCCAATTTATTCATGACTGGCAGCATACAGTACAAAAGCAAAAGCTGTGCAAAATAAAACTATCTGTCCTATTGTGTTTCTCTCAATTTGTCATATCTTTCATTCTATCTGTACAAGCAACAGGCAATCAATCATAGAGTGTGTGTGCATGCATGCACATGTGTGTGTGTGTGTGATATATCTTACTGATAATTAACATAGTCATTATTATTCTTAACCACTCATGACTGACAGTTGTTTTTCACATATAGAGTAGGAGTTGAGGGAAGCAAAAAGGTATGCAACATAGAATGTTTGTTGCTGGTTGCAGTGAATAATCATCCATCTCCAGTTTGTATGCCAAATTTCCTTTTGCATTAGTGGAATTACATTCATGATTTGTAGACATTGGACAACTGAACATATTTTATAGACAGTGAAGATATTAAAGAAATGTAAAACCCCTATTGATGAGTTAATTTTCTGTTTCCTTATTTAGAGTATGTAAAATATAAAGATCCCGTGCTTCCATGTATTTGCATCTTGTAATTCTCACTACTACAAAATACTAGGATGATATTTTTTAGTTGTTTACTAGGTTTTGGAGATCAAGTAAGCTAAGATAGTCTACATCAACTTGAACTAACAAGTGATTAATTCTTCCTTGTTCTTATTTTCTTAGTCATTTTTAGTTTAAAATACAAAGTTTCGTGCATTTTTGACTTCACACTAAAGCAGCCAAGAGATGGGATATGTAGTATGCCATCAGTACCCATTGTAGTCAGCTCTCCTGCCAATACATGTCTGCTTCTATAATTCAGTTCAGATGTGAACTGACCTTGTGATTCACATCTTCCCTGGAACTTAATTAGATAATTGAACAGCAATAAACTCATTCACTCTCAGTGGCCCTTCAAGCTGGATATGTCAATAATAATTCTCCTTTACAGAAGCAAATTCAGGGTTGATTTAGAGTCATTGGTCTGCTGTGTTAAATATGTCAGACATACATGTGCTGTTGGTAGATTTCTTTTCATGTAGAAGCTCTATATTTTTTTTCTTTCTCACATACCAACATTTGGATTAAAAGATAAGGTGCTGTAGCACATGTCCTGTTTGTCATAATTTTAGAATTACCAACTACACATTCAGAAATATTTGCAGTTTTCTTTTTTAAATTATTTTATTTCTTTACATTCCAGCTGTTGCCTCCAATCCCAGTCCCCCTTCCCACAGTTCCTCATCCCATTCTTCCTCCCTCTTGCCTCTGAAATCATGCTCTCCCCTACCACCACTAGGCTTCCCTGTTCCCTGGGGACTCAAGTCTATAAGTGTCTGAATATAAGTCATACTATCTGACCTAACTTCAGAATTCTAATTAACTGAAATACCATTATCATGGACATTGGGCAGTGTGATTACCCAAACAGCGATCAGCACTGGTAGTTCGCACTGGACTGGAATTAGTTTATCTTTTCTCCATGTCCCTTTTCTCATTCAAATATAAAATGTTATGAATAGCCAAGAATTATCGAGCAAAATAAACTATTAAAAACCTGATGGATAAATGAGAGACACTGACTTGCTATGGCCTGCTGCATGTTAAAGTAATCATATGCTTGTAATTAGAGATTTTTCTCAGTAGAAGATTCTACTTAAACGGCATCATATGAGAAGTCAGCCTGTTGACAAGCATGGTGGACACTTGCTATCCCTGCAGTTGGGAGATTGTGATAGGATTTTTAACTTGGAGGCAAGCTTGGGAAAATAAAATACTGTTTTCTAAAAGAAAAAAAAATATTCTCATGGGCATTGATAAGGAAGCCAGAAATCCTGAGGATCTGAAAAAGCATCCACAACTGCAATGTCTGTTGATATGCTCCACCTTTGGCCAGTGTGGCTGTGCATTGCAATTGTTAATCTCCTTTCCTTACATTACTTGTGCTAATTAGCACTTTCTCTCAGTATATTTTTCTTTAGGTATATCCTCTTTAAAAAAAATCAAAAACAAAAAACTAAACACTGACAGTTGTAGTATCTTATGGTATCTGTAGAGGTGATAGCAAGGCTATTATTGGTATGTAGTAAAATTGTGGGCTAAGAATGAAATTTTTAATTTCCTAAGAAGAATTACAATATATTCTCAGACTATGACCTTTTGAAAGTTTTATGCATTATTTCAGTCATGAAACTAAGTTGAAAAGAGAGGTCACATGTTTTAATACTGATACTGACAAGATGTAAGAGACTTTTTGGTTATCTTTGAATTAAAGCTAGATATATTATGAAAACATCATTTGAGAAGTAGCCATCCTCTTTCCTTAATTTCTCAAGAAGTAGACCTAGTATGATTCAAACTTCTTGGACCAGAATTTTCTTAGTAACCTATTGATATACTGCATATAGGAAGAGCTTCTACAAAAAGATCTTACATCAAAGTAGATTTTCAAATAGTTCAGATTAATCATTCATTTTTATGTAATACATAACTGACAAATGATGTTTTAAACTTTACAAGATGGAAAAGAAACTTAATTTCTAGACATTTTGATTTTTGAGTATAAGTATAACCCTGATAATGGATTTCCAACTATTGAAATGGGGTCTCTGCACAAGTGGAAAGAGATGAGCAAGATACAGTTGAAACTGCCCAACTGGGCCAATTTTCCTTACAGCACTGCTTCTCTGTATGGTGGTCTTATGTGTGTGTAGACATGGTAATCTAGACTGTCTCAGGTTGCTGTCAAAGGGAGCAAAATGTTATAATTATATTTAAATTTAAAAATAAAAGGTATTTGTTTTTTAAAAATTGCCACAGCAGGAATAGTTTGTAAATAACTCTGTAAACCAACCTGGCCTGAAACTCACAGAGATCCACTTGCCTTTGCCTCTCGAGGCATTTTACATGCCTTATATGCACACAATTGTCTTGGTTTCTATATTGGATAAAACAACTAGAAAAATAAGATTATTCTTATTCTTATTTTTCAATATGATTTTTTATTAGATTTTTTCCTTATTTACAATATCTCCTCTCCCAGGTTCCCCTCCAAAAAAAAAAAAGAGAGAAAAATAAAGTAAAATAAAATAAAATAAAATAAAAACAAAAACAAATCCCTGTTCCCTCCCCACTCCAGGGTGGTGAGCAGGATTATTCTTATTCTTGTAGAAAATCTTATACAATATCACAACTCTAGATACAAATTGAAAGAAATCAGACAATATATGATTAAGAAACACATGAACGTGAATGAAGTAGATAACGAGAGATTGCATCTGGGTATCCAGAAGCATGTTTTAATATCATTGGCTTATTTCATTTTATGGAAAGTTTTCACAGCAGATTTAGAACCAAATATTTTTACCTTAGCAATGAAAGGAAAATAGCAAAGTTGAGAACATGTTTACAATTAAGAAAGAGGTAGAAAGAGATATTAGAGTGTTTAGGAGAGAATAGTACTGATTAAACAAAAAACCTGAGTTGAGACTTTGTGACATCCATTAGTCCCAAATGGATTACCTGTTTAGTTGCTTTCTTCTTTACCTGCCAACTACCATCATCCCTTCACAAACCACAAACTGGAGAGAGGGGCATTCTGTGACTCCATTGCTTCTTACATTAACTGTTACAGAATATTTTTAACCATCTTTCCTCTGAGGAGGGACCTCTAAGCTTGGCATTTCCTCTTCTATTTTTGAAAAGGAAAAATGTGTTTGTTTTCTAGATATTAAAGTCCTGAACCACTTAACCTCAAGTCCCGACCCCTTAACAGCAGAGGCTGTAGTGCTGTTCCCTTGTCCATGAAGAACCTCAACGAGTTCTAGCCTGGTTGTTTTTAAGCTGTTTTGCCTGCAGAGTGGTCTAAGATGGTGATTTTATCTCAAGAGCAATGAATGCTGGAGGGTTGTTGAATATTTATCAGCAGGGGTCAAAGCAAGATGTTCAGTTATTCTTCAAGTATTTTAAAAGAAAGAAAATTAAATGTGCAAACCAGCCCATTAAAAGCAACTTATGGAAACTTCCAGATATGCCATAGGAATGTGAAACACAACACAATGTGCAAACACCAGCACCTTGTGAAGAATAACCTATGCAGTTTTTCATTATATTGTAGTAATTGTAACTTTAACTTTAGCTGTATGCCTTCCAGATATTTTACCTATTTACTCAGCAATTGACATCAGATTCATTTTTTAAGTGTCATGATTTTGTTAAATATAATACTGACACTAATCTATATATACTATGGGAAAGGATTTCAACTATACAATAGGATTATATGTATATGCATATATATATACATATGTGTGTCTGATTGATTTTAAATAACTTACAATAGTTTAAAATACAACTATATGTATTCAAATGTGTAATGTCTTAATGACTATATTTAAACAATACTGTTCAAACTTCAATGGGTTTATATTAAAATTTTGAATATTGTAAAGCAAATAATCCCTTTAAGTTTGCTGTTTAACATTTGGCACATAACATAACTTTTGGATATTTAGTTTCTTTTATCCTTTAGGTTAGTATTTAAGATCTTTATTCTCATGATGATAGAAAGGCTGCCAAGAAACAAAATGACTCAAATGATGGACCCTTGAGACCTTAAATGCATTACTTTCCAAGACACAGACAATCAGGCTTAGAAAATAATCAAGCATTAAAATCCAACACATGTATTTATTTTTAAACTCTTGTTCAAAGTGATTAGTAGAGTCATTCTTTGTTCATAGCTTGAAGCTGACTATAAGTAATATTTAGTTTCTTCATTTCAGTCATTGTATAAATCAGTTGTTTGGAAACTTTAGATTCATGGACTATTAAGGATCTTGGAGGATTTGCGGATGGCTACAATAAATAAATTTGACTGTTTTCACAGTTCTATGTATGTGTGTGTATGTATGAGAGAGAGAGAGAGAGAGAGAGAGAGAGAGAGAGAGAGAGAGAGAGATTTGAGACTTGAAGATAAAAGCATATAATCTTTACTGAATTTAAAATTTGAGATACTCTCCTCAATATTTTTGGATGAAGGACACAGATAAATTAATAAATAGAATAAGAAACCTCTCTGAATTTCTCTCTCTGTCTCTGTCTTTCTACCTCTCTCTCTCTCTCTCTCTCTCTCTCTCTCTCTCTCTGTGTGTCTCTATTTGCTTCTGACTCTGTCTCTGTTTCTGTCTCTGTTTCTCTGTCTCTCTCTCTCTCTGTCTCCCTCTGTCTCTCTCTGTCTCTCCCTGTCTCTCTGTCTTTCTGTTTCTTTCTCTGTGTACGTCTCTCCCTCTGCTTTCCTTCTTTCTTTCTTCTCCCACTGTTTTCTCTCTCTTTAAATCATATCATACTGCGTAAAATTTTTTTCTTTACTTCTTCAATATCAAAACACACCAGAATACCAATATGCTTCAGTTCATGTGGACATGCAACAGTTCATTTTTAATAACTATAATCCATTATAAGGACCAACAATAATTTACATAATTTGTTTTCATGCCTTCACTAATTTGATGTAACAAGTTATGAAGCAATGAAAGCTTTGAATGAGTTCAATTTATATACAGTTTAAATCTGTATGAGTGGGATTGCTAATTGCATGTTAAATGCATATTTAATTTTCAAACATGTTACCAAATGATCCTGGATCATCAGGACCAATTTCTGCTTTTATCAACAGAGGATGAACTGTTTACGACTAAGTCTGCTTTGGTATAGTAATGAAATTCAAAGCCTATTGTCTCATTATTACTTGAGTTCTACAGAACTTGTGGTTTCTTATCTTAGACATCTGAAACTGTCTTCAAATATTATATGTAATAGAAAACTACTGACTTCTCTGTCAAATATTTTCTCAAAATTCTATTCTTAGGGGAATAAATACAGCTCAGATTCATCTTGCACTAACAGTTATGCTACTATTAAAAAAAAAAAAAACAACTCGTTCATTACTGGTAAAGTCTGTCCATTTATAATGTAGGTAAAAAGGGGTGTGGAATTCCTGTCTACTGAAAGATTAGATTAATGAGAATAGTCAATATTTAGCTCCAAAAGGCAATCCAAAAAGGAGCTGGACCAAGTAAAAATAATATCATATGGAAGACAGTAATAAAAATGCAGAATGCAATACTTATTGTTTCTGGGTACCATTTTCTTGTCCACAAATGAATATGCTAAACTGACTCAGTAAGTGATGATATTGTAGCTTTCCAACCCATATACTGATCAGGAGGCACTAAAAGGATTCACACAGACCGTATTTCACACATGAAGTGAAATCCACACACAATTAAATCAGAAACCTTGATGGCCCAAGCAAATGTTTTATATGGTTTTTCGTTTATGAGAGCTTCAAAACAAATCAAAGTAGTTAGTTGTCATCCACTTAAATTATACCCCCAAATTTAATCAAAATCTTTTCTTTAGGGCAAAATAATCCAATGTGTGTGTGCATGTTGATGTAAATGCCATCCAAAGAAGGAGCATGCATTTACATATCATTCAGAGTGCTAATGAATATCTTTACAAAGTCCCAACAAGGTGATAGAACTTGGATGTCTGTCCTCCATAATCTGCCAAAGAAGATGCCTCTTATGGCTACTGAGATCAAATTCCAGACCTTTGCAATCTGCATGTAGAAAACAAATGTTTTCACAATAGGAAAGAAAGAGTTCTCTTTTGATAGAATTGCATAATTCTGAGACCAGCACCCATCTGTGTATATATTTTTCTCTTAGCTTATGTTAATGGCTTTATTTGGCAACTTAGTGTTTTCCTTTTTCTTCCTAACAGCAGGTGAAAGAATTCATAAATCTGCCATGAACAGTTGCCAATGAATATTCATATCTGCACTGTCTGATTGCAGCAGTTTGACATTTTTATTTGATTTTCATCAAGAAAAAGAAAATCTTTGTTTCTTGATTCATAATGCATTCTAATCAGTTTCTCCACATTATACATTATACTGAATAACTGCTTTAGCTATTGCAATTATCAGCATCACATAACTAATTTATTTAACAATATCTGTGCAGTCAAGAAAAGGATGTAATTAAGAATTTTTCTCACAGTCCCTGGAAACAGTACATCTTCGTATTTTATTGCATGTTGTATATGACTCTTTACACACTGCACAATCTCTTAAATCTATGCTTCTAGCTGCCTTTTATACACTGTGTCCCTTGTTGGCTGAGCTGAAGTCAAATCTGTTAGTTTAGAAGCCATATGGACAGATGTCAGATGTTTAATGGGGTATAGATTCCATACACCTTAGCTGTATGAACAAGATGACATATTTGGTTGAATCAGTGTCAGCATTTTAGTGACAATTGTTATTTGTCAAGAGTCAAGACATTCATTCACAAGAGCAAAATGTATTTTCATTTATTAAAATGCCTTTCGATTGATCATTTATGCTATGCTTATTAACTAAAGAACACTTGTGAATCACGTGCAGAGATTTTAAAATGAAACTTCCTAGGCTATGCCCTAGGAGCATCATCTTCTGTACATTTGAAGTGGGTCCCTGTGAAAAATGATACTTCTAACACTTTGTAGGTAGTGATGAGGCTTTCCCATAAGCTATAGTGCTTTCTGTCGGTAGATTTTCTATTAAAAATAGACCATCCTAGATAAACCTTTTGTTAATTAAGAAACTTGTTTTTTTTTCAGATAGACAACGAAATCTGTGCAGGGGGAAGAGGAGTCATAATATGCACATTCAGAATTTCAACCCAGGGAGTGTTTTCTATAATCCCTGCTGTAAAGATTGCATTCACATATGGTGTATATTATGAGGCAAGAAATTAAAAACTGTCCAATATTGCTTGCCTTATAAAAATCTTTTTGTGAGTAGGAATCCAGTTTGCTGAATTCGATTTTTTTAAATCAGAAAGCTAAATCTAATATAGCAATAGTAAATTAAGGCATTTACTGTTCCTAATCGTCTATAAGCCAAGTACCAAAGACGTTTTACTAACAAATTGGAAGAAACAGCTGTGGGTATTAGAACGTGTTTCCCTTGGCTGTTACTGAAGTCAAAGCTTTTATTTTTGGTTTCAGTATGTGAAATGCTGATTGCTACATCTTAGAAAACTGGTCGCATGTCCTTTTGAAATGCTTGGTTAAATATTTCAACCCATTTTCATTACTAAGATCAATGTTCATGGTTTGGTTTCCAGGAGTAACAATGAGCACAAGGCTTTGTTGTGGTAAAGGCAATTTACCAAAGTTTTCAAGACACCAAAGCCTTCATACATGTTTCCTCTGCTTCACAACCAATTACTTCCTTTCAAACACTTTTAATTTGGCCCCCACATATCTTTATAAAACACTGATGAGAATGATTACACATCTTAAAATATTTCAACACCATTGGAATGAGAAGAATATTTCTGAGTGTTGCTCATAAAATTATAAAATCTGACCCAAGAATGGGACATTACCTTTGTGAGTAAATCTTGTATTGAATCTTCCAAGAAGCAGCCTAGAATTCCTTAAAAATCTATGTTCCCACCATCCAATCTCCTATTCTAAGCCATCTTCATTTCTGTCTTTTATATTGCCAATTTACTTTCTGTAACTCAGACCTTTCATAGAAAACTTTTGAAATTTTCTGTCATAGCTCCAGTCTGTATGACCTCTTTTCTGGACTAACATTTGTCTTAGGGTTTTATTGCTATGAAGAGACAACATGACCAAGGCAAATCTTTATTTTTCATTAATTCATTCACTTTCTATCCCCATTCACCCCCCTCCACTTCTCTTTGAAAAGGGGAGACCACTTGGGTACCACCCTATCCTGGTACATCAAGTCACTGCAGGACTGGGCAGATCCTATCCCACTGAGGCCAGACAGACAGCTCAGGTATAAAAACTGGATCCATAATCAGGCAATAGAACCAGTGTTATTCCCTGCTGCAGTTGTTGGTGAACCCACATAAATACCAATCTGCACATCTGCTACACATGTACAGAGGGCCTAGGTCTAGTCAATGCTTGCTCTTTAGTTGGTGGTTCAGTCTCTGGGAGCCCCCAAGGGTCCAGGTTGGTTGACTCTGCTGGTCTTCTTGTGACATCACTATGCCCTCCAGGTCCCTCAATCCTTCCCCCATCTCCTCCACAAGACTCCTAGAGCTCTTTCTAATGTTTGGCTGTGGAGCTCTGCATCTGTTTCCATTGGTGGAACTCTCAGAAGACAGTTATGCTCAGTTCCTGTCTGTAAACATAACAGAGTATCATTAATAATGTAAGGGCTTTGTTCTTGCCAATGGGATGTGTCTCAAGTTTGGCCTGTCATCATTGGTTGACCATTCCCTCAATTTCTGCTCCATCTTTGTCCCTCCACATCTTGTAGGCAGGACACACTTTGGGTCAAAAGTTTTGAGGGTGGTTGGTGTCCTTATCCATCTACTGGGAGTTGTGCCTGGGTACTGGTAGTAGATACTTCAGGCTCCATCTCCCTCACTACTAGAAGTCTCAGCTATAGTTACCCCCATAGACTCCCTGCCCTGATTTAACCATCTCAGGTCTTTGGCATATCCTAGAGATCCACTTCCTTTATCACTGATGATTTCTTCAATTCTCTTTCCTCTGTGCTCCCTATACCTGATCTCCATAGTCTGCTCTCCTCTCTGTCCCATCTCCCACCTAGTTCCCTTCCTCCCTCCACCTCTGATACTTATTTTATTCCCCCTTCTGAGTAAGATTCGTAATTCCTCCCTTAGGCCTGCCTTGTTTTGGGCTTCATTGGGTTTATGGATTGCAGCATGGTTATCTTGTGCTAAAATCTATGTATGAGTGAGTACATATCATGTGTGTCCTTTTGGGTCTGGGTTACCGCAGTCAGAATGATATTTTCTAGTTTCATCCATTTGACTGCAAAATTCATGATGCCCTTGTTTTAAATAGCTGAGTAGTATTCTATTGTGTAAATGTACATTTCCTTCATCCATTCTTCAGTTAAGGGACATCTGGGTATTTTCCATTTTCTGGCTATTGCAAATAAAGCTACTATGAACAGAGTTGAGCAAATATCCTTGCGAATTTTTTGGTGGTAGAATTCTCAACTGCAAAGGAACTTTTGATAAGGAAAGCATTCAGTTGGGGCTAGCTTATAAATTTTAGAACTTTAGTCCATTATCATCATGGTGGGAAACATCCATGCAGCATCCAGGCAGACATGGTGCTGGCAAAGGCTCTGAGAGCTCTACATGTGGATTGGATGGCAGCCAGGAGACTGTCACATTGAGAATAGCTTGGTGTTAGGAGACTTCAAAGCCTATCCCTCACAGTGACAAGCTTCCTCCAACAAGGCCACACCTACTCCAACGATGTCACACCTCCTAGTAATACTACTCTCTATGGATCAAGCATTCAAACCCAGGAGTGAGTCTAAGTGGGCCCAAACTATTCAAACCACCACAAGGTGGTACCTTTCAGAAACAACAAGTACACCCAACAATGAACTAGTTATACTATTCCTGTACTCTGAAAAATCATCCTGTCATTTCAGGGCAACTGCATTATTTTATAAAATTAAATTTGATGGATATAACACAGTGGTAGAAAGTTTGACTTATGGCATGTATAAAGTCTTAGGTTCAGGTTTCAATATGAAAAAGTAAAACACATACAAATAACTTTTCTAGTGATTTCATGAGTGTTGATAAGGAAGGCCTAAAAACTAGGTTATAACTAAGACAGAGAACTCTGTCTTTTAAATATTAATGGAAGACAAATGTAATAGTAATTCAAGTAGGAATGTAGCATGATGTCAAACCACGACTTAGCAAAAACAAGACAATCCACTAAAGTGTTGCTCAGGAAGCTCCCGATTTTAGTGGGGTAAATAGTCATGGAACAATTGAAGAAGATGCTTAGGAAAAGTGATTTCTCTCCTCAAAGATAAACAAGAATGACGAGAAAGAAGACACAAGAAGGACAAAGGCACTAGAGCAATGAGATAGTCACTGGTAGTTGGATGATGAGGGTGTATTCCTAATGCTCTGCTTAGGAGGCTGAGTAAAATACTCATGGATGGAGTCCTTGCTTTGCAGGCATACGACCTTAGCTCAGATCCTCAACAACCACACAAGTTCCATGTAGGCATCACAACCTGCCTACTATAATCCCAGCACTGGGAAGGCAGATACAGGACATCTTCAATCAGACTGGCTAGGCTCAGAAAATCGGTTAAGTTCTGGATTCAAGTGAGAGACTCTGCCTCAGTATATATGGTAGAGCTCAATTTAAAAAAGATACTGTGTCAAATACTCTGGTCTCAATACAGGCATTCCTGAACACAAATGTACAACCAAATGCATACCACACACATGTAAGAACATGTTTGGAAAGAGGCATGTGAAAAATAAACATTTGTAAGTAATTAAAAGTAAGCACTCTATGTAAATGAATTTGTGGGGACTAGCTCATGCTTATGTTCAAGAGCATGGAAGAGAGACCTGATTCTCACCATCATGCATCACACAGATGTTCACCATCTACTTTTCAAGTGGGAGAGAAGAAAGGGAATTTAGACAGTAAAGGATTGGATAAGACAGAAAATACTCACCCGTGTTTAACATCTTGAGAGACAAGACTTTCAGGAAAAGGAGTGACTGATATTGACATTGTAAAGATTTACTAAGAATATATTGCAGCATTTTTCATAATACAATCTCAAATTTTAAACATTCTGGAACCTTATTTTTTCTCAGTTTATATATTTTTTTAAGATAGCATATTATGTAGTCTATGCTAGCCTCAAACTTGCTATGTAATTAATAATGACTTGAACCACTTAACCTTACTATATTCCAAGTAGATCAGATGAGAGGGATGCACCAACAGGCTCTATTTATCCGTTCTTTGTATCAAAACCAGGGTTACATACATGCTAGTCACCCACTCTACCAACTGAGTTACATGTTCAAATCCCTAGTTCTGAAATTTCAGATACTT
Source organism: Mastomys coucha (assembly GCF_008632895.1). Taxonomy (NCBI): domain Eukaryota; kingdom Metazoa; phylum Chordata; class Mammalia; order Rodentia; family Muridae; genus Mastomys; species Mastomys coucha. Next base: position 71,798,346 of record NW_022196894.1, on the reverse strand, counting down.
GAAAGCATGCACCATCACTGTGCCCATGGCACATAGGATTTCCTGGAGGTTGAGTATCGAAAGTACCTCATGTGCTTCTGCCTTGGGCTTACTCAGGAGTCCTAGTGCAAGTAGAATGTCATGCCTCTCTGGGATACCACCTTTTTCATTCTATTTCAATGATTTCCCATTCTTCCATACTTCATGCTTCCTAGTCATAATTTTATGCCTTCCTACCATTCCTATTACTTCCATCCATACTATTAACTTTACATTTCTGTTCCAAGCCATCACAGAGGAGCATGAGAACGTGGTAAGGCCACATATGAAAAGCCAAAAGGGCTCCCATAAGTGAACTAAGCACCCATCAGTCACAACTTCTGGCAATACCTTAGTCCCATCCTGCTAGTGGTCGTGACTACAAGTCCTCTTCTGGTTTTGCTGGATGGCATATGGCAAGTATTCTCCATCCAGAAGACATGCTTTCCTAGTAAACTCCCTTCTTTTTTTTTCTAAGTCTGCCTGGCTGTTAAAAGTTAAGTGCAGCACATTTCTGTGCTTGGGCTAAGAAAACCATATGTGACATCTGTGGAATTTTGCTTTGCACCACTATCAAGGAAGAAGCATTTGGATATGATTATGGTTGACCAGTCAGTTCTTCTTCCTGTTCATCTTCCAATGCAAAAGACACTTTCTGCGTTCCTGAAGCCTTGCCTGTCTCTGTGTGATGGCATGTGTTTATGAATTGGTTGCATATAAATCATTGATTTAGATACTTGTTCAAGCCTTTTATCCAAGGACAAATACACTTATTGGACAAAGGAAATAAAGGAGATTCAAAGTGGCTCAGTGATTTCCCAAGGGTGACACTGCACACTGTCAACCTACATGATGCTACCAGACCCAGTGTGCTCAGGATTCTTTAGACACTACAAATTTACAGAGAACTTCCTTTGTTCATGGTTATTTTCATGTCATTTTCACTAAAACAGTTTCACTGGGACGTTTTTAGTGTGATTAAGATTCCAAAATTATAAATAAAGCAAGGTTCTTGATACGAAATCTATTAGAGCATATAGTGGAAAGTAGAGGTCTGATAATTTTCCCCACACTAGTTTTCTAACAATATTTGAAGTTCAGGACCATTTTGGTTTTCCTTCTTGCCATTGTTCTCAGAGTATACTTAAAAGTGTGTGTCTTCATTGTTCTCAGAGTATACATAAGAGTGAACATATTCTTCATATTGTACTGGCCTCAGCTAAAACATGAGCATTTGCCCTCCATGTGCTCCATGCGAACCTTACCTCATTACTTACAACTGCTAGTGTTTGCAGCTTTACTTTACAAACTGGAACATGATTTCTCTTCTTCCTGTACTCTCAAGCAATCCTCCTAATGGTTTGTTACATACAATCATTGATGCTTTAAGTCTCCAAAACTCTAATAGCAAGTGAGCAGAACCCCCCATTTATACTACATTTAGGTCGGGGTATCTCCCTTCTTTTCCCAGGAAAACTGCATGCACATTTTCTCCATTTTCTAGGATTGCAACACAATTAACCCCCCTCTCCCATATAAATTAGTCATACGGTTACACACACCTGTCAACAAGGCAAGATTAAGAGTTACTTCTTCATTTAGCATGAACTTATCTAGAAACTGAAAAGAAAGAAATGGTGTTCCTAACCCTGGGAAAGCTGCTGGGTAGTCTTAAAGGAAATCTTACCAAAGCAAATAAGAAGAAAGGCATCGTAGTTATTAGTGGGTTTATATGATATGATATTTCATGTGAAGGAAAATATAAAGTTCTTAAGCTGGTGTAGTTTTGGGCTTGATCTGATGAAGAAATAGTCTGTGTTGGAGAGCAGGATTGGATGTGGTTGGAGGTGCTATTTACTGTCAAACTGCCAGGGACAGAAAGGTCTGTGAGTTAAAAGCCTTCTCTTCACTTATTTCTTCAGCTATTGTCTCTTTCCTGTGGGGACAGGGAAGAGGTCAAATGAAGATCTTATGGCCTTCTCTGATTTCAGAGGCACAAGCATGGTAAAGGAGAGCCAGCTTGGGGCTTTGGCTGTATTCTCAAATGTCAGTGGGTCACAATCAAGGGCTAGGTCCCAAATCCCATCAAAACAAATATGAATGATATTGGTCTGTTATCAATTAACAACCTATGCCTTTTGCCCTTTGTCACTGACACCATTGCCTTACTTGAATGAGTGATCATCCAGGAAAGGAAATGCAAAGATACTACATCCACACTGTTAGTAATGTTAACTTTGTTAGAAAAATCATCAACTATGATACTTTTCATCAGAAATTGCCTTTTCTTATGTTTGTCAAGCCAAACCATCTGTGATTCCTGTTTTAAAGGATAAAAGATTGTCCCTGGATTCTGGGCTCATCTCAATTAATAACCTTTATATCAGACAGTCTCTGTTGCTTGAGATCTCTGTCTACTCATCTGCCCTTAGAGTTTCTACATTCACTTCTTTCCATGTGGGATATTTTCCTACCTCTTTGTGCTAATGGATTTCTGCATATCTTCTGAGATCCAGCTTTGAGAGGAACCTTGCTCCTAAGTAGTTAGTCAGTTTTTGAGGCTGAGTTGACCACCATCACCATCAAATACTCCCGAGCATTTCATTCCATATATATATATATATATATATATATATATATATATATATATATATATGTATGTATGTATATATATATATATATATATTATATTCTTTGTTATTTTTGACCTTGTTGTCTTTTAAGCAGAAATCTGTTTACGTTGAAATTACATTAAACTTTAAATCTATATGAATGTCTTGACTACATTTCTTTGCTTTAGGTACAGAGAGATAATAGTTGGTACTCATGTTCATCAACTTACTAGGCACATGGATTTAGTTATTTTAGAATATATTTTAAGGATGAGATTGTATATTATTACTGCAAAGACAATAGCAACCCTCACCATTTAATGTCTCAATAAACAAGAATGCTGATCATGAGAGTTTATTTTTGTAAACATCAATTTAAGGAATATGAGGTTAAATTACTTTCATAATCCATTGCTTCCTGGAAGTGCAGCATTTTTCACATCAATAAAATCGTGCTGGTACTTAGAGGGGTTGTTTTATTATGAAATATAAGCTTTTCTAACTTATTGAAATGTTGTATGAAAACATACAACATTTCTAGGTGAATGAGCATCTCCCAGGAGCCCTGGGTAAGCCTGGGAGAGTAATCTATTATGGGTTGCTCCATTGAATCAAATGAGGGAAGGTCTTCTCACAAATTGGATCTTATTTAATATGATCTGTGCCCTGGATTAATAAAGTTATAAATGTTTAAAATATATATATATCAAAACTCCATTCTTTCACCGTATTATGGTTTTATGCTTATACCACATTAGTTTCTTCAATTTACAAATACTATCATTTTTATTTTGATAATTTTTCCCTTGGTTTGTGTTCTAAGTAAAATATTCCTTATTCCATGCAAGGAAGTAAATTGAGTAATTTCTCACTTCATCTCCTTTTGTTCCAGAATACGAGTTAAGGTAACAACCTCCTTCACTTTATCTTGATGAATAGAAAAATTATTATGCAGACATTGAAGGTGTAATCATGAGAATCCCTTAGTTTCTGCATCTCACATTTCTTGTTCACTTTGGCCCCATCCATTATGTCTCCAGGGTAGAACTGCCTGAAACTCAGATTTATACCATATATTTTATTCCTGTCAGGTTCCTTTATTTTTATATTCTTCAAAATGTTTGCTACTGGATGTCTGTAGGTATATGGACAAATCTTTATTTTAAATATGAGTATGTCATGAGTAAAATAAAAAAGGTTTATTTGTTTAATTTTAGACTTACAATCACAAAATTTTGATCTGATGTTCAGCAATTAGGCTAATAGATTATGAGTATATGTACATATCTAGAAAACCAAATACTTAACATGCAGCTGGATAGTGATTTGAACTTCCATAAAAACTAACTTCATACAAGCTATAAAAAGAATTAAGACCATATATTTTAGTGAAATAATCAAGCACTAAATGACACAATGTAGGACACATTGCAGTTTTCAAGGTCAAGAAAGATTTTAATAATGTACGCATCTTGTCTACGTAATAGATTTAACAAAGCTAAATTGAAGGCAGTTAGAATGGCAGGGAATCAGAATTTAAATTATTGAGCAACGGAGCTGTCGTTAAAAAATGTCAAGCATGGAGCTTATTTTCCCTAAGGATATCTCACAGAATATTCTAGTTCCATTCTGTGATTTTTCTTTTCTTCCTTTTGTTAATATATCAAAAACTCTATGAGGTAAATCTTTTTTCCATTTTGCTGCTCAAACTCTAGACACTGATGGGTTGTGTTTCTGCATCATTTTGGTTGTTTTTATTCACATAGAGTTCTGACCTGATACATTTTTAAATAGAAGAATTCAAATAACAAGGGTAATACAATTCACCAGTCCTAGACATTTGAACCATTATTTTAAAAATGTAATAGATTCGAGTGTAATTTAATACATGCTCCCAAAACCTGGGAAATTTTCATTATTACTTACTTTCAGATTCACTTAACATTAAGTGGCAGTAACCAGCTGTTTGTAAATTAACCCTGTTCCAGGAGCCCTACTTTGAGTGACTCCTGCACAAGATATACTCTCTGTAATGTATGTCAGCAAAGGACTCTTTGTGGAAATAAAAATATAGACTCTCTGAATGGGATGAAAGCTTGGTTGATGGTGTGCTTGTTGCACTAGCAAGAGGAACTGAGTTCCACCCTCGAAACACTTGTAACAGTACAGGCATGGTAGCATGTGCATGCAATCCCAGTGATGGAGTGGTGGAGGCGGTAGGTTCCCAGGGACTCAAAGGGTTGCCAGTGTTACCTACATGGCAAGTTCCAGGCTTTGATTGTGACTTCATCAAAAATGTGAAAACTCTAAAACATACACACACATACACACACGCACAAACACACTCTGATCACCATCATACTCAGTTATAAAAATATTAAGCCCACATCTTACTTCATATTATTAAATAAATATCACTGTGTATGTGTTGTATGTGTATCAATAACAGTAGTTGAAGCTTTTCATAACAGGTTGACCAGGTTCTGTGTAATTATGGGTGTTAAATGTCACCTGAAAAGTTTTAATAAATATATTGCTTTATCAAACAAAATTATATTGAAAGGGCTGATCAACACTATTTCTTGTTTAATTACTATACTGTTTCAAATCGAGACATTTTATTTCTGAAAGTAGAGTTTTAGAATCAATTACAGGTACCTTGTATTTTAGGAGGTACTTCAGCATGATTATATTAATTTAAACATAAAAATCAGGCTACTTATGCTGGAGTTGAAGCATGAGAGCGCTTCTCAATAGGCTCCTTATTTTAAACCTTACCAACCAAATTACAGTGTAATTGCTTTCATTTGATCTCTTCCTATCTAAAATACTGCCTGGAGGGTGCGGGCTTCAGTCCATTTAATTTGATCAAAGAATGAGAAGTCTGTGAGTTGTTCAAAGAACTTCCAGATTCAAAGTGGCAAAGAACATCCTATGTATTTTTACTACTACATGTGGACAAGTGCATTTAAATGAACGTAGGTGGGAGAGAAAAATAAAGAAACACACGTGTGTTTGTATTTTCAATGGAGATTTAATTTCAGATTTTGAAGCTTAAGCACCATGTATAGAAGAATTGCCTGTAGCTGACAAAAAGGTATTACTAAACTCACATAACTTCCCATTCGCTTTGTTTACATAGTCCATAATTATTTTACTCTTTATTGTCATGAACATAAAAATATTATCAATGCAAAAATATAATTACGTCACAAATACTTGTTTTTGAAGATCCATGAGAAGATGAAATCCTTGTTATATTTAGATTACCCTAGACTTCAACTTTAGAGAAATTCTTGGGGCTGTCTTTGTGAATGAAGCATGCCACATGTCTCTCATCTTTCTAACTTCTTTAAATTTTTAATTCTCGAAAAGTGTTTTCGATTTTGTGATACCTTTGTGCTATAAAACTGTCAGTTTATTTTATTTCATTATTTTATTTTTGGCAAACAAAAACAAGTGAATACTAAGGATGACTTGTTTATACGTAATCAGGATGAGCAAGAGTGAAGTATGATGATTCCCCACCCATACAAGTTGTAAGTAGACACACCTGCACTTCCGAACTACTTCCCAGAGCCCTGGGATTTCTCAAGGGCTTGCTCTTCCCATTTAATGAACTGTGTGTTAATTGTTCTGCCATTTCTCCTGGAAGGATAAAGTTAGTGAGTGATTTGAAGTATGGAGGGAACTGTCTCATAGTCAGACCAGATACATTTTAACTCAAATGTGTGATTACCGAACAATGAAAACCACAGGAAGCTGGTTCAATTGGGCAGAGGTTCATTGTTTATATGTTTGAGAGTATTAGGTCTAGCCTAGGTTACAAGTATTTTAGAAGACAGAAGGAAATGACAGACAATAAACTGTCAACTTGAACTTTATTCTTAATGATCAACTCGTTCAGTAAAAACATATCATTTCTACTGTTATAAATCATTGGTCTGTGCTTTAGTTACCAAGGCATGTTAAGAGGATGTGTATGCATCCTATGAAATTCAGTATCAGACTAATGGCACTGAGCGTCAAGGGACCGATAAGGATAGGGACATTTTTAAAGAGATGTATAAGATGTAAGATGCTCTGCCTGCTTTAGTTATTTCTCTGTTTCAGTCTCCATAGTTTCTACTTAAGGATACTTGTCTCATAGAAAGTTAACCTTTGAATCTCATTACTTCTCTACCCAGTTTGGGTAAATACAGAGAGGCATCATTTATTGTATGCTACTTCACAGGGTGAAAAGGCATCTAACATATGCTTTATATCCACATTTCTTTCATGAAAAAAATGTGAAGATTCTCAATAGTGGTTGCATTAACTGACTTCTTATACTTTCTGTACATCAACTATTTCAGGTAAGAAAGAACTTCTAAGAAGGAATTATGAAAATAAACATAATGCTTATTTGGAGAAAAATTGTTACCATATCAGCCTGCTCAAATATTTACATTTTGTTGTAAAACTTTAACTCATGGCCTGAGCTATATGAAAAGTAAGATTAAGAATGCTTCCCACCAGAAAGGGTTCTTCTCTACAGATTTTGGATTGGCAGTAGGAGTCATCATATTTGAGGCTAGTAACAAAAATAACAACCAGAACTTCTCATGCCATGTATCTTAGTCATGGCAGTTTCTTTTCTGTGGTCACAGGCATGCGGTGTTGATTTCGTTCACCTTTTAGAGACTGAATTTTCAAGTCAGGCAAAGCATATTTTCATCCACTAGTCGTGAGTTCTCTTGGCATGACCCCACATGGAGAAGAGACAGGGAGGGGGAGAGCTAGGTGCAGAGGAGAGGGCAATATGTGATATTTAAACTCTCAGAGTCATTCAAGAAGAAGCTTTGCTTCCATCAAAACTTGCCTAAGTAGAAATGTACCTGGGCTGAGGAAGAACTTTATCACCTCCCCCACCCCCAAATATTATCTAAATATCCTCCATCTATCTACCTCTTAAGGATCCTGTCATAGCTTCATACTATCACACTGGACATAGAGCTTCTAGCCCATGATATTATAGGGGACACATTCACACCATCCCACAAGAAGCTTTTCTTTCACTCCAGAAGAAGCCACTGGGTAAGGATTGACATTTTAATGGCACTATAGGTTTTGTAGCATCATCCCTTTCCAGCATTCATTCTAAATCATCAGACAACACATTCTTCATTTTAGAAATAGCTTTTGCAGATAATAGTAAGCACATTTATTGGCAGGAGGCAAAAAAATGTTAACAACTTTTTAGGCATGATAATTACATACATATTTCAGTTTTATAAGTCAAACTAATTATTTTCTGTCTAATACGGTCTCATCTCAGCAATGAACTTTACTTTATTTCTGAATCTTCGTTTTCCCTAAAAATAAAATCTAAATTTCTTCTCTTATATCTCAAAATCAGAGTTTGTCTAGTTAACAGAAACCCCATTCTACTCACCTTTCCAAACAAAGTTCTTTCTCTATTTGTTATCCTCTATGATTTCCGTGATTCCATGATTCTGTGCTCCTTTATGACCAAGAAAGGAATACAGCTTCTCTCAAATGTAGGTTTGATATATCCATTAACACATCAAAACTTATAGGAAACTCTCTAGATAACAAAGTACAACCCACTATTTAAAAATAGTACAGTTTACACAGTCATTTTTCTGATCATATGATATACTAGATATAGACTTTGATATTACTACATCACAGACTACATGAAGCTCAAGAAGGAAGACCAGTGTGGATGCTTCAGTCCTTCTTAAAAGGGGAAACAAAATACTCATGGGAGGAAATACAGAGACAAAGTGTAGGGCAGAGATTGAAGGGAAGGCCATCCAGAGACTGCCCCACCTGGGGATCCATCCCATATACAGTCACCAAACCCAAACTCTATTGTGGATGCCAGGAAGTGCTTGCTGACAGCAGCCAGATTCTCAGAGTCTTCTGAGAGGCTCTGCCAGAGCCTGACAAACATGATTACAGCCAGCCATTGGACTGAGCCCGGAGTCCCAATGGAGGAGTTAGAGAAAGGACTGAAGGAGCTGAAGGGGTATGCAACTCCATAGGAAGGACAACAATATCAACTAACTGGAGCCCCCAGAGCTCCCAGGGACTAAACTATCAACCAAAGAGTACACATGGAGGGACCTATGGCTCCAGTTGCATGTGCAGCAGGGGATGGCCTTGTCAGGCATCTATGGGAGGAGAGGCTCTTCGCGCTATGAAGGCTCAGTGCCCCAGTGTAGAGGAAAGCTGGGGCAGGGAGGAGGGTACAGAAACACCCTCATAGAAGCAGGGGGATGGGGGATGTGATAGAGGGTTTCAGGGGCGGGGGAGGGACTGGGAAAAGGGATAACATTTGAAATGTAAATAAAGAAAAGATCCAATTAAAAATAAATCCTAAGTAAATAGAATATAAAAGTCACAAGGATAAATTCCAGTAATAAATACTTTTAAGATTGTTTATAATAATAAATGATTTGCCAATCACAATGAAAGTAAATAAACTTGGACTGCCATTGTGCCTCGATCCCCAAAAGAAAACAGGAGCTGACTCCCATGCAGTTGCCTTAGAGTCTCTTTATTACAAGTGCAGGCTTGAATTCTCCTCCAGCCCAATCCTGACACAGAAGGGTGGGAAGGAAGAGCAGCCTTGAACCTTCAGGAGGAAAATGTTTTATAGGAATTGGGAACAAGCGTGTATGGGGGAGGGGGCGCTGGTGTCTAGCCTGGAAAATATCTAATACAATGACTGTTGTAAGCCGACAGGTGGGTGTTCTGAAGCAAGACCATGAACAATCACAAATGGTCTGGAAGTACACCTGAAACAATCGGACTAATCTTTAATTAACTGTTGGTTAGAAGTAGCTAGGGAGTAACTCTGGGGTGCAGGCCAAGGACAAGCCATGGGGTCCTTCCTGGTACTTGGGTTCTGCTGCAGATCAAGTTCTCAGGCTCTTTGCTTTGTTTTGATTTTTGTTTAATTTTTTTCAGATGGATAGATGAAGGACTGTCCCAAGATGGAGTATGTTTGGCTTCTGACCACATTTTTGGTTTACTATTTTTAATTTTTGAGATTATAATACATTACCTTTCTTTTTTGCTTTCCACTCTCCAAACCTTCTCCTATACTACTCCCCACCCTCATTCTAATTCCTTACCTCTTGTTTAATTAATTGTTGTTACATGGGTATACATATATGTTTTTAAATATAATCTCCTCAATCTTTTTGAATCATCTCAAATCAGGAAGTGATTTTGTAGCAAACAATAGGATGGGCTGAAATTTAAGCATTTATCAGACAACAAATATGCAGTTAGCTAATTATATGTTTCATCTCTTTGGTATATAATGAAACCAATGACAAATTAAAATAATTACTTGTATTAGTAATATTATGAATACATAAAGATTTTACTTTCAAATCAACATAGCTTAGAATACTAAAATAGACACTCCTTCCCAGAAATGGCAAGACAAGAAAATCACATCTAAAAGTGGTTAATCTTTGTAAAACTTTGTCCTCTTCTTAGGTTTTTGCATATTCATTAAATTATTTAATTCCCACCAAGTTCTGAGCAATATAAATCATCATTCTTGTTACATCAATTAAAAAGCTGAGGTAAAGAGCTCATTTACCATTCCAAAGTGACACAAGTGATCTAACTGGCATTCAAGACCAAGTAATGTTAGCTGCCTCTGGGTTCCTTCAAATACAGACTTGCAATTTGGTTTTGCTGTTACTTTATGTAACATTTTTACTGCAACAAATCAACATCTGTGTGCCACTTGTTGAATAGTCTGTGTAATCTGGACAGGTGTTCATTTGAAGTACCCTGGATTTTGTTTTATCAGTATAATTGATAATATCCATTAGAAAATATCACTAATCTATTCTGCTCCATTCTCTATAATCAAATTGAAAGGAAAAAAAAATCTAACCATAACCAAGATTGCCATTTCATGCAGCTAATTATAGCTTTGGATCACCTCCCATAAGCAAAGGACTGTGCTGTAGGTTTGTGGTGTTCACTTTGTTGAGGTGATGCACAGGTGTCCCTTGACAAGTTTTGTTGGATCCCTTCTCACTCAAGCTTTAAGGTCACTGATGGATAGTTATGTTATCTCTACAAATTGTTTATGGTTAATATGCTTATTCACTGGAATTTTAAAATTCTCAATCTTAAAAGACTTACTGAAGTAGGGCAAAGCTGATGTATAACCAAGAGCAGCTGGCTTCAGTGGTGTCAACATTCAGATTTGTGGAATGATACCCCATTCATTGTTGTGGTTCTATAGGAGATGGTCCTAAATAAATCAAGACTCTCTCTATTTCATCGCAGAGTCATAAAACATACAGTTTCACTTTTATTTCTTCAAATGTTCCAAGTAACTGGATCATAACTCTCTGAAGCTTGTTTGTTTTGCTTTTGGTTTTTCTTTGTTTGTTGATGGTTGTTTTTCTTTCTCACATGGTTTATTTTCCCCAGGCAAATATTTAACCTTATGGGCCCATAATTAAGCACATCTCTATATGATCATTATGGTAAGCGCACTGAGAAAGGGAAACATTCCTCCATTGCTGGTGGAATTGCAAACTTGTATAAGCACCCTGGAAAACAATTTGGCAGTTTCTCCAAAAATTGGGAATAGTTCTGCCTAAGAACCAGCTATACTGGTAGCTCTTAGACATATACCAAAAAAGATGATCCACCATCTTTTATCCCATTCTTAGGCATCAGAGTTTCTACTACATCTTTTGAGTCCCTTCAATATAGGCAGCATTGTTAACAGATTCTCATTTGGCTTTTAAAACATCCACAAACTACCTGAAGATTTAAAGCTCTCTGGTACCAAGAGATTAGGAGAAAACTATTCCTAAAGTGTACCCTTAACCCGTTGTCTACAAAACCTGTGTTTGGTATTGTTGTACATATATATTTGTTTTGAGAAATCATCAAATTTATGAACATAAATAGGTATTTAAACAAGAAAAGAACTTTTAGATCATGTTACTGATGGTTATGACAAGTACTGATGAATACAACTGAGGAGTGAAGATAATAGATAATTAAAGGAATGCAGTAGTATGTTTATGAAGCCTCTTAAATCTGAAATTCCTTTGAATGCACAGAATGAGATTACTATGAAGGTTCAGAAGTAAGCAGTGTTTGTTAGATATGCCACTGTGCTAAGGGCCAATGCTAACTTTCAACTTTAGGTTATACTCAATATTGAGATATAAAGGATGGTAAGATAATTAAAATCTAAAACCTCTTTGTTGCATTTCTAGAACAAAACTAGAAAAAAAAACAGAATATATTTCTAAGATAGATTATTCTCACAAAAAATAAACTGAAAGAAAACACTGATTATACTATGAAACAATAAAAAAAATCATTTGCCAAGGGAATCATTGATATGGTACTAATTCAGTATTTCTTCTCATTGGTGTATTAAGATAATTGTCTCTGCCAGTGATACTACAGACTTGTGAATGCATCAATAATAACTCTGTGGTCTTGTGAAAACAAGCTTAAGATAAAAATGCCAAAAATACACAAAAAATAAATGAAAAATAAAGTTTAAGAACTGACCTCTTTGGGTGCATACCAAATAAGAAAGATGATTTTTCAGAAGTGCAATTCTGGTATTTATCAGAACCTCCTGGGAGGTATTTTTTTTTTTAAATTGCATGTTATCATTCTAGATCTGAAGTTTGATGCATTTGATCTTATTTGGCATCTGAAATCTCAATTTTATAAACTCAAATTTTTAACACTCCATTTTACATACTCCATTTTTATAATACCTTACATTATCTAGAATCACTTGTTCAGAAGTTTTCTGTTATGCTCACATATCCACTAAGCACATATACTTAACTTTATAGGTTATTCAACACTCTAAGTCCAGGGGAAGCTTCTATTCTAGATAGCAGACCCTTGCCAGAGTCTGAACTCCGTGAAAACACATCTTATGCACTGTTGTCACCCAGGTGCCTAATCCACCGCCTGCATTTGAAAAATCCTAATTTAAACAATTAAATGTACTAACAAATAAACAGAATTCAGGTATTATTTCATCCCCAAATTTAAAATGAATAGGCAATTTGAAATTCCATTTATTTTATGAAATAAGAGAAAATTGTGATGTGTAATACACGAAGCATGCAGGATCATCATGCTGTATTTAAATGGACAGTCCAGCTTGGACATCTTTGATTTTTACACTACCCTACATTGTAGACTCTTATTACCTATGGTTGTTTTTTAAGTGTATTTTCTATATTTTTAAAGTATGAGAGACAAAACTTGGCATGTAAGAAAGTTCGACATGAAGTTCATCAGTTGTTTATCCACTCATATTTGAAGCATCAAGATTTTCTATAGCTACATAAAATCATGCACAAATATGTGACATTGAAACAGAAGTGTAATTGTCTAGGGAGTAAAGGGGATGAAAGGAAGGAGAAAGATGGAAAAAAGTAAGAAAAAGAGAGAGAAAAAAAGATAAGTGAGGGAAGGAAGGAAGGAAGGAAGAAAAAGAAAGAAAGAAAGAAAGAAAGATGATAGATGATAGATAGATAGATAGATAGATAGATAGATGGATGGATGGATGGATGGATGGATGGATGGATGGATGGATTAGACAGATAGATAGATAAATAGATAGATAGATAGATAGATAGATAGATAGATAGATAGATAGATAGATAGATAGTGGGTATTGTGTTTTATAAAGAGATAGAAAGATCAGAGATATATTTGGTGGAGGCTCAGTATGGAGTGGAGGAAGATGGTGCCTTTGCTGGCCCATGATAAGGCATTCCTTCCCCTTGAGATACCAGTCACATGACAGTATAATATAGAATAGACTTTATTCAGGCCATGGAGCAGAGTTGAGGGGGTAGGAGAGACAGAGAAAGGCAGGGGGGAGGGAGAGGGAGAGAGAGAGAGAGAGAGAGAGAGAGAGAGAGAGAGAGAGAGAGAGAATAGTGGAGTAGAGGCCTGCCATAAGCACTTGGAGAGAGAGGGGGAGGGGAATGGGGAGAGAGAAGAGGGGAAGTGGCAAGAAGCAAGAGTAAGAAAAGAGAAAAGAGCAAGAGAGTGAAGAGAGGGTAAGCACTCCCTTTTATAGTGAGTCAGTCACACCTGGCTTTTGCCAGGTCACTGTGGGGTGGAGCCTAACAAAATGCCAACAGTGGGAGACCAAGATAAATATGCCCAACACATAATATACACATACAATGCAAAGAATAAATAAAAAGTAATTACCTTTTTTAAAAGTTGAAAGAAAATTAGAACTAAGTAGTCTTTCTATTCTTTAGAATTATCCATTTTATTATATATCAATGTTATACCCATATACAATTATGTCCTCTATATGTTTGGGCGGTATCCACAGGTCAGAGGGGGCCTGAGATCCTCTAGAAGTGGTTGTGAATCACAAGGAATGTGAGCATTGAGAATCAAAAGCAGGTCCCCTGCAACAGCAACAGTGCTCTCAACTGCCAAACCATCTTTCAAGACCCCTAGATTTCTTTATAACTGCAAATTTATTTGAAAGAAAAAAATATTTGTATATCTAAAGTTTGAGTACATATATATCTCTTTTATGAAATAGAAATATTGTATTGTGTGTGCCAAATGGTTTACATTCAGCCTTAGCAGATTCATATATGTGCAGAAAAAAACAATCATTCATTGGACCAAGGTAAACAATGTCAATGGAAACATTGTAAATAAAGTTAGATGCTGACAGTTTCAAGAATACTGTATCAACCGGTGTCCTGGTATATTCCAAAAACTCATGAAATTTCAGCATTCCAAATTTTATGAAAAGTCTGACTTAAATTTTTAAGTCTTACATAACTAAAAGATATCCAGGTATTTCTTATTCATAAAAGAACATTAAACCAAGATTAATTTTAGTGCATATTAAACATTACACAGGTTAATAAATGATACTTGCAATAGATCAGTCAATATCAATCGCCTCTATTAAGGTGAAGTTCATGAGCCCTGCAGCAAGTAAAAAAGCAATTGAAAGCTTCATTAATATTTTAATTATTTCAATCCTGTGAGAAAGGATGTTCGTAATGGTTTGCAAGTCATAGGAATTACTTTAGATTTTAAGAACTGTCTTTGATAAGCAGAGATTTCTGAGAACATTTCAGAAGATCTTTAGAAACCTTCATGCTTCCTTCTAGAGTCAACAAAACTTTCTGCTTCAATTTATAATTTCTTTTATGAAGTGTTCTTTGAATTATGGAATCAATTAAACAATATGCTCTCTGCAAACATGTGGCAATTCTCAATTCTTCACAAACACTTTGTTTTGCTGGTGGCAGGAACAAAAAGTCAGAACTAAACATCCACAACCTTGGCACAGACTTTGAATGCAAACTCCATTCTGAAAGCTTTCTCACAAAATTTGCTCCATTTGACTAAGGAGCTGTGGATAATAGGGGAAGAATTTATTTTGCACCCCCTCTCCCAAATTTCTTATTACCAGAGGCAGAATGAGCATCTGAAGGTTACCACCCAGAAGGGCAAGACTCAAGTCTCCTCCTAATTTGATGATTGACCCTGGTGGCCTTGAAGTAGAGAATGGCACTGGCTAAGATAAATAGATTGGAGAAATATCTAAACAGAAGCCTGGCAAAAGTAGTCTAAAGAATGTAAATTTCCCTGGGACAACCCAGTTAAAGAGGGGAATGCTTTAGTAAACTAGCCACAATTGATTGACTGAGGAGATAAGCCATCCTGGGAATCTGTGTGAAGGAGGAAAAGAATTTAAGTACCATTAGATTAAACAAGAGCTTTGGGGTGAATGCTTTGAGGAAGAGCTGGTTGTTTGTTTTCAGACCAATAAAAAGAAAAACAGTGCCCCTGACTTCCAAGAACCATTAACTCCGTTGTTGTCCAGCCAGGCTTCAGATCATCCATCAAGTGTCTTCTAACGCCAAACAAGGGAGAAGCTTTATATATCGCGCTGAGATGATTTCTTAAAATTTCTTTTCTTTTATTCATTGCCTAGAGATATCCCTTATAAACCGTAATGTTTCTTTTTTTCATTTTTATTAGATATTTTCTTTATATACATGTCATATGATATCTCTTTTCTTGATTTATTGTTAATTTAATTTGGGGGAAAAAGCATGGGGTGAGGTTGATAAACATCATCTCATCTTTGTATTTTAATTCACAAGCTTTCAATACAACAACGTCCTTCAGTTCTAATATCCAAAAAGAGGAGGAGCTTTGGGGTACCTTCATCCCCACCATTGTGCATCACAGTCGTTCTAGTCTAGGGATGCAGCTTAAGAAAGAAATGATGGTCATTTGAGCAGACAGTTTTTGGTTCACTTATTTTCCTGTATCAGTTACTTTTCTCATCGATGCAACCATACTACCATATAAAAACAACTCATGGAGAAAAAATTATTTAGACTCCTGGATTCTGTCCACCATGATGCAGTTAAATTTATGGTGACAATACTTTACATCAGGGGAAACCAGGAAGCAGAGAACAACACAGTATGGAGCATGTATAAGCTTTAAATGCTTTCCCCAGTGACTTGCTTCCAAATATCTTTACCGATAGAGACCATCTGTTCCGAACTTGGGCCATCAATTGAGTTCTGGGATATTCAGAATACTGGGAATACTTGAGTAAAACACTTCCTATAAAACGGAACTCATATTGTACAAGATTTGCCTAGTGGTTTAACATGAAAATGCTCTCTTTGAGGCTGTGGTATGAAAACTCATGTAACTTCATGACTTATACTGTAGAATTAAGAGGTGATGTGAATACATTTATAGCAATCTATTAAATCTTGAACAAGGTCTGTTCTTGTGGATAGGATACACATTTGTGCAGTGTTTTCCCTTCTTTGTCTATGAGGGGAACACCCTCAAAGAAGTAGAGGCGGGGCAGATGGGATAGGGGCTTCCCAGGAGGAGGAATTTTTACTGTATTTGTATTCAGGAGATCATAGGTCTGAAATTCGGTCTTTGGTAGGAAAACTGTGGTGTCAGCAAAGCGGGTTCCAGAAAGTCTAGAGAGGGTCCATTTTGTAAAGGATGACATTTTGCCAATTCTAGAGGCTTCTTCTGTCTTTTATTTTATATTTTTATTTATTTAATTTTTTGTGGCAGATAGACGCCATACTCTGAACACTACAACACTACCAGACATGAGACCATTCTCTGTACTGATCCACAAGGTTAACACAATATTTTTCTTCTCACAAATATTCTGACTCTGACCCAAAATGGCACTCTACATGCTACTTGTCTAAATCATATGCAAATTCTTACATCTTTAAATTTTCTTTTTCTCCAGCCTACTCTGTTATTCAACTGGATACCAAACCAGCTACTTTTGTACCCTCTGTTTGCAGGACATGGAATTTCTAAAGTACTATATACTAAAGATGGAAATAGAGAAGGATTTGACAACTGTGAGGCTCGGCCAGGAAGGAAGAAGGCAGAGAAATGTGGTAAAGAGAAGACTCATAGCAGATGCTCTTTCTTTATTTCTTAGTGTACAATGTAACTTCAGAGATGATAGTTTTGGGTTAAATCCTCCTACTTTAAGGTGTTAAATAATCTCTGCCACACTAGGTATTTATATATAATATACTGTTATAAGCAACTGGCTTTCTTTGCTGTCCTTCCTGCCATAAAGATGTACTGTGGCCAGGGTGCTGTAAACAACAGAAGCATGATCATCACTCTGAAGACTACAGACCATGAGACTAGTGACATGATGCCTTAGTTTCTTTCAGGCCTGTTACCCTTTCCTGCCTTCTGTTTGCTTACCAGTCTTATGCTTAGTGTACCAGTAGAGAGATAAATCTTGCCTTTAGGTAAGGCTACCAATCCTATCTGATTTCAATGACAGCCTTATGGCCTTGTTACTCTTAATTGCCTGCTAATAGCCAGTTGCTTTCACGTTTAATTTGGAGAGGAGCAGTTTTTTCCATAGCACTCCACACTAGGACTTACTAGGAACCTTTAAAGAAAAAAAAAGTCACCTTATTATAGTAATATTTCTAGACACCCATAGAGGAGATATACAGAGATATTTCCTACCTCTTATATAATAGTTATTAAAGTATTTTAATAATTAAAGATCTTTTAATGTTTTTAAAAGTCTCTTATGCAGCCAGTCTTAAAAAGAAGTAGAAACAAAATTAAAACAAAGGAGGTCTGTTCTTTTTCTTTGAGTGGCTGTTGATTCATTGGAAGGAAACATCAATACCACCTTCACTCTTTTTTCTTTGTATTCTAATATTATTTAATAAGTTTAAATGGAAGGAATTTAAGATTTCCTTGAAAAGTACCCATGGAAATAATTATAAAACAGAATACATATGTACTGCTCTGTTTTACATTCAGTAACACCTGTAATTTTGCTACCTCCGTGTAACTGATTAAGAAAATCTGAGTGTAAATTCAACTTTACAAATTGTTTATGAAAATCACCCAATAAATATTTTCCAAAGAGTTCTATGTTTTTAGTCATTAATTCAACAGAGAAAGACAGTCCTTGTATTTGGAGGAAACAGAGTTGGACTTCACTAAGCACACTAGTAGTAGTCATTCACCCATCCACAAACTCTATCAGAACAAAACTGGTGTTGAAATGACTGCCAGGTAGCATAACTACCCCATAACTTTAAGCTGCATCTTAATAATGAAAATACAAATGGAACAAAGGTTTGTTATGATCAGATAATCTGTATCATGATACCTTTTCTGTCTGGACTAATTAACAAAAATAATATTACCTATGTTTCTAACATTAAAAATAAAATGAATATATTGAACTTATGAGAAGAAATGTGGAGGGGAGAGAGTTTAATAAAATACTGACAAAGTTAACTCTTTCTGTGTGAATTTTAATTAAACCAAGTCAAAATATTCATTAATACAAAGAATCTGTGAGGCAATTTCTGTATTTCTACCTTATTGCAAACTTTCATTGTTTTATTATATTTCCAAGCCTTTTTTTAAATCTATGGTCTCAGATTGGAAGTGTAGACCAGGAAATGTGTGGAGGGAAAATGTCATGCCTTCACTGTGTACTTCTCAAACTTTACAGTGTATTTGGAGCACCTGAGAGTCTCCCTCTGAACATGAAATTTCAGATTTGGTGAGTGTAGAGTGGGTGTATAAGAACCTCCAAGATGAGATGTGTGGGTTATTTCTTTTGAGTATCTACATGGCAAAGAATTGATGGCAACAAAAGAAAAATTAATCACAGACAGTGCTTCAGACCATCTCTTTTGGCAAAATTAAGAAGAAGAAAATCACACTGTAAGTGCAGTACCATGACATAAGAATAAAAATCAGACAGCAAACAAAAATTGTAGGAAGCTCTACGGGGGTAAGGAGTTTAAGGCTCTCAAATGTGAACAAGAAGTGAGAGCTATAATATCAGAACAAAGCTTAAATGTGTGATATTCTGAAACAGGTGTTTACTGGGAATGATCATATGATAATACTGAAATAAATAGTTGGATCACCTTTGGTACCTATAGGTTTAACCATGGTCAGCTTGGGCTGTGCTTATCCGAAGCTAGAAAGGTTTAATCTAAACCAATTATCATTTATCTCTGTAAAAAATAAAATTATACACATTAACAAAACAATAATTGTATGTGTAATATATTTAATACTTAACCTTGCAAAAATTGCTATAGCTATAAATCCACAGGGGTTCTGTTTCAAGTAGTTCACTATAAATAAGAAAAAAATTATAGAAATGATCTCAAAATCATGATTTAGAGCTTGGCTTTTACATGTTTTTCAAAGGGACTTCATGATGATTCATAATTCATGATACCTATTTCTGTACTGCTGGGAACTTTTACTCCTTAAAGCTTTTCTCTAATGATCAGGTCACATGGTCAGAGCTGTTATTAATGGCTTTAATGTCTTTCTTCCCAATTTATTATGTTTCCATACTGCTTAGGAATACATTAGCCTTTGCTGTAGCCCCTGAAAACATGAACTTGCACAATCAACTTCCAACAGTCAGTCAGGTCTAACTGAAGGTTATGTGGGCATTGCAGAATTACAGCCAAAATTCATATAAGTTTGAGAATTCAGAGTAAGGAAATATAACTAAGACCTTCACATATGCACACATAATAAAGATCAAAAGAAGACCAGGAAATAGAGTGTATGAGCTTGAAATACTGAAATATATAAGTAGTGATTATTGACTATAAAATGAAACACTGCTCTCACATGAGCTAAAAGCTTCTGTTTGAAAACAAAAGCATTTTTACATTTCAGAATTTTAAATGTTTAAATTCATAAACAGTTCATCAGAAAAATGCCAGTAAGACACTCAGCTTTAAAATTTGCACATTTTAGATACAAATTCTAAGAAGTTAGAGATGTGTCAAAATTGGTGGTCTTTGTTTTGCCTAATACTGCACTGTTTATGGGTCTTAGAACTGTTTGCTGTTTGGTAAATGAAGTAAAGCAGTCATTTATGCTTCAAGTCAGTCAATGTGTTTATGAGTACAGAGAGTTGAAGAGAATATGCTACCGAGTAGACTACGAGGTACTGCCTGTATTGTGTCTTTCAAAGTTTAGCAATTGTGATATTTTATTAGCACAATCTTTTAAAGGGGAAAACTTGGAATGATTCTTGTTTTGTTTACTCCTCAGCTTTCTCTCTCCTGGGAGGGTTCCTCTATATTAATTGCTTCTCTGCTCAGATGTGTCTAATTATTAACCGGCAGGTGTTTCTAATCACTGAGTCTTCCAGCAGAGTTTTGTTCCAGGGCCATTAGCTGTGATGCTTAATTACAATACACTGTACCTAGTTTTGTGTACTGTTTGATTTTTTCAGATGGCTTGTCAGACCTCAGAAAATAGTTATTGGCAATCATTTTCTACAATTAACCACTGTGCCCTGTATCTCTTTCTCTCTTATTAAATTGGAACCAAGTGTAGAGATTACACCAGTAGGAAGGAAAGACACTAAGTCCCAGGAAACGCTTAATGATAGTTTAGTTTCTAGACTATTAGGACCAAGTACTGATAGCTCACTACTACGTTTTTAAATCTGAAATCATATATTTATCAAAATGTATAGTGTACTGAGTACCGAATGTGTTGCTTCCTTGGGAATGAATACTCTAGCCTTTGAGCTTCAGAGAGAGATGCATGACTGCAAGGGCTGGTTGACTAGAAATGACTCCTAGGTTTTGTGGTCTTCCGTGCTGCACCTCGCTTCTTTCCACTTCGTTTCTTGTGTCATTTCATGCACGTCAGTAATGTGGAAACCTGGAATGAGGTGGAATAATGGTAATACAATTTTTGAGCGACAAACCCTGAGCTTTGTTATTTCAAATCTGGACAAATTGTGTGTTGAATGTAACTCAGCATTTGAGTAAAGATGTCCTTAGGTCAGTGTTTTTGTCCTATTCCGGGTGCTCATTTGGATTTCTGAATGCATCCTTGACCCACAAGTGGAATCTAAATGGAGCTCCGTGGTTATGGCCTGGAATATGGAAAAGAACGCAGAGGCCAGGGTTGATGAGCAGATCAAACACAGTTCTGTCTTATGGTGTCCTGGCTTGCCCTCCTAATTACCATGTAGCCCGACTCAGCAGGATGAGCAGAGCACTGAGTGGGAGCTTGAACTCTGGGGTATGATTATTCCCTCGCTGGTGATGGGTTTGTTTGTAACTTCTTGCTCTTAGAATTCTATTCAATTCTATAATCCTTGTAGATGTAAAACAAATATTTACCACTCTTTTAGTGCTATGTTGAAAATAATATTATTTAATATAATGTATAAATTCATTTTTCTGTCTTGGTATGACTATTGACATAAAGTTAAAATTTATCACATTTGGGAGTATCTTTCACCATTACTCTCAGGAATAACCCGCTTCCCCTGCAACACTGATTTATAAAAAAAAAAAAAATAGAGTATCAAAATAACTTTTGAAAACACTAGTTTTCTTTTTCTTTGAAAATCAGTGGTTTTAGTGGATTCAGCATCTCTTGTACCTGTTACCTGAATAGAAAATCATGTCCATTATAAAAAATAATTCTAGCAAAACAGAATAGTTCTAATATAAATAATACTTTAACAACTGCTTTATATAGTTTTTTTTTTTTAATTTACCAGTAATTGACTGGAGAAAGTAATGTACATTTATTTTTTCACAGTTATTTGATTGATCTGTTTATTATTGACATTTTTTTAATTTTATCACTTCATTATAAGTTTCATACAACATGCTTTGATTAAATTCACTCCCCTTACCATAACTTTTCACAAGACTACTCCCTTTCATACCCACCAGATCTTTATCACTTTCTCTTTTCCTTCCTCCCTCCCTCCTTCCTTCCTTCCCTCCCTCCCTCCCTCTCTCCTTCCCTCCTTCCTTCCCTCTCTCCCTCTCTCCCTCCCTCCCTCCTTCCCTCTCTCCCTCTCTCCCTCCCTCCCTCTCTCTCTCTCTCCCTCTTTCTTTCTTTCCAATTCCTTCAAGACCGACTTGTGCTGCTTAAATAATCTTAGCAGAGTGGTGATGGGGGGGACAGTGTGGTGAACATAGCATCAGGGTCTATATTTTTAGAGAAAACTGTCTCTCCCCATCCCAGCAGCTAGCAATTGCCAACAGCTTCATTGTTATGGGGGTGGGACTTTGTGCCAACTCTTCACTCTTTTTCCATACTGGGGCCTGGCTTGAGTTAAACTTGCACAGGTTTTATAAATGGTTACAAATAGTTCTTAAAGGACCAAATGCTTCACATAAAATTCTATAAACACATAGAATCTCAATTTTTGCATAAAATCCTATCAACACATAGAATATTCTCAAAACACTTGATACTCAAATACATTTCATTACTAAACTAAAGCACTAATATCTACACATTTCACAATTACAATTGTTACATTATAAAACATAACCATACTCTATTAAAACTTAATTTCAAATAGTAACCACTTGGAGTTCATGGGTACACCTGTCTCTCTGTGTTCTTAATATAGGAGTTGCAAGATGCATTGATCTATGGCTATAATTAGAGGTCATTAAGAGTCGGTTTAATACTATGTCCACTTGGCAGCATAATCATACCCGGTTCTCTCCTAGAACCTAGGACCTGTCCAACCAGAAGTTCTTGGTCCTTTAGTGATGCCAAGTATCAGTTTCATCTTATTAAGTGAGACATATATCCACTTAGAAAGTGTTAGTTTATTACATATATTTGAGTCATAGAGCATAACAAAATCAAGCAAAGGGACTTAGTCATTAACAAAACATTTTTTAAAAGGAAAGACTGAAACATTTATTTTTACCAATATTCCTAGCTTGTTCACATTTGCAATTTATATAAATGGCCTTTATCTTTGTGGTCACTGGAAAAGACATTTAATATCTCAGGGGGAAAAAACAGTCTATAGGCCTGTTTTCAAAGTTCTTTATTTATTCTAATCTGGGAGAATAATGAGATTTTAGTATATTAATGGTGTCACTTTGTGGTCTTTGTCCTCAACAGAAGTATATGATGGAAATCATTTATCTCATACCAATTTAATATCGCACTGTAAAGACAGTAAATGGGAGGAGTCTTATCATTTATTTTGTGCCATATTATCTAACGTTGCTAACTGCCCATTTATTTTATTGAGCACCCAATGCAAGAAGGTCTAATCAAATTCTGATGTCCAGGAATAGCTATTAACAAAGGAATAGTATCATAAGATTGTTAAAATTATTTGATACAGAGTTTGTAGTGGACTTTATTGTTGTACAATGCTCCTTTTGAAGATCTTTAGAGAGTTTTGCTTAAGAGGAAGCCCTAAATTTAATTGCTAGAGCTGAAATTATATCCATACTGTTGAGCAATGCAATGAGCAAAATTTAATTCTACAACTAGTCACCAGCTGATTTAAAATGTTCCTGTCTGATTCATCCTTTGTTATCTATAGCACATCCATAATAATTAATAAACATTTATCAGCCCTCTATGAGAGCTCACTGGGGGGTTTAATTATCTTTTCTTTCTTAGTGTGGGCATAAACACTATTATGAATCATTGAAGTGGCACATCTTCGTTTTCTTTTTTAATAGATAAAAAGCTTCCTACTTGAAATTAAGTTTAAATTGAGTGTGGTTATGTTTTATAATGTAACAATTGTAATTGTGAAATGTGTAGATATTAGTGCTTTTGTTTGGTAATGAAATGTAATTGAATATCAAGTGTTTTGAGAATATTCTATGTGTTGATAGGATTTTATGCAAAAATTGAGATCCTATGTGTTGATAGAATTTTATGTGGATAATTTGGTCCTTTAAGAACTATTTGTTATCATTCGTAAAACATTTTGTTTAGATCAATTGTCCTGTAAACTGACTTGTATAAGAGGGATACAAAGATAAACAAGACACCATCTTTTCAACCGTGGCTATCACCTCTGGTGGTGAACATGGTCCCTGTCCAAGAGCTTCATTAGAGATGCAAGAAAATGTAAAGAAGTTTTGTGTGCAGAGGCTGGCAGATATCTCAAGTCAGAGCCATCAAGCAACAATCTCTGAACACCATGATCTCCATGACCCCCATGAAATTCACTTTTGGGCTTTGCTCTCTAGGAAGGCATTCATCAGCAGGGAACGATTTGCTCAAGATGGTTGGTTTCACTTAGCATGTTACTTGGAAATTAAGACCACTTCATTTTCTTTATCTTTTTATTTCAAAAGTTTTTCTATTAGATTGTGTTGTAATCAAGCTTATTTTTTAATTCTAAAAATGAGTAGTACTCATGGGGATAGAACATCCCATGCAAAGAGTAGACAATTGTAGAAAATAATTTTTTGCTTGTTTCCATAAATAAAAATGTCAATGATTTATATATATATATATATATATGATTTTTTCATAAAATCCTATCATATCACTACATAGAATATTCTCAAAACACATAGATTTCATTATCATACAAAAGCACTAATATCAACAAATACACACACTCACACATATGTATATGTATGATGAATAAAGTCATAGAAGTGAGATAAATAGTTATATTTTTGGGAGAATCATCCCAACATAATTAAATAAAATTGGTTATAAGTAAGCCCAAATATGTCAAAATAAATATAATAGAGAGGATATATGAATGAAACAGTAACCTGAGAATTAGAAACGTTCAAAAAGGATCATCATATTTGTTTGTAGAAACTGCATATAATAATGTTTCTAGTGTATAATTTATATACGTATAAAATTTTGAATGCTTCAAAAGCAACTTAGGAAGTTAAACATAACCAAGACTAGTTACATAATTGCTCTTTTGAGAGAAAGGTGACTAGAATTTTGCCTCAAAGATATGTGAGATTTTGTCAGACAGAAAACGCAAATATCACCTCAAGTTGACAAAATGCATGCTTATCAAACAAACAAGAAAGTGTGAAGGAACCATACTGTTTGAAAGATCAATTTCCACAAAGCAAAACTGATGTAGATTTCACATAATTTGTTAATATTAGAGTTAATAAGCAATCCAGGCCATTACTCAAGCTTCAACTGTTTTCTAGGGTGGGTATTATCTAAAAATATCAGTGTTCACATCCATGAACATTATTGTCTATAATCACCCCATCACAGAAATAGACTCCAAATTAGTGGTTGCATGTAAACTAGTTGTGCATACTGACATCAAAGAAGACAGAAGGAAGTAGATGATGGTTGTCAACTCTATTGTTACCTCAAGTCTCAAATAACAGCATTGTCTAGCAATAAAGTTATTTGTAGATTAAGGAGGTGGTGAGAACATATTAGTAAGATTACACTGAGAACTTAGATCTCTTCTCTCCAGCTCATTATCAAAGCAACAGAGAAGAATGAGCCACAGACTAAAACATTTTGGATGTACACATTGATCAAGTTATTACGTTGGAAATTTCCTAGTTTGTCTAAGACATAAGATTCCTTGCAAATAGACATGTGTACTCATAAAAGAGGACATGTCCTTAACCCGTGGAGCAAATCCACACCAATGGAAATGAAAGTGGTGCATAAACTATTTTCTCTTTCTACAAATTATTTTCTTTTCACCAAGACACAGAAATACTCAGTAAGTTCATGATGTCTCTTCATTCCACCATGATGGAGAGAGCACTGTTGTGCTTGATATAAACACAAAGTTTAGAAACTCATTTCCCTTGTTATAGCTGACTGTGGTTCATTTTATTTACTTGTTCTGAATTTATTGAAAGAGAATATCCTAATAATATATTAACACTTGACTATTTTAAAGATTTTATTTATTTTATATATGTAAGTACACTCTAGCTCTCTTAAGACATCTGATCTCATTACAGACTGTGTGTATGTGTGTGTGTGTGTGTGTGTGTGTGTGTGTGTGTGTGTGTGTGTGTGTATTTTAGAGCAGAGATACTTGAAAACATACCTGGGTGAAGTACAAGAACAAAAGAGCAAGATGTGTTCTCTTTTTGTGTGTGTTTTGAGACAGGTTTCTCTGTGTAGCCCTGGCTCTCCTGGATCTCACTCTGTAGACCAGGCCTCGAACTCAGAAATCCACCTGCCTCTGCCTCCCAAGTGCTGGGATTAAAGGCATGTGCCACCACTACCCCGCACAAGATGTGTTTTTAACCACTGAGCCTCTGTTGAGCTCTTTAACACATGAGATGTTTGCATTAGTTTCTGTCTTTTGGTGTAAGAATTTTATAGACTATTTTAATTCATGTAAGACTAGAAAAACAGCAAAATACTGACCAGTACTATGCCTTTTAAGAAATAATGAATTAATTTTTAATAGAAATTTCTTTGAAATTTTTATCAGGCATAACCACCTAGTTTCAAAAACAAGAGTGAACAGGAACCTAGGTCCAAGTCATGATTCATAATTTTGTCCTTAAAGCATTGTTCTCTGGCAACGTGAAAAGTACATAGTGTCAGTGTTTCATTTTACAGTTCTGGTAATACCTGTACAAACAGCATGATATTATTAAGAAATATTTAAATGCATCATGAGATGAAAATTTTAGCAATGAATAAATGTTGACAAATGCAAGGGAAGTGAGGATTTGAGAAAGAGGTTAGTGGGGTGACTATGAGGGAGCAGTTACCTTCTGGAACAGAAAATAGTCCTACCACATAGGCAAAGAAGTAATGAGAGGAGAGAATAGAATAGAGGAAATGATCTCATGTCCACTGTCCAGCAAGAGCCATCAACCTCATTGGGTTTGTCTGTGGGAAACTAGCATGCCCTTCCTAAGCTGTGTTAGAGGACATGAAATGTTCTAGAGCCACAGGTTGTGGGTACGCAATGCCATGGATAGAGAAAGTCCAATGGAGCAAAAATTGGTTCAGAGAGGGGAATGAGCAAGGAGAGGGATAAGGGGATAGGGAGTTTTCTGAGGGGAAAACAGGAAAGGTTGTAACATTTGAAATGTAAATAAAGAAAATAGCTAATAAAAAAAGAAATGTTTGAGATATATCCAGTTAAATGTTATGCTCTTATCAGCAAAACCAATTAATAATAGTTTACTAGTGCATATAAAAATAGTAGTTAGGAAATGGAAACATGAATGACACTCAAATAAATACATATGAGAACTTGATAAAAACACAAAACAGTGAAACGGTATGAAACAACAAAACCCAAATAGCATCCATCACAACTATGTGTCTAGCTCTTCATACATGTGACTGAAGCAATCTGTGGGAATAATTATTCTATGGGCTGTTTATCCATAGCGAAAGACTTTACCTACTTACTAATATCATTGTCCATACCTCACTGTTTTAAAATTATATAATTAAATTATATAAATTGAATTTATAAAGTTATCTCCTGCCACTGAAAAGTTTTCGGTCCAGCTTTCAATCAGGACAGACAGGGGCTATGGGAGGTGATCTATTGGTTCAGTTTCTGATGTGAAAGTTCACACATAGATAATGTTTAGAGCTCACTAATCCTTCTGCAACCTGTCTAGTCAGACATGCTTTCCACCAGAAAGCATTATTTTCTTTAGAAGGAATAGAAGCCAGTGTTTTCTGGACCTCATAACCATCCAGGAAGCTGACAGATTGCTTGGTCCAAATTTTGAAAAGTTCTTCACAGTTTTTACCCAATCTTCACACTATTTAAACACCACAGTGGCTCCTCTCTTGGAAGGATGCCTACTCAAATTCCTTTGAGTTTCTCCACACCATAGCTGTGCCCCTGGGTCTCAAGCGATGATAGGTGAGAATCTGATTTGTGTTTACAGGGATAGAAACCCTACCTAGCCAAATTGATTATGGCAATGAAGCAGACACTGTACTCGATGGAGGCACTGAGGTTGATTTTTCTTCTTGGCATTTATTTTTCAAAACTCATATAGTTGTTGATGTGAAAGACTCTAACTTGTTTTAATAGGACTTCTTACAACAAATGAATATCAAAGGTATATCTTTTGGGGGGGGGTTATTTTATTTATTTACATTTCAAATGTTATCCCCTTTCCTGGTTTCTTCTCTGCAAATCCCTTATTCTAACTCCTCTCTCCCCCACCCTGCTTCTATGAGGGTGCTTCCCCACCTACCTACCCACTCCCACCTCACTGCTCTACCATTCTCCTTACCTGGGGCATCGAGCCTTCATAGGGCCAACAGCTTCCCCTCCCATTGATGCCAGATAAGGCCATCCTCTGCTACATATGCAGATGGAGCTAGGGTCCCTCCATGTGTACTCTTTGATTGATGGTTTAGTCCTTGAGAGCTCTGGCAGGAATTGGGTGTTGTCTGGTTTGTTGACATTGTTGTTCTTCCTATGAGGTTGCAAGCCCCTTCAACTCCTTCAGTCGTTCCCCTAACTTAGCCATTGGTGTCCCTTGAGGAAAACCTACAATGTATGTGAACAGGAGTATAGCCACCATGGGAAAGGATAGTGACAGGTAGAAAGAAAGTTCTCTACAGTCACTAGGATATGAGATGCCCCCAAAAGAGCAAAACTATCAAAATCAGGAAAAGAGTACATACATGGGGAATTTGAAGAAAACTCTGTGTTTAAAAATTAACAACCAGCACATGGAAATATATACAAACACATTGATCATATATCAATTATATGGGCATAGATATATGTATATTGAACTAACATTTACTTGGTTGTATGTGTCCATGTATTTATGTGTACATGTACATGTCACTTACATGTGTGCATTTGTGTGTAAAAAAGAAAAAAGATAAAATATATAATTCCCCATATAACTCCATGCAAGACAACAAAAGCTATTTGTGTAAAATTTATCCATTACAGAGAGCTTATTTTAAAAGAAAATGTTTTCTTGCAAGAAAGATGATTGGGTGAGTGATCACAGCAAGTGGTTTCATGCACATGTGCTTTTTAGATTTCAGTTTTAGACAAGTATTCTGGAAAATTCTCTCAGCAACACAATTTGGAGGTCAGAGGTAAAAGAGTTGAGATAGCAATAAATCCAGAGTTGTATTTATTTATAAGTAAATACAACATGTTGTGCAAATCACCAAATAATGGAATCCAACAGACAGGAAAGAGACCTTTTGACCAAATATGAACGATAATTTGAGTCATTGTACAGATTTCACTGGTATTTTTCCATGGTTTTGGAAGTCATTTAAATATTCTGGAGAAAAAATCGTCTTGGCATTTTCTCATACATATTGTATTCTCTATTGCAGGCAAAATAAATGAGAGGGGAGATATTTAGCAATCCTCTGGCCATAGCTAATTCTATTGACAGTTCAGTAAATATCAACATAGCTGTTAGCCCTAACTTTTTTCCATAGATAGGACATCAAATCTTGGGATATGAAATAACATGATAAATGGCACATTCGTTATTTAAATCACCTTTCTCTTTCAAAAATTATCATACTATATAATTGCATTTTACCAAAATATCCAGTACAAGCTACTAGAGTCAAAAGTTTAATAATAATAATAATAATAATTAATAATAAATTCAAAAATAATAACTTGTTCAAAGTTTAGGCACTCAGTATAGTTTGACACATGTATAAACTTTGAAGTAAAGGTAGTATGTATTTCTCTTTCCCTAAACTTGTGTGAAGTCTCTCTGGTTATGTGGTGGTAGATATTTACAGGAATAGAGTGCTTCTTCAGTGTATGTGGAGTAGGAGTTGTGGTCTGTCCACAGCTCTGCCTTTAGTGTTTGTGTTTTCTTTTTTTCTTTTTCTTTTTTCTTTTCTTCGAGACAGGGTTTCTCTGTGTAGCTCTGGCTGTCCTGGAACTCACTCTGTAGACCAGGCTGGCCTCGAACACAGAAATCCACCTGCCTCTGCCTCCAAAGTGATGAGATTAAAGGTGTGTGCCACCACGGCCCAGCTTTGTGTTTTCTTTCTAATGGAGCCACTGCCAAGGTTTTAACCCACAGCTTGAAATTCTCTTAGAATCATTTTCAATTATTTCTTGCATGTATGTGTTTGTCTATTGCTATAATTAAATACTACCTATATATTCTATTGACTAGCATATATTAATCTTTCTATATTATCTGATAATTCTACAATTACTGGATACCACAATAATGTAACATAATGTAAAATAACATCACAATATATGTTTTTTTATAAATTATTTTCTCTTGTCCAAATAAACACCATCTTTGATGAAGTAAGATGAAGCAAACAATGACAGACTCTTGTTCACCTTTCTCATAGTGACCACTTTCTTCTTATTAACTACTGAACCTCACAAGTATCCTCTTTGCTCATATTGAATATGAAATTCAGGATGCTGCTTATTGGAGGTTTCTGGAAGACGACCTTATTAAATGAAGACATTTCTTTCTTTTCCAACCCTGTATACAATGTTCAGGTTGTGAGTAGGTTCTGCATGCTCTCAAAGGTTTTTCTAGGGTAATGCTCATCATTTATTATTTTGCCTTTTGCCTACTAATATGATTTATTACAGCATTGCGATTCCTAACACTTAACCACCTCTGTGTACACCATGATAGATTATTTCAATATCTCTGGAGTTTATATGCCAGAGTTTTGTCGACAATATCACACGCTCATTATTCAGGCTCAGCAATGGAATTCCTTTGTGCCACTATTGCCCAATTGTGGTATTAAGAATATGCTATCTTGTGAAATGTTGGTAATATTAGAAATACTACTATATATTTTGCAATACTCTGAAGTAGCACTGATAACTTAGAAATCAGCATGTCTTATCAAGCTGTACATAAATGGTCAAAACACAAAGTTTGCCATAGGTTTATGATTAGTCATACGGGAATTTCTACAGTTGTACTGCAGTTTCTTGAAGTCTTCTCATATTGATGAGAACACAATGAAATCTAAGAATGGATATAAGTGCTCTCATTCTGTTCTGTAGAGTTAGGGCTATGCCAATTATGATTTGTCAATAGAATCCAGCATGATCTTCATTGAAAAAAGAGGAAGAAGAGGGAGGTTAGAAGTTGAATGGACAAGAGAAAAGCAGGGTTGAAGAGGAACTATTTGAGCAAGCCAGTAATATTTCTGATAATATTTCAAGGCACAATAAACAACATGAAAATACTTAGAGAAAATAAGGCTAAGAGCTGCTAGTAGATGGTCAGAGTGCAGTGAATTCTGGGGCTAGCTTGCTCCCTCCCTCTCTCTTACTCAGTTCAGGTATCAAGCTTATGACATGCTTCAGGTCTTATTTAAGGTAAGTCAAGTAGCCTCAATCAACCCAATCTAGAAACTCCCTTAGAGCTGTGTACTCAGAGCTTTGCTTCGATGCAGATTCTAAATTCCATTAAGTTGACCACTCGGTAACCATCACACATAAACATTGCTTTTTAAGGTTCTGGTCTCTACTCTGTTATTTTGAGAGCAGTCTCCACTACCTCTCATGCAAATTCCCTTTCACTCCCTCACTAACCGCCTTGCTAACACATGCCGTATAATTTGCTAATTCAATGTATTTTAAATTCTATTAGTCATTTTGTTTATCACACAAGTTTAATTCTGTTGGATATTTCAAAATATTGTTCCTGTGGACCAAAAACGTGACCATGGAACTACTATCCAACACTGAATGCAACCATGGACTTTTCTCTTGGAAAACTGATACTTTCAATCACTGACTCCTTTTTTTAGTATCTTCTTTCCTTGGCACATAAAATAATATCCAATTTTCAGTAACATCTCATTTTTCCTTTCATTAATGATAAAAGTACATTGACCTTAAAAAACAGAACTGTTTCCCAAATTTCATCTGTTTATGGTGTTACACATAAAACAAACAAACAAACAAACAAACAAAAAACAAGAATAAAAATTGTATATTTTTAGTACTATAGATTTTATTTAACTGATGTCGGCATTCTCAAATACTTCCTAACTAATATTTAGACAAGTTGGTATCAGTCTTCTTAGGTCCATCAGGACATACTTCCTTGGGTTACAGAGGCTGCATTACTAGACAAGACGTGTTCACTTCATTCTATTCAAATTATTTTTTCCTTGACAATTTTCCTTCACTATCACTAAAGTTGCTGAAGTAAACATCAGTTTTTTTCTTTTAATTCTACCTTAGCCAAACTAAGATGTATTTGCATTGAATAACTGGGATGCTTGTATTTTTAGTTAGTATAGCATTATTTCTATCTTTTTTAATCATTTATAAATACGTTCCAAAGTAAGGCTCTTAGGAGAAATTAGACTTCCATTAAAAATAGACTGTGAATTTCCAATTGAGATTTATCTATCATATAGAAACGATTTGGGTTGTTTTTCTACTTTTCTTTTCTTCTACCTCTAATTTTTCTGTTTTTTCCTTTTCCTTTTTATACCTCTTTTCTACATCCCATTTTTGAAGTATCCCATGTGATAAATAAATTCCTTCTAAAGTTTTTACCTAGTAATATTTGACTTTCAAAGGAAAATATAAAATCAACTTACCAAGGAATTACTTTTAAATAAATTATTTATCTATTTATACCATCTATTTTAATGCAAAATGTCAGGTGCCTCTCTACAAATTGTTTGGTATTTGTAATAGTACAAACAAAGATTAAGAAATTGTATATTTGGTGCCATATATAAACACATATATATATTTATACATGTATAAATAATATACTTGAATATGTACTATGCTTTTAAATTATAATATTGATATCGCTAGTTAAATTTTGTTATACACACTTAGCATAATATAATATGGTATCCTTAGTTATTATTTCCTAATACATATATGATTAGGAAATATGTTCAACTAATCACAAAGAGCTAACATTAGCCTTGAGAATAGTAGGAGTTATGTTTCTAAGAGAAAATTGCCCTTTCCTTTGGATATCCCATTCACAAACTAAGTTACTGGAAGTCTCCATACTGTGGTCATAATTCAATCATGTCATAAAGTATGTAAGAGGTTTTGTGTTTCTCATTAGAAAGACTCCATTTTCCCTGGCTTGAGTCTTCTATTGTTCTTCTGTCCTTTCCTGACTCAGGGGAGGAGGTTTTGAAATAATGTAATTTCCATTCTCATTCTCCCAAGACTGTCCTTTGTGTTCCCATTGTGACAAAACTGAATTTCTGCTTATTCCTTCCCATGCCCTTGAGAAAAGGGGAATTTTTCTTTAGTCCTTGAGCAGTCTGGTGTACCATCTTGTCTGTCACAGCAGCTATGGGAATCTTTGTCTCTGGTTTCCTGTACTTTACATTCCCGGGGGAGCTCAGGGCTTTATAACCAGTGTCACTGCCAATTTGGTGTGATCAAGAGTTGACTGTCTCCTGTCACTGACAGAGACCAAAGTTCTTTCCTGACTTCCCGACTACATAGGAACTCACGATTTCCTGCCATAAATATGGTGTACCTGTCAATTTCCAAGGATAAGAAATTCTGTTATGTCACTTAATATTAGCTTGATATCAGAAATATGAGAGAGTAAACTACTGTATCTACACATAAAGCCAAAATATCATCATTTCATTCAAAATTATCCAAGTTTCTCAACCTTGGAAATGTGCATATTGTTATTTTGAGTTTTGAACTTTAGATCATTTTGCTTTTGCTGGCTGTAAGAAGATCAACTAAGTTTTTGATACAAAGAGTAAATAAATATGAAAAACATAAAAAATTTCATCCTATCAGAGCCTCTCAGGAGAAAGCTATATTAGACAGTACCTGACTAACACAGATGTAGAGGCTCACTGCCATCCATTGAACTGAGTACAGGGTCCCCAATGAAGGAGTTAGAGAAAGGACCAATGGAGCTGAGGGGTTTGCAGCCCCATAGAACAAACAACAATATGAACTAACTAGTACCCTCAGAGCTCCCAGGGACTCAGCCACCAACCAAGGACTATACATGGTGGGACTGATTGTCCTGGCAGCATGTGTATAGTAGAGGATTGCAAAGTCTATCATCAATGGGAAGAGAGGCCCTTGGCCCTGTGAAGGTTCTGTGCCCCAGTGTAGGGGAATGCCAGGGCCAATAAGCAGGAGAGGGTAGGGTGGCAAGCATTGGGAGGGAGGAGGCAACAGGGGTTTGTTCTTGTTGGTTTTGTTTGTTTGTTTGTTTTTTGGAGGGGAAACTGGGAATGGAGAAATCATATGAAATGTAAGTAAAGAAAATGTCTAATAAGAAAATCAAAAACAAATTTCATCCTATTAACTCAAAACAAATGCCACTGAAAACAACCCTTCCTGCTTTTGAATTATTCTCTTTGAATAATTTAAATTTAGATGATAAAACCAGTCATTGTAATTGTAAAAGGTCTTTGAGTTAAAATTAAAATTAAAAATTAAACTCATATAATTTTCTTGAAATGAGTTTCTCCTTCTAACAATATTGGTGCCTGGGAGTTACTTACATTCTCACTATATAAGAATTATGATGTAAACTTTTCTAGTATTTGAAACCCAGTAAATGCAAAAATGAATATTTGAGATGACTTGTAGCTCCAATATTCATTTGAGATTTTCTGTGTACTCCTAACAAAGTATATTTTCTCTCTCTATGTCAAATGCAGAGAAATAAAATATTATTTGTGAAAATTTCCTGATGCTTGAGTAAGACTGGTGCTTTTTTACACATAGGTCACTCCGCAGTGTGTGTAGTTATGGGCACCATTGGTGATGATTAAGCACTTCTCTGCCAGAGCTCTTTCAGCTTTCTTAGTTAAAAGGGGTTCTAAAAATACAGACTACATGTCCAAATATGACCACTTAATTTGTATACTAAGCATAAAAAATATGTAAATGATTTACATTTTCATTTTACATTTGATGGATCCATCAGTAGTTAGAATAAGATTAGCTACAGAGTCACATTTAATCCTAATTATTTTTTTGTGTATAACTGCATAACAACATCAGGAAATAGCTGGCTTTATGCACACAAAAAATGCTTGGCTTAGGTTACATTTAAGAGAGTTTCAGCAGTTTTATGGAACATTGGCACATGCTAGTACATTCCTTTCCTTGGTGACTTGTATGAGGCCTTGAAGTTTTATCCTTGAGCATGTCTTAAGATGGGAGGTGTGTCTTTACAGAATAAGATCTCCAGCCACACAGATAAACAGTTATTTAAGGGCAAGTGTTTGCATAAAGTCAGAAGGCTGTCCTCCATAACATGAATCTAAGGTGACAAGTGTTAGGACATTGGAAGAAAGGGTCTTAACATTCAGATTAGTCTTCTCTGTGAGCATCATTCTCTTCATGGGTCTTTGTTCCAACTTGTTTGAGAGGAAGAGTCATCATGATCGGAATGGCCTTCATTTTGGGAATTTTAGAGCTAGCTATGGAAAGTGACATTTCTATATCACTGAGTAAATTTATTAATAACTGCATGGATACATTCTTTCTATTCTCCATCCAGTGGTTACAACCAATGTTAGTACTATGTTGCCATATATTTGTGAACAATTAATGATCAAGAACTAAAGTTTATTCACTGATAATTTTTTTCATTATACTTTGTATACTTTTCTATCCTTTTAACATAGATCAGGCTGAACTCAAACTCCCAGAGTTCTGTTTGGCCTAGAGAGTATCAATATTGAAGGCACATGTTTCCACACTTTCTCTGCGGTGATTTTACCTGGTCTTATAAATGTGCTTTCACATCAGCATATTCGTTGTGACACAAATTCTTGCTCCCTAAAGAGTCTGAATAAGGAAGTATGCACTGTTTTTCACAATGGTCATGAAGGTCATTAACTTTCCTCATGGAATTAGCAACAAAGTAGTTTTCTATTGTTGGTTATTTCCACATGTTTTATTTGTATAGGTACTCATCAAGTATTTATAGAGTAAAATACTTCCAATGGGAGAGTAGTCTCAAAGAATGTGGTTCTTTACAAAAAAAAACCATGGGGACTAGAGTTCAGATAGGCAGCACCACAGTAAATGTTTTGCAGGTATTGTGGCCTGCATGAGTCTGTGTCTGGAAGATCCCTGGGACAAACTTGCTACCATGACTACCAAAACCAGAGTGCTCTTAGTTCAACTTAGAGATTTTCCCTCAAGAGGTAGAGAGAACTCAGACATTCGATGCTTATGTATGGTCTTCACATACACATGTGCACATAAGCACACAGCTCTGCATACATACATGAGCCCACACACATAAGCATGTGCATGTGAGCAAACACACACACACACACACACTCACTCATATGCACACATACAAAAGTAAAACAAAAGAAAAAATCTGTAAAATAAATAGATATTGTATTGATGGTATATAGGTGTATTTAGTGGCCATGTTTTAGCAGATTTTAAAATATCATGCAATTTTATTTTAACAGAGTTTAAATAACTGTATAAGTGGTCCTCACTCACACTGTGACAAGCAGATGTGAACTGATGAATTCATCAGGAAATAATTATTAACTTGTAAAGTGCCTGAAATTTTAAGTCATGTGTGTGAACAGTGATAACTAGCCCACTTAAATTATAATTCATATTATAGATACTGTTATCATATTGTTCTAAACATACATAATGAAATGACAATGTACAACATGTGAATTTATATGTTTGACTCTCACAATTATTCCCATTTTATTAACAGCTAACAGTTCACTAACACTTTTCAATTGGCATTCAGTAAAATCCATTAATAGACTCTCAGAAATTCATCTTTAAGAGGGATGTTAGTCTTAAATAATATGGTGATTGATGTAAAAAAAAAATCTGAGCTTTTTTTCCCCAAACAGGATGGTTATATGAAAAAAATATATTATTACTCTAGCTTTAATTTTTCTGCATATTTGGGTCACCAAACATTTTAGTGCTATAAACACTCCTTATAAATGTGTTCTCTGATATTTACAGAATAAAAGGGGAAAAGGAATATTTACTCTTTGCCAATTATGGTAGAAAACTCTTGGCCAGGAAACGAGTGCTCTCAAGAGCTGCCATGTTCTCCACATATGCTACAGTAAAGCGAGAGGGTCCTGGGATAACCCCAAGGACAGCAGGCAGAGTAATTGGACTCCCTCCTGCCTGCACAGTTCCCTAATCACCAGAGCCAGATGCAGGATACATGTAGCCATCCCCTGAGCTTCAAAGGGGAAGACCTCCCTTTCACAGCCAGATCAAGTGCAGCGCTATAAACAAAGCCAGATTCTTTTTTTATTTTTTTTCTTTTTAACCAATGGGAGAAGAGGCAGTTTTCATAAAGCTCTTGATCCAGATTCAAAATTCCTGCTCACAATTGTTTTTCAATATTTATCCTGGAAAACAGGTCAGTGCTTGAAAAAGTAAATGCTCAATTTACTTCCAGGACTAAAAGCACGTGCACGTGTGTATATGGAGATGATGGTTAAGAAAATAAAGAGAATATCACAGAATAATGACAAAGGTTTGAATTATATTTAAATGTTAGCTATATATTTATGATGAAGATATTCTCTCTTGGACTTGTATCCAATTTCACAAATGGTGACTAAATTGTGGTGTTAACTACTTTCAGCAATGCCTTTGTAACTATTCAGCTTCAATGTCCATTTTCCTTTCATAGAAAACATGTCTTGAGTTTAATATATAACCCTGACATTCATATAGATTTTTAAAGTGTGGCAGGTAGCATCTTATCCTTGGTTAACAAAACATATCTTGAACTCTTTTTGAGTATTAATTTCTTACCACCTGTACTCGTTTGAGAACTATCCCTCATTTGTATACTTGGTCCCTAGTTAGTGGCGCTCTTTGGGGATGCTTAGAATGTATTTATGGTCTGACTGCAAACATATGTCACAAGACGTGAGATTGGAGAGTTTACCAACTCTTGCCAAATGGAGTTTATCCTCTATGCATGGAGTTTATGGTGGAGACATCCTCTCACCTTCCTGCAGCTGCCACCCTGCCTGGTACTTTCTCTCATGCCTCTCCACTTAGAGGAACTCTTATTCCTCTGGACACAAAAGACAAAATAAACCCTTCCTCAATGAATTGCCTTGGTTATTGTGTTTTATCACATCAACATTAAAGTAACTATTTTACTGCTTCTATATAGAAAGGCAAGGAACAGCGCACAGCTATGTGCTTATCAAGTAGACCCTTCATTCCTTGCCTGAGCTGGCTTAGTTTTCTTGTGTTAAACTTCATACACAGAGTTCCAGAAAATGATATGATAATTGATTATTAAGTAGTAATTTCATGAGCATATATCTAAACACTATATTCATGAGCATATAATTTAAAAACAGAAGGCTTCTTATTTTGGAGCAATATTAATGGAAGGCTTTTTTTCATACTCTGTGAAGAATGGCTTAGCTTGCTTTCCAAACTTCCCTTAAATTGTATTCTAATTGTAAATTAGTTGGAAAATTCCCCTCTGCTACAAAATTTATAATTTTGGATGACTTTATGATGTGATAAACTGCAAAATGAGGAAGCTGGGCCAAATCACTGAAATTGTTTTCAATATGAGTAAATCCTAGAATTATCACTCTTGCCCCAAGAATCTGGATGATATTCTTGTTTCCCTACAGCCCTGCAAAAATTTAAGAACCAATTGTTAGTGATTGGGAAAAAAAAATCCCGCCTGCCAGCTGAGACAGGAATTTGGGACCAACATTGCTAGCCTGCTTGCAAGAGCCTAAAAACACATGACAAGGGAAGCTGCTGGGCATCATTAACTACTAAACATTCCTGCGGTTCATTTGAAGGCAAATCTGTACTAGTCAGCAGAGGATCTATGTGACCACATCTGAGGCTTGGAATGTTTGAGTTCCTGCATACAATGAGACACTGGGAGCCATAGCTGTGCACATGCATGGAAGATGGTGGCAGCCTCCTTCCCATCTGGTGTTTTACAGCATCTCAGCTCACAGTTGCCTTTAAAGGAAAATAGGATGGAAAAAAAAAATCCACAGTCTTCTGATGTTTAGGCTAAGCCATTGAAGCCAAAGTGCAGCTTAAGAACAAATTAAATACAGAATAAGAACAGAATCCAAACATAAATAAAACATACCCAAGGGAAGCCTCTTGCTTTAATGAAAGTCTGGGGGTAAATATGACTTGCCTAAGAGCAGCTACATAATGACACGGGCTCTAGTCTGAGCCTCAGTGTATACCTATTGGTTTTTACTTGCCACACTAAATTCAGCTGCAATGCTTCCACAGTTCAATAATTTATTTACCAGCTTATGTTAACTACAGAATATACTGACTAAGACATTTTCTATATTTTTTCCTGTTTATATTTTTGTTGAAAACGAACCTATAAATGCTTCAAGGGAAAGAATTTTAAAGGCTTTATTGTATTGTAAGCCCATGGCTTGTAGTAGGCACTTGACATACAATAATTAGAGAAATAATAAATTAATTGTTGCTTTATGTTTTACAGAGAGTATGGCATACTGTAGTTATTATACAGAGTAATACATATTTACACTATTTTTTTTCTAATACCAAAAGATTCTTTTTAGTTTTAAGGAGATGTTTCTTCTTTGTTTACATATTTTACCCAAAATACTTGAAAATGTTTTCTTCTTGTAACACTTTTTGATTTAATTTAATATTATAGTACATGTTGTTATATGTAATAGATTTCATTCTATTTAATATGGACGAATAGGTTTTTTTTTAAACTCCTTTATATGTTGATTTACACACACACACACACACACACACACATACATTTTTACTGGTATTTTCCTACACTCCATTTTATCCACTTTGGACCCCCAAGACAAGGCACTTCTTAGGAAGAAAGCATTTAGTTGGGGGTGGCTTATAGTTTCAGAGGTTTAGTCATGGCAGGTAACCTGGCAGCACACAAGCAGACAGAGTGCCAAAGAAGTAGCCGAGAGTTTCTACATCTGGATCTGCAGACAGCAGAAAGAAAGGGAGACCCTGGGACTGGCCTGGGCCCCGAAAAAGCTCCAAGCCCACCCCCAGTGACACACTTACTCAGTAAGGCCACGCCTTCCAAACAGTACCACTCCCTAAGCATTTAATGTACGAACCTCTCAGGAACCATTCTTAGTCAAAGCAACACAGCTTCCACTCTTGTTTTTTTGTTTGTTTGTTTGTTTTTGTTTTTGTTATTTTGTTGCTGTTTTGTTTTTTTGTTGGATTTTCTTCTCCTATTCATAAATTCTCTGTGTTAAAATTTTCTTTGCACAAAAATAAGGAAACATTAGGTATATACTTTATATTTTGTTTTCATCACTTGACAGTAGTGGGGACATTTGAGGTGGATTGAGTCTACTCTGTTTTAAAAGCTACATAATGTTATACACAATACATTTATCATAAATATTTTAGCAATTTCTGATTTGTTTGGATCTCTTTACATCTGTTTCATCCTTCTTTGTATATAGTAAAGAAAGCTGTTTATATTATATATTAGTGGTTACTTTTTTTTATAAAAGCTATAATGTTTGACACTTGCTGACCCCATTTATTCCTTATAGCCATATAAAAGAACAATCATTTTGTATCCAGTGGAAGTATACAGTATTAAAAGATTTAAAAATTATTCTAGTTATTTTTCTACATTTCTTGATACAAATGTCACCTTCTATTTATAAAATTCTAGAAAATATTATGATTAGATCTAATTGGAATTTCAATAAAAGTATGTATATATATATATATACATATATATATACACACACACATATATATATCCAACCATAGTTCATCACATTAGTGTTCTAGACACTTAACTAATTTGAAACAGCATGCTATTCCTCTTATTTTTTATTTATTCTGATATCAATTTAACCTACTTATATATATTGTTTAGGTATTTTTACAAGGAACTTTTATTACTATTTGTTGCTTGATTTATAACATATGATTCTTAACATTTTTTAATCAATTTCTTACATATTTTGTAAAAAGAACATAAAATCTAATAATCAAATCATGTAAATCTGATCATACCCAGGGTACATCTGGAAAGACTTAAACATTTTATACTTTAAAATTTTGTACTTTTATCCAAAGTGATACTTCTTCTAGACTTCTTTATTAACAACTTTAACATATCTAGAATTCATCTGACTTACTGGGATTCAATCATTCTCTGCTGCTCCAAACCTTCAATAGTAAGGGTTCCTAGAGCTTAATAGAACTTCTAGCTCTCTGACTACACACCTGTAACCAGTTCTCCTAGAGCATTAGCTTTTGCTTGTTAATGAAATGTTTCCTTGCCCTATGGTTGAGTGAAATTCAAGTGAGGTTTCAGAATATGTTCTCCTTCTCCCAAATTATCCTAATATTGGCTAACAAATTACAAGAGACTTCCTTTTTATTACATTTCATACTTCTATTCAATCTCTTAACAACTTGCTAACACCAAGGATAGGCAGTTTTCATCTTTTATTTTTAAAAAATCAGGAATATCCATGTTTTCACAGTGATGAACAGGCAACACTTTGCATAGACAATAAGCACAAAAATCATTTGCAAGTATCAGGTCTTCAGCTACTTCTTTTAAAACTGAAAAATAATAGAAGGGCTTGCCTACATACTTATGCCCGCTGGACTCACTGAGCTTAAGATAGAGATTCTTATGTTCTGGGGTGGAGGAGGGGCTTGAGACACAGAATGAGGAGAGAAGGAAGGAAGGGTGCATTTATGTTAGCAAGATTTTGAGATTCTATGGTCTTCTCCATAAACTTATATCAGTTTTTTCTTAAATGCATAAATATTATAAAGTATTGGTATGGATTCTGTATTAATAAAATTTCCACGTTAGTTTATGTTTTATTTTGTCTTATTTTCTACTTTTTTTTTATTTTAGATATTTTCTTTATTTACATGCGAATTTCTCCATTCCCAGTTTCCCCTCCAAAAAACAAAAAAACAAACAAAAACAAACCCCTGTTGCCTCCCCCCTCCCCATGCCTGCCACCCCGCCCTCTCCTACTTTCTGGCCCTGGCATTCCCCTACACTGGGGCACAGAACCTTCACAGGGCCGAGGTCCTCTCCTCCTATTGATGATCGATTTTGCAAACCTCTACCATACACATGCTGCTTGAACAATCAGACCCCTTTATGTGCAGTCCGTGCAGGGCCCCCAGTGAAGGAATTAGAGAAAAGACCAATGGAGCTGAGGGGTTTGTAGCCCCATAGGACGAACAACAACATGAACTAACTAGTACCCTCGGAGCTCCCAGGGTCTCAACCACCAACCAAGGACTGCACATTTTCTACTTTTTTATTGACCAATTTCATTCTTTGAAATTTCATGCATGACTGTGTCTTTTACTATAAAAATATTACATAAAAATTTAAAGCTAAGCTGGGCATGACACAGATAATACAATCATGAATTCATAACAGCTACAGCATGCTATAAAAAGCATGCACGAAACCGGGTCTGTACATATTCAATCACAGATTTGTGGGGTGGTGGGTAGAATTTATGTGATTGTACTGGTTTTTGATAAACTATTGGCTGCTGATGGAGTATAGGGGAAGAAGAGTCAGTATTTTACTTACAGATTTACTGGTGAGCTATTTGTACCCAATGGAGAGTTTCAAACTTGTGGTCATACAGAAGGTCCTGGTTAAACCCAGCAAGTTACAAAGCAAAACAAATAATCCAAAAAAACAAAAGATGATATGAACTGGGAACAGGAACTTTAAGGGAGTTGGAGGTAAAAGGGATTGTGGGGAGATACAGACGTGGTCAGAATCAACAATCCTTACAATGCACTACATATATATATATATATATATATATATATATATGATATTTTCAAGAACAAATGTAAAACAACTAGAAATATGGAGAAAATGAGCTTGTACAGATTACTAAGAAGTAGAGCATTATAAACAGCATAATATTACCTGGTCTTTTGATAAAAAATAAAATCAAAGCTGATTTTAGCAACAATCTTATAAATCATTTGCTTCTTTTCTCAAATATCTAGCAATTTATATAGAGAAGAACTGAATATCATTTTTGCTATTTCTTGTAATGTTTTAAAAAAATAATGATCTATTTTTAAGAGAATATGTGAAAAACAAAAGGCAATGTTTGTTTTGCCCTCCAGGATGTGTGCATATTTCTGTGAAAAGAAAAACTTATTCAATAATGGAAAATAGTAATTGCTCATCACACAGACTATAGCAACATGTGTTGCTTATGGAAAACACTGCTCTTGCAATTTTGTTTT
This sequence comes from Mastomys coucha, assembly GCF_008632895.1. Taxonomy (NCBI): domain Eukaryota; kingdom Metazoa; phylum Chordata; class Mammalia; order Rodentia; family Muridae; genus Mastomys; species Mastomys coucha. The sequence goes on along the minus strand of NW_022196894.1, from coordinate 71,755,077 downwards.
AATATACATTCTCCTAGTAATGTTTCTAAATTTACCAGTTAGATTTATGGTGAGCCAGCAGCCTATTGAATCAAGATACTTGAGGCATTTTACACTCTGAACAATTTGCTAAGGTTTTGCATCTCTGTGGTGGAAAACATCTGCGAAGTAGTACATTTCGTCTTTACATTTGGTGTTTCCAGCCTTTTGTGCTGAGTAATTCCATACATTTCTACTACCTCTAACTATTATTTTAGTTCTCCAATTTACATAGAGAATCTGGGGTCTTGAAAACTGCATCTGATGGTCCATTTATTCCCAGGATGCCTCTGAATTTGGAGCTGAATTCTTCCTCTTCATTTGCTTCATGATGTACAGGCATGGTTCCCTATCACCCAGGCCCAATAGTTACTCATATTGAGCTTATGTGTGATTCGCCTATTCATCTTTCAGTTACCTGTTTCATTTCTGACACACATTTATTTTGCCAGTGATTAAACCTGAGAGGTATCCTTTTATATATCTTTTTCCTTTTCCTTGAGGATATAGATTTTTGAGGGTGCTACAACGTTTCCTGTGTAATAGATGAAAAATAGTGTTGAAGACATACAAGGTGCCTGTAGTCAGCTGCCTTAAAAAAAATATGCACCACTGAAAAAGTGCTGAGACTTAAGAGTTTCATTTAATTTCCGATTTCTCTTTACAGGACATAGAGATGAATATAATAAAAGCAGAACACCACAGGTACTACACATTCAAAGGGAGAAGTTGCAGTTTGGCTGATGAGAGTTTAGTTAGAAGAGCAAACAAAGGCAGAATACGTTCAAGACAAACAAATTAGAAGAAATTTTTAGCATGTTGCATAAATGTTAGTGATACACTATTAGGGGAATGCTTGCCTAGAATCTGCCAGTGCCTTGGTACCAACACTAGCACCAAGAAAAAGAAGAGAAGTAAGAGAAGAAAAAAAAGAAATATTTTATACATTGTATCATTGTAAGGGGAAAGGGAAGGAAAAGCAAGGGAAGAGGAGGGGAGGGGGCAGAAGGAAAAGGAAGGAGAGGGGAGGGGAGGAGAGGGAAGGGAAGGGAAAGAAAGAGAAGGCAAGGGAAGGCAACCAAGAAGCAATGAGTAAGGAGAAGGGAGAAGAGAAGACATACAAAAGTAGATAGAGTAATGATCAGGCAATGGAAGATGTAGTAGTTTTAATACTACATTGTCAATTGTCTAAATAATTTTTAAAAGGTAATATTGTTTTAAGATAATCAGTAATAAGGCCTTAACTCACCCTTAAATTAGAACAGGCCATAACAATCCAAAGGAAAAGTGCAATAAAACCCATATTTTCTGATTAAACTATCCTGCACATCACTGAGGATAACCTGATTTTTTTTTGATTACCTTGGCTATCCTTTCTCACAGAATAACCCTACTGCTAACAATTGTAATTCATATGAAACATCCTGCTGTGCTGTGTGCTACTGCTCTCAATGTCAATTCTCTTGCGGAAGGATGCCCTTCCTGCTTCTTGCATAGCTTCTGCATATTCTTTCATTGAGGAGCCCACAGTTATCAGAATATTGCCTGCACTAATCTTTAAGGAACTCATGTTAAATGTCATTTTTTATTATAGAAATATTAGCTGGTATCAGACCACTAAAGATCTGGGGCTCATATCTCTCAAATTGAGTTATTCTACGTAGCTCAGTTTTCCAATGCTTAATAACATTTTCTTATTAGATATGTTTTGAAGAGTTATATCTTTCAACTCATATTAGAGAAATTTCTTTTTTCAGTAAATAGCCATTAATACAGAGTTCCAAAACTAATCAACAGGCAGAGAATAAGATCCTGGTGGGATGCTTAGCTCTAAATAGGGACCACTATATCATCTCCACACCAAATCACACCCACAGATCATAGTAGAAAAGAGAGAGGAAAGATTGTATGAGCCAAAACCAGTGGGTCACTGGAGCTAAATATTACTAGCTGGACATTGCAGGGCCTTTGCAAGCACAGACATGTGAGCCATGACTGTATGTGCCAATCTGCACAAAGGTACACCAGGCAAACTCCCAAACCGAATTGGGTGAAGGCTCATGAGATTAACACCCTAGCTGAGAATCTACTTGAAATTAAAAGTTACTACTAAGGCTTTCTTCAATGATGCAAGCCCTGATAATCTAGTCATGTTCCATTAGATAAATAGTTTAATACCCATGCAAATACACAGAATACTAAGAGGACTCAATGGCTTTGGAAAAAGTAGCATAGAAAGTTTTTAGGGACAGAAGCTCTATAGATGACTTGGCAGTTAAGAGTTTTGCTTTTCCAGAAGACTAGAGATTGATTCACAGAACCCACTGCAGATGGCTCACAACTGTCTAATGTTCTAGCTCTAGGGTTTCTGACACAGTTGACCTCTGAGGGCTACTATACTGCCATTCACATACCCACGTGAAGACACACCTGTACATAAGTTTTTTTTTTTTTAACAAAATATGTTAAACTAATTTAGAAAAGAAACTTGAGAGGCACAAATGTTAGGGATGATGGGAAGAAGTTGGAAATTGTGGAAACAAAGGAGATTTGGTCAAAACATATTACATGCAAGAAATTTGCAAAATATAAAAAAAAAACATGTTTAAAAAGAGAGTGTTTTAGAGTTTTATTACTGTGAAGGGACAACATGACCATGACAACTCTTATAAAGGAAAACATTTAGTGGGGGCTGGCTTACTATTTCAGAAGTTTAATCCATTGTCATCATGGTGGGAAACATGGAAGTTTTCAGGCCGATACGGTGTTTGAGAAGACCTGAGAGTTGTACATAGTGATCTATTGGCAGCAGTAGGAGATGGAGCCACACTGTCCAAACTTGAGCTTAAGATACCTTGAAGCTGCAGCTTCCACAGTGATACACTTCCTGTAATAAGACCACACCAAGTGGTGCCATTCTCTATAAACCAAGTTCAAGACATAAACTATGGGGTCATTCCTATTCAAACCTGTTGAATGTAACAGGAAACATGAGCATTAATTGGATAACTAATGAAAAAGATCATCACCAACATTGGCCTATGGCCTCTTCCTTTTAATACCATGTAACACATAATTCAAAAGCCAAATAAAACATGTGAAGCCAAAACACCATGGAATCTCTCCAGTTACT
>NW_022196894.1:71737001-71751861 GCF_008632895.1 Mastomys coucha | reverse complement strand
AAAAAAAAAAAAAACACTAATTGAGACAGAAAATTTAGTCTGTCACTCCAGCCTGGAATCCCAAACATTTTGATACTCTTTCAACTTGCATTCTTATCTCAAATAGCAAAATTCAGTTTGCCTACAATGCAGCATTCTGAGCAGACAAGCAGAGGTGTTGTCATTGTCATGGCAGCATCACGTAGAAAATACTAGGAGACTGGTTTGATTAAATGTCTGAATAGAATAATATTAAAACCCATATCATGCTTGTCAAATGAGCTCCGTGCTGTCTTTCGTTCTGTCACTGATACAAGGAACTGTATTAAGAAATTTGCTTAGATAATCCTTAAAGAGCAACTCCTTTCAAGTGTCAAGATTATGTTTGGGAAAAGAGATCAGAGAAATCACAAATAATGTTGAAGTTGTATTTGTGGCTTGTATTCTACTCTGTTTAGTGCATAGATGAGTGTGAGGAGCCTAGTATGTGGAAGGGAAATGGAGCTTCCAAAGTTGTCAACATTGAAATGAAAACTTTTTTATGCCATATAAATGTCATTGATTTAACAAAAGCCAAGATAGTGTAAGATAGTATAAGTACCTAAGGTAATTTCTAAGAAAGTACTTAGAAAAAAAAAAAAATAAAGAACATCAGGCAATGAACCTTCTCAGGAAATACCCCACTGTAGTGTATTATCTAAACAGATATTAAATCAGGCACACACTGATGTGTAGATTGTGCACACAAATTCAGAGACAGGACTATGCTAAAAGCTGAGGTAGAAATGAGTGTATGGAAAGCAATGAGAAAAAAAGTCTTATATACACTTAATCTTTTTGCAATGTCCTTTCCTGCTCAGTAAGCCTTAGGGAACTAATGATTCCCTAATGAGTGTAATTTGATCTCACCATCTTTGGGAAATGTTTCTATACTCAGGTTTTCTTAGTTGAAATTATGGTTTCAAAATTCTGAATTATTAAATTGAAATTTTAGGGTAAATTTTATCTCAGGAATAGCTTTCTGTTCCCTTGAAAGAGAACCGTCTCCCTCTCATCATCGCATGACTCTCTTGGGAGGTAGACATACTTACTGGTGCTTTCAGAAATGCCTTCCTGTAATCCCTAACTCAAAGTGGCTTAATTGGGACATTAATCTAAGCATGTTTGTTATTTCTGGCTCATTACTGGTTTAGGGAATCCTAGCGTAAAGAGAACATGACACATCATTGGTGACTGTAGATGAGGCTCTTGAACTATGATAAGAAACCAGCTGCTTTTAAATGTTTCTTTTTATGTGTGTCTGAAATAAAAGAAGTATAAAATTGATTTTAATTGGCTAGGAAAAGTGTGCTGTTAAAATTTTCTATTTACTGTCTGTCATTCTACAAAGACCTACAGCCAATAAATAGATGTTGCAAAAAATCCTAAGGAAAACATTTCAAATGATATTTCTTCTTAAGCATGGCAAATATTGTGTAATTATTTTTAAGAGATATTGAAAGAAAAATCTTTTTTATAATTGTTTCCAAATGTGTTGGATATTTGACTGAATACCTTAACGGAATGTGTATTAAAGGATCCCAAGGAAAAGAACATTGGCTGAATACTGTCTTATTGGTATTTGAGGACATTTTGCAATGTACCAGATGTGCTTCAATGATAAACAAGTATATACATATACATTATACAATTATACATATATATGCATATATATGTATAATTAAAAAGGGAGATGTTTGTAGGTGGTTTCACTTTCAAAATCAAAAACATAGTTGTGGCTTGTGGTTGTTTGAATGAGATTAGCTCTGGTGACCTCATAACTTTGAACACTAGGTTCCCAGTTTGTAGAACTGTTTGAGAAGGAGTGGTTTATTATGGGAGGTTATTCCCTAGAAGCAGGCTTTGAGGTTTCAAAAGACTCATGCCATTTGCACTCTTCTCTTCTCTCCTCTCCTGTCCTGTCCTGTCCTGTCCTCTCCTCTCCTCTCCTCTCCTCTCCTCTCCTCTCCTCTCCTCTCCTGTCCTCTCCTCTCCTCTCCTCTCCTCTCCTCTCCTCTCCTCTCTTCTCTTCTTCTCTGCTTTCCTTTCCTCTCCTCCTCTCCTCTTCTTCTCTTCTATTCTCTTATCCCCCTCCTCTCTCTCCCTCTTGCTCTCACTCTCACTCTCTCTCATTCTCTGCCTTGAGGATCATCTGTATGTTGGTTCTTGGCTGTTGTTGAGACCTTACCTTTGGACTCTATCCCTCTGAAACCCATTTAGAGGATTATTTTAAAGGTACCTGGACCTGGTGTTTTATCACAGCAAGAGAAAACTAACTAATATATGGCCAAAGCAAATAAAGATGAACATCAAGAAATAGAAGAATCTTTCCTGCTAACTTTTAGCAATTAGACCTGATTATTTGCTTTCTGTGTAGTGCGATTTACTTACATTTCTGAGTAACCAATCCCACTTTGTATATATAGGAATTTAGAAACTCCCTTCCTTCATATATATGTGAGCTGTATTTGAACCAGGAAAGCCTTGAGATAGAAAAGGAATAAAAAGTAAACAAAAAGACAAAAAACAAGTTGAACATGGAACAACTACTGTTTACATAAATTGTTTTTAAATAATTTGAAAAATAATAGTTTTGTGCAACCTATTATCCAAATCATTGGTGAGAATCTTAGTTACAAGTTTCATATGTTCACAACACTGCAAATATTTGTTACTAGTTTCGAATCTCAATAAAATTTCAAAGGAGAAGCACTTGTCATACACCTGAAGTGAAAACTAAGTCAAAATCTTATTCTGAAGACCTAATAGGATACAAGAATCTGTTTTCCATATATATATACATGGTACAATGAAAAAAGTAGAGAGAATAACACATCCTTGTCTCAAATATTTGTGTCCCATAATTATTCTCAGCCATTATGAGCCAATGAATCAGAGTAGAATTGTTTTAAAGAGCAGGTTTTAGTAGTAGTAGTAGTAGTAGTAGTAGTAGTAGTAGTAGTAGTAGTAGTAGTAGTAGTTACAGTAGTAGTAGTAGTAATAGTAGTACTACAATCTTAAGCTATTTGTCTCTTTAATTTTTTGCCGTGTTATTGAATATAAATGCTACATAGACACTCATGAATAACAAGAATGAAGGCTAAGAAGCTCACATCCTTAAAATCATAAATAAGAAAATTTTAGTTCTAGTAACATAGGAAACTTTCACATTTAAAAGTAATATAAATATGTAGGAAATTATATTTATTTTTCTTTCTTCTCATAACACTTGAAATACATAAAAGACACAGCCAAGCACACATGCCCAAGAATTTTCATCAAACAACCTAGGTTTTTCTGAAAGCATAAGTTCCATTTAGGGGGGGGAGAATCATTTGCAAGCTTGTCAACTCTATCAACACGTAATAATCAGTAGACAATTAACTTTCTCCATGTTCTTATAATTCTCAATCAATAACGGCTAATTGCTCTGTGTTCCAATGAGTGATTCTCCAGTTAATGACTCAAATGAAACTCTAGAAAAAAATAGAAGAGGAAGTTAATAGATTAGAAACAAGTTTATAATCATCTCAGAAGAGTTTTATTTATGGATAAAACTTTTTGTTTACACTGAACTGAAGTTAATTAGGGACTATATATTCAACTTCAGTCAATGGATCTCTTAAAACAAAAGTTTTTTTTTCCTAAATAGGGAAGACTATTAATGGTGAATTATTGCTCTCCTAACTGCGAGAATTGAAATATCAGAATTCAATGATAGAATCCAGAGCCCAGCCATCTAAGATTACATACTTTGTACAGAGGGAGTCTAAAAATATATGTCTTACATGCCCAAAGAGCACACAGATAACTGCTGAGTAACTCAAACATAAACAGGAAAGATATTTGATAGCAAGCCTTGGTAGAGGTCCAGAACAAGGCTAATTACTGCCACTCCATGTTAAAAAAAAATAGTTAATAACGTGGGAGGACAGAGAGAAAGGCAGGCCATGGTGAATCCTCCTGCTCTAAAATCTGAAACCTTGAACTTCCTTCAGACTCTGCTTCTCCCCATGAAACTTCCTGGGCTGATGTATGGCTTAGTAATTTGGTGGAGGGAGATGTCAAAGAGAGCTATGATCTGGTCATATCACCTGGGATGAAGACGATCATTAGGGAGGAAGTCATAATCTTCCTGATTGTGAAAATATGCCAGGCACTCTGTGGCTATAACCTTCAGTTAATTTCTAGTGCTCATTAAAAGGCATAAGTAATAATATCTGTTATTTAGTGTCAGAGACATTGTTCTGCCTTCACTATACATTTTGTATACAAATATCTCTTTAAAAGTTAGTACCATATAAAATCAAAAAGGATTCAACAGAAAAGTCAGTTTTATTATGAAACTATTTGAAGCCCACAAGAACTTCTTTTACAACAGATTCACTCAGCAGAGTAATAGAGCAATGCATTGTCCATGGTCAGAAATTCATTCTGTACAGAAACATTGTAGAAATTATTCTAACTCATTTTCTAGCTTACTAAACAATTGCAAGAACAATCCAACCTCTAGCTGGAGCAGTTCCTCTTTAAATTAGAAAGATTACAAAACCAGATTGCATTCCCATTGAGTTTTGTTATATTTTTGTAAAACAAAATAATAGCATAAATAGATAATATATACCAAAGTGCTCTGTGTTCAGAGTCTATTTGACATTATGTTGGTATATTATATGTATTGGGGGTCTCTCAAACATAAACCCTATAGCATGGGGAAACTCTATTACTTATATTAATAATAACCTAGATGTACCAATATTCTATATACTACCCAGCTAAATGGCTACTCAGATTATACAACAGTCATATAATATTACATGTCATCTTTTAGAATGAAAATGCCAATAGAGATTCCCATGCCCAAATACATAAATGGGGGACTATCACAGAGAAAAGAATGACTTCCATCTAGTATAACTGGCTTCTCCTGACACTTCTCTCTCAAGGATAACTACTATCTCTATCTACTAAATGAGTTTTTATGTGTTTGAAGATTCTGTCGTGGAATATTGTTATATCTGTTGGCAAAAACTTTTGTTTCTTACTTGCTTGAACTCTTTTTATCTAACTTTTGGTTGAAATATAAATAGATATGTGTGCATGTATGTGTGTATGTATATACACATATATAAGACACTGTTTGTGTGATATTTTTTCAGTGTTGCTGAGAGAGTGAAAGCAGTTATTGGGCTGAATGTAAGTAAAATATCTGCTATGTCTCTTGCCTGATCTTTTGGCAGGACTGAAATGATCCCACCCTTAGTGTTCATATGGATTCAAGCTTAATAAATAAATAAAATGAACCCAGATGGTATTTTACTTCTGCAAGCTATCTTGTATGTTCACATGGTCAGAAAGTAATATGCCTTTTGTCTCTCCCTTTCATCAGTACTAGGGACTGAACAAAGAGTCTCATATGTACTAGCCAATTGGGAACCATCCCTAGTCCTGCCATTTCTTCCAAGGACACTAATGCTAAATATTGGGGTTGTTAAAACTAGCTATTTTTTCATAAAAACAAAATTACTTTAAGGATACTTTCCTTTGACCTGACTTTTCTATGGTCATTACATAGTACTGACCTTTGAGTGAGACACATTTTCCACTCACCTTAACTTTGACTAACAGAGTCTGTTTGAGAGAGTCAAAAGAGAAAAGTAAGATTAAAAACAAAATAGTAATAAAAGAGACTTTAGAGATATTAAGACCATTAAGCCCAACTTTTGTGAGCAAGAGAATGTTAAAACTATTTGATTATGAGGTAATTTACAGGGAGATTTCTATAGGGAAAAGTAAAATTAAATAGGAAGAAAATATTCAAAGTGTTTTCCAAATGAGAATGAAGAAGTTTACATGCAAAGAATTCCTCTAAATCTACATAAGACTCCGAGTATATGTGGTGATGCCTTGGTATGTACTGTTACTGATGTCACTTACAATTCTTTTCTTTTAATGGAATTAAGGGTTTATAATATAGAAAACAGAAATCCATTTGAGGACTCCATTGGGAAATTTTTATCTCAATGGTTTAACATGTGTCAGTCCATCTTTTGCCAAGACAAAAGATTCAATGGAAAATCACACAGCACACCTACCGAGCAGGGCTCTCTATTTCCGTGTCAATTAACAACAGGCATCAGTTCTAGGAGTGGCAAACCAATTCTGGCTCTGTACAGAAGGTGGAATCCACACCCAGAGGGAAGAAAGCTGCAAGATGGCATCCATGAAATGACGTTTCTGCTTCCCTTTTATGTTCTACATATGGCAATCAAGAGTCTCATTAAAGTAAGGAATGAGGTCTGCTTGTCTACAGCTCATTATGCTGTGGGATCATTACCAGTTGCTTTCTCAGGAAAAATGGTTTTTTTTCTGTTACGAATTATAGACTGGTCCACGGAAACGCCTACCTCGAGGAGATACAGAATTGTGTTATCCCCGGGCAACACTTAGCATGTACATTCACAAAACATGAGGTTCCTACTGACAAGAAAAGAAAACATGATTGATAAGTCCATACCAAGAAAATCATGAAAACATTAGGAAGCTCATGGAAACTATTGAAAGGAATCAGCTCTATGCAAATGATATGAGCATTTGCATATTTCCTTTTTCTGCTCCATACATTAAGAACCCCAGGTGGTGCTTTTAGGATTGCAGTTTGTTTTGGAATTCTACAACAATTTGTGTCTTTTGCTCATTCTCCGGCTGTATCAAAAAAAAAACGGCATACATGCACACAAAAAGGTAGATGGGAACCTCTCATTAAGGACAAAAATAATTCCTTGAAGTACTTAGTTTGTGACAGGCAAATGCAACAGAAAAATATATGGCAATCAAAAAAGAACATAAGATCTCAAACTGAGGCTTTTGTTCTAAAACACATTCTGTATCTTTCAGGAAAATATAAGTAAGGAATAAGACGGGATAGGACAAGAAATATGGAAAAGGAAAGAGAAGGATCAGATGAAGCAAATTCGCAGCTGCAAAATATAAACAGGAGGAGGAGCAGAATAAATCCTGTGACAGTCAGCGTTCTCCAGAGGCAGAGATACCATGCTGCATGTTTATCAGTTTGTCTTGCATCATATGAGCTGGATATTGCAACAATCTGTCTTTATACAAGAGAGTCTGAGAACCCAGCAGCTCATCAGTTCAGGAAGCTGGATAGCTCTCCAATGCCTATGTACTGCTAAAGGCTTGGAGGATTCGTAGAGAGTCTCTTGTCTTCTGTCCATGTTGAGGGGTTGAAGAGGCTAGGTACTGATACTTTGAAAGCGACAGGAACAGGATGTTTGAACTGAAAAGAAGGACACAGATGGTAGTAGAGGAACTTAGCAACATGACAGGAAGGAACCATGACACACATGAGGTAAAAATTAAGGTTTTCTTCCCTCAAACTACCTTTTACATGACTACCAACAGAAAGTGTCTTCAGCACACAGGATGAACCTTCTTCCTGAACATAGTCCTATCAAGAAATTTACTTAGGCCTGTGAGATAGTTCAGTGAGCTAAGATACTTGTTGCGAAGCATGGCTATCTGACTTCACATACCTGATCCCACACAGTAGAAGAGAAAGGGAACTAAAGCACCTTGTCCTCTGACCTTCATACGTGTGCCATGGCACATGCATAGGTACACACGCAAACACACAAATAATAGAGGAAAAAACAGTCCTTAGAGTCATGACCAGCAACATATCTCCTTATTCGATCCAGATTCATTTCAGTTGACAGCCAAACTTAGCCACCTCTATCCCTTTTACTGTTTATATTTGTTCATAAAATTGAATACACACACGTATATGCATATATATGTATATACACACACACATATATATTAACCAAACTTGTTTGAGTCAATGTCTCTGCTTTCCTCTGATATAGTAAAGCAAAATACTGCTGACATTTAACTTCATGTGCAAATACTTTAGTATGCATGTTTGCATACTAAACATAATCAATAAATTTTATCACAGAACATACCAATAACAGATGATTTTTATATCATATAAATCTGTTATATTATTTTCTCTTTCTCTTTCAAAAACATATTTTGTTTTTAATTAGATTTGTTCAACTCAGAATCCAGACAAGTTCTACCCATTGTACCTGACTATATATGACATTGTTCAATATGAGGACATAAGCTGTAGTGCTCAATACTAAGTAATAGGACAGACTCCTTTGTGCAAAATGCAATAGAAAATAGTATTAAAGGCATTAAAATGCTATTAGTATGTAGCATAGCCTCATGTGGCTTATATCTAACACATTTATAAAATATAATACTTTGTAAAATAATTTTATAAAATAAAATAATAGTTTATAATATGATACATATATTTTTCCACCAATAGATTATTCTGACAGCTGTGTGACTTTGTTACATAGGTTTTAATATATATTTTTATTAACTTTTCAAAACAAAATAATTAATCATGATGTCAGTCACTTAGCAAATATTTGGTAGTAATTGTAAACAAATTTCATTTTCCAAGCATTTTTCTGAATCTGTGATTGTTTTAAGGCTGATAGAAATTACTTTGAACCACAGTAAACAAAAACATACACACATACAAAAATACACACACACACAAATCGAGTTCATTTTGTGTGACTGACCACCTGCTCCTTGGATTAAAGTCTTCATTAGAGTGTAGTTGATATATCCACTTCAGCTCTTGAATTCTTTTTGTCAATGGATGTCAGTTGCAAACAACTTCTTGGTTGCACATAGGTACTTGTGTCTACTTTCTCAACTCATTGCTGGTACACAGTTTAGAGTGAACTTTGTCAAGTCTTGTGGGTATTGCTGAAGTCATTATGCATAAGTCCTCTTGCATCTGGAAGACACTCAACTCAATGTTAGTGTGATTTTATCTTAAATGGAAATTTACTAAATGATACTTTCAGGCTATTTTGCCTTCTTGTGACTTTGAGAACGTCATATAGGAAATTATAATTGGCTTTATGACTTGAAAATGGTTCAAACCACTATTTACATACTGCAAATCTACCTACCTATCAATCTATCTGTGTGTGTGTGTCCTTAGCTCAGTAATTAATACTAACGACTCTCACCTAACAAGACCATGGACTACACTCACAGTACCTTCTTTATGTTGAACATAAAGGAACAAATATGTTTTTTTCTTTAACATTTGTGTCATACAAAAAGACTTTGACACTTATATACAGAACTTTAAAGTTAAAATTTCTTCCTAAGCCTATAGCTAATGATTTCATAATGTTGCAAAGAGATTTTATATATATGCATGTATATACCTTCAAGAATCTTAACGATTCCCTGATTTGCTTTATTTCTTGATCATGCATTATCTGTTATTTTTAAATGATTGACTAAAACATTATGTGATATGAAATCTTATCTTTTAAAAAGCACATACACATGAGAAATTTCCATATTGCCTGTTTATTTCCACGAAGACATTTGAAGAGAAAAGGCCTTGATTAGAGAAGCCAATGAGAGCTACAAGGTGCAGAACAACTCAACTTTGAAACTTCTTATTCAACAATCAAAGAAGCAAAGTGTGCAGTAGATAATGCTGAGCAAATCCAGGCCATGACAGCAGCAAGTTTGATTATTTGGTTTTCCACTTTTTTTTCAGAGGTTTGGTGTTCTCCTGTTTATGTTATTTTGGAGGGAAAAAGGCCTAATTTAGCTGAAGCCTAAATATTGGAGAATAAGAGAAAATAAATCTTCCCACCTTAATTAGGAAGTAATGCAAGTATGTAAGACCTCTAGTCTCTCATATATATAAAATATTCATAATCTTTCGGTTTATAAAAATACTATTAAGAAAGAAAAACATCCTCATTTTCATTGGAGTTCATTTAAGAAATAAATATGTTAATGACACATTTATTAAAAAGATATCTTTTTGTTTTCTAGAGAACAACAAGTGCTTAAATCTATTTTCCCTCATTCACAGTATGAATTCTTCTTTTTTAGTTTCCCTGTGAATTACAACATTGTAAGTTTATGTCAAAACATGAAAAAAACCATAATAATTTTGGTGTATGGCACCCCACCAACTTAAAGCTTTTGAAATTTGAATTGGTTTCATTTTATAAATTATTTATTCTTGTCTCATACAATAGATCTAGATCTCAACTTTCCCTCCTTCCACTCCTTCTACCTCCTCCCCCGAATTCCACTCCCTTCTCAAGTCTTGCTTGCCCAGGTCTCAGAGGCATCAACTGAACAGAACATAGCAATATACAGTAAGACCAGGTACCAGTCTTCAGCATTTCAACTTTTTTCAGTGCTTAAATGCCTCTTTAAAAGAAAATGTTTTGTGTAGGTTCAAAATAAGTAACAAGTAATTGAAGTACTTAGTTTCAAATCTTTTGGAAAAATACAATGTGATACAATGTCTATGTCTAAGTTACTACTTCAGTTAGGCTTTGATACAATAATGAGACAAACTTAAATAGAATCAGTCTGTTAAGATGAAATGTATTTAAGAAAAATCTCAAACAAGGCAATGGTTTTAATAAGGGCTCATTAAAGCTGTGATTCTTGGCAAGCATATGTATTACTATGTTAAACTATAAAATGTATATGTTCAGAGGCTGAACAGTATTCTCTTTGTTGAGACAGAGAATGGAGAGGGGGGCAAAAACTATTTCAAGCTACCCTAGTAAATTTTTACTGAGTCCTTTCAAGTAACTTGCCAAAACATTGGACAGGTTTAGGAGAACGCTTGGCTGCAAATTGATCCATAATAAATTGATTGATGTCATCACTTGAGTGTATGTTCTCCTTGGAAGGTGATTTAGGATGTGTGGTAGGGTGTGTTTTGACCTCTCAAGAGTTCCTCTTGTGAATTTAGTTCAATTATAAAAAGTAAATTAAAAAGAAAAGTTAAGTGGAAACCATCTACTGCAATTATATAAGTTTGCTTTGCACAACTCCAAAGTTTCATAATTATACTTCTGTGCTATTATATATACAGCCATATTTTTTGTTTCCCAAGATACTTCAGTGAAAAGATGAAATAACAAGTGAATGAAAAGAGAATTGTAGTCCTATTGTTGTTTAAAAGAAATTTGCTAGAACAATCATAAAATCTCTTGGTTTCCTGAAAAACAAAAATAAAACAAAATAATCCAAGTAGTTGTCTATGAGCAGACTAAAACTATAAGAAGATAGGTTACAGCACATCATTCAGCTATTACTGAAGGATGGCCTACCATTTAAGGCAGAGTAACCAAACTTGGCAACACAAAAGCAAGGCAGATAGAGTACTGTATCAATCCTGTCCACAATCTACTTTTTGACCACCACAACTTCAATACAGAAATACCAATTGTGGTTTGAAGGGTATCCATTTGTCTTAGCCTCTCACCAATCACAAGTCACAAACCACAGGCTCCACCTTCTCACTTTTCCCATATCCCAGATTATGACACAACAGCATTATGGCAGTAGCCTTTCAAAGCAGCAAAGCTCACTGTGAGGGTCACACGTATCATACCGGACTTTAGGTTTTCTTCATAGACATGTGTGTATTAAGTTGTTACTAACACATTTAGTCACATGTACTTGTTTTTTGTACTTTCTTGACAAGGTGTAAAGGGAACATATTTGCAATCTTCTCATGCCCCAGGGCTCATTTTTATCCTTGTCAGGAGAACTCAATGAAATAAAGATTTGTTTCCCGAAGAACATAATAACATAGGGCTGTTTACATTTACTTCTTTTTCTAGTTTTAACACTCTTGGCTGGCATAAAATTAGGAGTATATAGGCTCCCATCTCTTTTGATGTCTTCTGGATTTATACATCTTCATGTAGATAGAAAGAAACTGCTGTAACAAAGGCAGAGCTTTGATCACTTGAAGTTAGAAAATTTTGAGCCATTGCTGGAGGATCATAGACAGCCATTGTAACCCTCCACCATCCATGCTGAAAATGGAGATCAACATCTTTCTTTCCATCATCTTCTGCTTTGGAAAAAACAATCTTTTTTTCCATGTTTTCCCAATTGATTTAATTTGTTCTAGTAGGGTACAGAGGTCTATAAGCAGACATTTGTTATGAGTGTAACAAATACAACCTGGCTAAAATGGCAGCAGGTGCATAAATGTGTGGTTACTATTAAATATGATGCAGTCTCTCATTCATCAAATAGGCTCCATATAAACACAGTGAATTGAAGGAAATGGTGGTAGAAACAAAGGGAAAAATGCTAATAGCACTAGTGCCTTTAGGTTTTCAATCAGAGTTCTTCTGGCTCATTGGCCAAGATCATTGGCTAAAATGAAGGGAAAGAGTGAGTAACTACTGGTAATTGTTCTGTTCTGCAAAGCATCATGGGTTTATCAAAAAGATTAATTGCAGAAGTACGGCTTCCTGTCTGCTACCGTGTGGATAGTCTGAAACAAAGCAGGCTCTCTTCTGAGTCGCACGGAACATGCTTCTAGCATTGAGTACTTCCTCCAGTTCTTCTCCAAAGACCAGGTCCAAAAGACAAATGGGAAAGTACCAAAGAGGTTAAATGAAAACATATAAAGATGGATTTGTGCAAACTGTAATTTTTGCATTCTTCTTAGTGCTTTGTTAAATACTCAAAATGAGGTAAATTGAAGACAACAAAATCTTCACATATAGTTCTATTTTCCTTTCTTTGGAAGATAATTTATTTATCATCTTTTATATTCATTATCTCTCTTTTATTTCTCCAAGAATAAAAATAATGTAAGATTCAAAGAAAAAAATGTCCACTCTCAAGATGAAATTTTATATAAGTATTTTACATATATTACTAGGGAGCAATATACCTATACTTTGTACTGCCAGCAAGTTATGTATGTCCTCCTGTGGTATAAAAGTTTACAGAGTCTGAAAAGTTAAATTAAGAAATCCTTGAGCCCTTTGAGAAGTGGGTGATTATATCAGGGAGATAAAGATCTCATAAGTGTAATGTGTATCTTTGTACAAGAGGTTTAAGCCTTATGGCATCTCTTTCTATGTTATAATGTCATAGCAATTGGCCATAATGTAGAAACTAATAAAGAGGTCTTCACTAGATGCTACTATATTGGCTTGTGTCTTTATATTGGATCAACTAAACTCCAGAACTGGCACATAATTCTCCATCTTCTATAACTTATGCCACATTCAGTATTGGTTACAGAATCCCGTCCATTTTACAACATACATGAGGGTCATCAAACTTAGCCAGAATTCACTCTCTCTCTCTCTCTCTCTCTCTCTCTCTCTCTCTCTCTCTCTCTCTCTCTCTCTCTGTACACACACACAGAGAGAGATACAGAGAGAGAGAGAGATAGAGAGAGAGAGAGAGAGAGAGAGAGAGACTGAGAGACTGTGAGACTCCACAATACTTTGCATGATCTCAGTGAGGGAACAACCACTCACTTACTTGTGTTTATAGTTTCAGGTTTGAAATCTCAGCCCAATCTGAAAGAAACATATGTTCTTATACTCTCAGGCATAAATGGTGTTTCATAAAGGAGGACAAAACTAACCGTAACATTTTTGAAACTGACTTTAGAAACTGGATTGATGCAATTGTGAGACTTCATAGACAATAAGAATCCAGACAATAGGGGGCTGGAAAGGTGGCTCAGTGGTTAAGAGCACTGACTGCTCTTCCGAAGGTCCTGAGTTCAAATCCCAGCAACCACATGGTGGCTCACAACCATCTGTAATATCTGATGCCCTCTTCTGGTGTATCTAAAAACAACTACTGTGTACTTACATATAACAAATAAATAAATCTTAAAAAAAAAAAAAAAAAGAATCCAGACAATATGCACAAGAATTGGATGGCTATGGGCAGAGAAACATTCTTCCAGAGGTTTCTGAGTGGCACAGACAAATGTCTTATCAAAATGCTTTGTTGAGAGCTTAGAAATATTTTATTTGCAAATATTGATGCATTAACAAATTATCTGTAGTATGTCATATGTAGGATCAACTTAGGAAAGTAATTTTTCTTTTAACCCAATTAAGGAAAAAAATTGGTTGGAAGAAGGATAGGAATTCTGAAACAGTGAACCACTGTGAGTTTTCAGGAAGAAATGAGGTGATTAAAGCATTGATTGGAAAAACACTAATACGGTAAATGGCATAAATTGTGATGGAAAACAACAAAATCAGAAGAACAAGTTAATATTTCATCTGAATGGTTCACAATTATACATGAGTCACTCTGCTCAAAAGAGGAATTCAGGGAATAAACAAAGAAAAAACTATGAGGAACCATGTAGAGTATGAATTAAGGACCAAAAAAAAAAAAATTGATAGTCAGAGGATAGAATAATCTGAGGGTCAAATACACTGATAATTTGAAAGGGACACCTTGAGATACCAAGTGCTGGATTCATTCATCAAGATAACAAGCAAGTTAAATAGTGCAAATTTATGTTGTGCCAGTGAAGAAAATGTAGTGGAATTGGTGAGGAGAATGACATTCTCGGTGAAGATGTTCTCTTCAATTAACTAAAGGTAGAAAGAAATGTAAAAGGTTATTTAATTTCGGAACCCAATGGTAATCATGATAAACTTATATTATTTATATGGGTACTTTGCCTGCATGTTTGTCTGAACACCATGAGTGTGCCTGGTATCCATGGCAGCCCGAAAAGGTAGGTTTTCACTACCCTGGGACTAGGACTAGAGTGTTAGCTAGTTGGAAGCCACCATATGGGTGGTGGCAATTGACTCGGCATTCTCCAGAAGAAGCAGCCAATACTCTTATAACTATTGAGCTGACTCTTAGTCCAACATGGTAAATTTCTGATACATCTGTTTCTGTATTTTTCTGTAGTTTTTGTAAAGAAGTAATTTTT
>NW_022196894.1:71657832-71736991 GCF_008632895.1 Mastomys coucha | reverse complement strand
TTGTTATACACTGTTGATATAAAATGGAATTTCCTTCCTGGCCAGCATCTTGCCAATATGTTCAAGAATCTTAAAAATATTTCTAGAGTATGTTCCAGTGGTCCCACTCATAAGAGTCCACCACTAGGAAACAATCTGCGATGTCAATGATTGAATGGGTGGGCGTCACTTGGTGTGCTGCATGAGACAGTGAAGGCTCCAAGAAATAGAAGGCTTCAGAAGAGCTTATGTTGCTAAAAATTTAGGGACTCTGAAAGTTTGAAAAAAATTGCAAATGAAAACTGACTTGGACCAAGAATAATTTTAGAGTTAAGCAGAAAATGCATTTTTTTCCTACCTAACAAAATTGAGGGATTCGATGGTATGACATGTTTAGTAATTTGAATTAAAAATGACAAATAGCTGGTTATGTATTAATATTGAATCACTCTTCTGTATTATTCAGTGAGACAGGCAAAGTGAGATAACATCTAAGGGTTTGAAGAGGGTCATTGTGAATAAGCTCAAAATTTGACAAAAAGTATTATAGAAAGGATGAGCAACAAGAGCTTTTATTACAATAAATTGAGATTAAAAATAATTTGCTCCTGGGCTGCAAATACTTGAAATAAATAATTCATCCCCATCAATTTTTAAATAAAATGAGTTTGCTAGTAGATTATGATATAGTTTCCTTGACTGTGGCTGCCCTTAACAGTTGTATATTTAGGGTATTAAGTTTATTCTTTTCTGTAATCTCTGCTTCAGTCTATACTATGACAATTTTAAACCAATCTAACCTCTCACATTTTTTAGTAAAGGATTCCTTAAAAATGAATGCAGTCTTATTCACCTGACTGGAAGATCTGTTGTTAACTATGAAGGTCCAGTCAAATGGTCAATCTTCCCTACAAGAGCAAGTTTTAACTTGTGGACATGAGATAGACTAGAGAAAATGGGTATTTTGAAGTGCTCAGAGACCTGACCCGAGAAACACATGTCATAAAGCCATCCCGTTGCTTTATCCTGGCACATTTCCTGAAGAACATTCAAAGCAGCTAAGAGGAAAATTTTCAAAAGGACTCAGGAAGTTTTCCCAAAACTCAGGTGTGATACACTCTTTCTTAGGACTAACACAGAAACACAGTTCTATCATCACATCCTAGGAACTAGCTTCTCTGTCTTCATCAACTATTTTAGTGTTGTCATCCCTTTCTCTTGAAAAATTTGTTTCCTGATGCATAACTAAAAGCTAAAATGTTGGTACACCCAAAGATATTTCAAATCAGGGTTGCAATCTCTGTAGCCATCAACTCAATACCTAACAGTGGCCGAGACAGTGTCATTTTGATACTCACAAGAGAGGGAGGGACATAAATAGATTCAAATTGGGAAAACCTAAAATTCTAAGCTATGAGTTAATGTCACCACCATATTTAATGAGGATGGCAATTAATCTAGCAGCTCAGTGTCAGCAATCACTGAGAATGCTTTTTTCTCATTCATTTAAGATAGAATCCTCATCATGAAATTCTCCTAAAGTAAGCTGTTTCTGAACCAACTTCAGATTAAATTACAGAGCAATAGTACTTCCTTTTAGAACCAATTAATGATTCTAAACTCTGGTAATAGTATTTCAATCAAAAAATCCTTATAAGTTGTTTTATTTGATTGCCCTGGATTGGCTTAGTTTTCTGGATGTGGTTTATTACAATGCTCTAAGAACCCCCAGCTACCCAAGCCTATCCTGTTCAGCTGATTGTCCTTCCATCCATAAATTTAAAGGCACATGTGTTTAATGAATAGTCCTTTGTAACTATGAAGAAAATGTTCTGTAT
Organism: Mastomys coucha; assembly: GCF_008632895.1. Lineage (NCBI taxonomy): Eukaryota > Metazoa > Chordata > Mammalia > Rodentia > Muridae > Mastomys > Mastomys coucha. The sequence goes on along the minus strand of NW_022196894.1, from coordinate 71,735,174 downwards.
TTTTTAATCAATTACAGGCATTTCTTCTATAGTGTTTAAAAACTGTTTCCATATATATGTATGTGTATATATATATACACATATATGTATATATATATATATATATATATATATATTTGAGCTAATTTTAATAAATGTCAGCATGGTGAAAATGTTGGTATGGAAGCCATTTAAGGTCCTCACATTTTATTAAAAAGTCTTTAAATTTTTATGATTGAATTCAAATGCAAACATGGCAAAAACAACAACAACAAAATGCTTCCCCAAAGACTACTCAACAAACACAACAGCAATTATCAAGCAAATATATATGGCATCGTATATCGCTGGAAAGAAACAAACCTGAAAGTCTTACTTCTCATGCATTTATATTTATTATATTATCCATTAAACAAGTAAGAACTTGGCATTCATTTTCACAGTAAAAGGTAATAATGTTCTTACCGGACATCCTTTCCATTATTCTTATCTTCATGATTCTGATCTTCCTCTGACCTCCATGTGTTGTGGTCAGTTTGGAGGTTGATGTGTTATTTGTGCGTGAAATGCTCACTGCCACTGTGTGTCCATGGCTTTCTCTCTCACCTCTGTCAGATATTTTCTCAAAGTACCCCTATGAAAACTAGCCCAACCAGACAATGTTAAAATTAAAAGTCAGAGCATATTGGGTGCTATCTGATTTCTTTCATTAAATATTTTATCTGTCTCTAAGCTTGTGCATTTTGACCATTTGCTTATATTTTTAAAACTCTAGAAAGGAAAGTGGGTTTGAAGAACTGGTATATAAGTGAAATATAAAATAGTATTTTCTGACACTCTAAATGGTAAATATACCAGAATAATCTTCTGGCAACAATTTAATGTCTATACAGCTAAAAACCTTTCCAAAGTATCATTTAATTCATCATATTATTATTTTGAAATACAAAAATCTATTGATCTAAATGAAAAGTATATAGCATTTGTATTTGTATTATGTGCTACCCAGCTTGTTTTGTGATTTCCTTCCATAGTAATCATGTAAGTTATTTTTTTATTCTAAGTTATACCTTTGTAAGTGAACTAGAGGATATGACTTCTACAAAATTGACTTTTAGAACAGCACTAGGCCATGGGAAACATATACAAACTTCATAAAGTGATCTCATAAATACATTACATCAGGATTCTAATGATGAATATTGAAGTCAAAATCGTAAATAAAACACCTAGGTCCCAAACAAAATATGTGAGTAAGGCTATAGTTGATAGATGGTCATTTGTGATCCCGGCTTGACTTTTATTAAATTTCAGAAGGCAGCTTGGTAGCGATGATTTCACACTTGGCTAAAAAGCTTTTCCCCTCTAAGTTTGAATTTTTAGACTCATACATTATGCATTCCCTTTAATGACCCACATAGCCAAGGGATGGCACTTTAAATTGATGAGGGTTATATATTCATATGTAGAACAAATTAGTTTAGGGACAAATGAAGAATATATGTGCAGTTGAGCTAGCATGAACTTCTACAATTACAGTGATGATTAAAACCACAGTCCAATACCTCACAGACACTGCTGTCATTATGTGTGTCTCTATCACAGAGACACAAGCCTATCTTTGTAAGAAATTATCTCATTACAGGAAAAATAGTTCAGATGTTCATTGTGTTTCAATGACATTATCACTTTCTGAGTTGATTATTTGGTAACATAAATTTTGTTTCAATATGTATCTAGAGTTAAATTGAACCCTTAAAAACTTTTCCTGGATCGTACTCTAGGTTCTTTGTTTGTAGATAAAGGATTGGTGAAATGATGGTTTCATCTACACCAGACACAGATTCATTTATCATTCTGTATTCTTAGCCAGGGAACTGCTATACAGGAAGCAGATTGTATAACACAAGTTTACAAGTTGACAGAAGAAAATGTCAAGTTAGTTTTAAAGTAACTATGGAACAAAATTCTATAAAGTAATTGTGTATGAGAGCCTAAGTCAGGGCCTTGTGCTTGCTGAGCAAATGTTCAACCATTGAACTAAATCCCCAAGCCTGCTATAGAGTTTAAAGACTTCAAATACATTGTATTACAATGCAATGACTATATTTTATTGTTTAAAAATTTGTAGTTTGTTTTATGTGTGTGTTTGTGTGTGTGTGTGTCGCTGTGGGTATATGATATGTGTCTATTTATGAAGGGCTACAAAGATGTGCACAGTACAGAGGTGGTGGAGAAATCATGGGAGAGTACACAGGAGTTAGCTCTTTCCTTCCACTGTGGGATCTGACCATTGAACTTGTATCATTGGGCATGTACTCAAAATTCTTTTAGCCAGTAGTCCTTTTCCTCACCCCAGTGCATTTTAGGTTACTGAACATATTTTCCCAGGGAGACAGAAAATTACAGGGCAGGTCCTACATAGTAGCCTCTCAGGATGTGAGAACCGGTTCCACAGTAAGGCAATTGTTTCACTTTCCTCTGTTTATGATTGGTATGTACATCATAATACTACTACCTCAAAGCCTCTAATTATATACAAATTCTGAGAATAGAGTTGAATAGAAACTCATTTTAAATATATAAATAATTCTCATACAGAATTTTTATGACAAAAATATGATAATGTTAGTATAGAGAGTGCGCCCAGCCAAAAAAGGTGTGATGTGAATTCATGAGGCACTAGCAACAAAGTCTGATGGAGTAATTCTTTGCAGGAGCCAACATATTGCAATTATCACTGCATGCTGAAATCAGTCGATTTTCTTTGCAAATGTTCATGTTTATTAAATAAAACTGATTCTGGGTATGACGATATGGTCATTGTTTTAACATTGGTGGAGGTGGAGGAAAATGTTGCTAAGAATACTGTCAGCTGTTTTAAATAATATCTAATTACATTTTTGCTGTTTAATCAACTTTATTTCCATTGTAATAAAGATGATTGTTTCCATTCATGTTAGTAAATTTCTTAGCTGTAAGGTAAGTTATTTTGTACAAATTATAGCACCTAGGTAAATATATACATTTGTAGGAAGCGGTTTGTCCCTTTGCTGGTACTTTGAAGCAATTATTCCAAATAATTACTAAGCATACCCTGGTGAATTTATATTAAATTCGTGACTAACACCCATATTCACCAACCTAGTTCAGTGTAATGTTTCTTTTACTCTATAAACTGTTGCTTATTATTGACCTACACCTTTAATCTTGAACCCAACTGACATGGATTGCTTCTCTATTTTTCTACTTGAATTTAGTAAACATCAATAGGGAAACATGATTGGGGGGGTGAGTTTCTTTCTCAAATTTAATCTTTGTGACCAAACAAAACATAGTCGCATCCAAAATATTTTGTTTGCAATGAAAGAGCTGGATAATATTACTGTTTTATAATTATAGATACCATATTCAAACCCTCAGAGAGTACATACCAGATCATCTGCGCAGAAAGTTGCCATTAAAACATTGTAAAACAAAACAAAACAAAAAACTTGTAAAACAAAAGATATGCAAAATTGTGAAAATATTTTTTAAAGAATCATTGCTCTGCTACTGTAAAAATTTACTTGTACAATATTATTATATGCTTCTTTTTAATAATATACAATGCAAGTTATTTTACTTATTCATCATTTTTACTTGCATGCATTTTTTCTTATATGATTTATATAATGATTTTAAAAAGCATGTTCATTTCAAGCAGTTTAAAGTGAAGGGGACATACATATATAAATTAGCCCCATCAACCAAAGAATGCCAGCTCTGACTATTTCAGATCAATTAAAATTATAATAGAGAATTCATGACCCTAAGTAAGCTCAATCTTTCTTACTCGGTATACTTGTACAGAGTGGCTACGAAATACTTAGGTTGTGAATGCACAAAACCTCCTAGCCTTCAGTACTATCCATAAAGTTAAATGAACATTGTCTGAGTTATGTTTCTTACCCCATTAAGGAGATACCAGATAGAGCAATTTGAGTGACAAGTTCATTTTTAGACACTGTTCTGAGGATGCAGTCCGTTTAAAGGACTGGGCAGCATGGAAGCTAAGGCTCTATCCATTAGAGCAGAAATTGGTGGAATCACTTGTTGCCTGGCCCTGGCCAGGATGCAGAGGTCTCTGGCAGGACAGAAATCAGAACTTACTCTTAGAGCGCTGTGTCTGCATGGTAGATAACAGTTCCAGACTTTTGCAAAATAGTGCCAGCAGCTGCAAGCCCCTACTCAGAATCTTTGGCAGGACATTTTTCAAACTTAAATCTAGCCACTGTCCTTGCCTATAAAATAGCTCCTAATAATCTGTTTACATACATAATTAGGCACATTCTCTTTATGCTTCTTCTTTTGGAACAAGAAGAAATGAACAGACTGCAGCAAACTTTGGTAGGCTTGCCTTGATGATTCTTGGTGGTATTGACTTTGATGACCAGGAAACATCATGCCAGCTATTAGGGAAGGCAAAAAAGAGATGTCATAGAACATGCAGTGGAAAAGACATTCTTCTTTTTCACTCGTGTTTGAACACATTCATTGACTTTTTGTCCTTATTTCTTGCTTTTTCTTCTATAGTATCGACCTGCATTGATCATTAGTATAAAGTCTTGTTCTTCTAGATTCTACTCTCTTTGAGTGTATCTATTTCTCAAAACTGATATACATTCTTCACATATGAGATAGCATATATCAGATGTGGCTAGCCAGTTATCCTCTGAACGCTTTGAGAATTGTGTGTGTGTGTGTGTGTGTGTGTGTGTGTGTGTGTGTGTGAGTGTGTGTATTACTCAAAAAGTACATATGTCAGTGAATTAGAAGAGGGTTGTCATTGCCTGTATAGAACAAGTTAAGGGTACACAGGTCTGCTTTACATGTTTCCTGATAAAAAAAAATATAAAGGAAAAACTACTCTATGCTTCCCACTAATTAAGTTTTAACAATATGTTTATTTTCCACTAAGTTTTCTTGTGGGTGTTTAGATGTTTCATGATAAACATGTTTGTGGTGCCATCTATGAAAACAGAGATGTTTACTCTGTGACTTGGTAGGATGAATCATTAAAATTTTTGTTTTAATAACCTCAACACTTCTGTTAACTAAAAATTATACTAGGGAAATACTTTACATCAATTTAAACCCATATAATTTCTGAATTATGAAATATTTCCTAAAACAGGAACACCTCTGAGAACATGTTTACCCCTTTGCATTCTTCTACTACATACATAATAAGTTGTACCAAAATTTACTCTGCAGTCCACTGAATCTTCAAGAGCTATTATTTAGCATTAACTTTGATGTTGGTTTGCACAGCACATGAGTAATTTTGAAAGAGTTGGTGGCAGAGGAGACACAAAGTAAAAGGTACCCATCACAGTCAAACATGAAATCCATCTGCTTTTACATTGTGACTATCTATTAAATCTAGAGGTGACTTTTTTCAGATGGTAAATGAAAAATCAACCAAAGATGATTTTGAGTAAGTCAGGCTCACTGCTCTAACTCCTTTAAAATACACTGCATATGGGTCCTTGATTCATTACCCTTTTTGAACAAGTTTTGTTAATCATATTCAATTTTATGCAAGTCTTGCCTTGCTGTTTAATCACAGAACAGTTCACCCCCAAGGTTACCACTGTGGGCATCAGTATGCTAGATGCTACCATCTCAGACCAGAAAGCAGAATGGAGGGTCTCAGCAGCACTTTGTCAAAACAGATTATGCCCTGGCTTTCTTGTCCTCTGTGTCGTAATGATGTCATCTATTTCAGTAGCTTTAAATTCCTCCTACAGGCATTGAAGCTGTTGAGATTTATAGCACTCATCATACTTTTCCCCAAATTTTAACTTGTAGATCTCATTGCCTAGTTGACTTCACGTTGTTGTTGTTGCTCAAAGGAAATAAGTTTCAGATGCTCAAATCAAAGCTGTGATCTTCACTCCAAAATAGTATTTTCTGTTTTTAATTCCTAATTGCCTGCATTTTACTTATTAGCAAATGGTATCTTCTTTAATTATTAGCAATTGATGTCATTTGCCATCTTTTTCTAAACTCTAGTGCCTAGAAATCATCTTCAAAATATCCCTCATCTTTATCACTATTTCACATCAGCTCATCCTCTCTCCTTCTTGAATATATCTTCTCAATTTCCCCATCACCATCATATCAGCATTTCAGTCACCAAGACTATTGCAGTAGCTCACAGCTGATCTCTACCTTATCAGCATTCCATTCACCAAGACCATGGCAGTAGCACACTGTTGTCTCCGGATTTTCACTCTTCCCCTGTCCTACAGGTTTCTCTTCAAAATCATTAAAGGATATTTTATGAATTGATTAAGACATCCCAACATCTCAAATCATTTTTTAAAATTCCGTGTTTTAACTCCTTAGCATGTAGCCAATCACTACAAATTCTGTGGGTTGACCCCTTCACTTCTTCTCTGGGACCTTATACTACTATAATCTTACTTAAACCAAGTTCATTAAACAATCTGTCATCCTACAGGCATAAGAGAATCCTCCCTTCTCTTACACAACTCTAGTGTATAATCTCTATAGTAAGTCATAACGTTGTTTTAACCCAGTACCCTACAGTTTCAGAAGACGTGCCTCTTCCTGATGGATGTTTCTCTATTCCTCATGTGTCTGTAATTTTAAGAGTGTGTTACTATAACAAACAACTTGATCACTACTGTCATATTTGAATCAAATCTACTGTCTGATGCAGTTATAACACAAAGCAGGCTTTTGGACTAACAAGCAAATTTTATGAACATATTGTTTTACATTATAGAAAATTATTACATATGATTAAGAAAATGTATTATTCCTTATTGGTATAAGCTTTCATGATTATTGAACATTAAATGAATAAAACTTTTGCTATAAGTGTTAATAATATGGAAATATCTTCACTGCTATTTTTACTTTCAAAAATTACATTATATAACTTTTCCCCAAATTAGTTTCACATATTTCTAAAATTCACTGTGATATGAAAAATGTATTTATGAAAAGTTATTTAGGTGAGAAATTTGCTATTTAGAAACAGGAGATTTAATACAATAAGTTTCCATTTTAAACATTTTCCTGTTGAGTCTCATTGATTTGTTTTCCTTTTCATCTTTCAACACAGCAGCACAGAGCTTGACATGTTTATCACTTGATCAAATCCCTGAGTTTCATTTGCCAAGCACACCTCACTTTTACAAGTGAAATATTTCAATTTTACAAGTAAAACTCCTCCTCTGAGCAGTGCATCCAAACCTAACAACCTTTCTTGCTGTTTGAATTCTGTATTTCCATAAAGCTGGATCCCTTATTAGGTAAATGTGTTTGCTACTGGTGTGAAATTCTTTTCAGCCCTGCTTAGATCGCTCATGTTTCTGTGAGTGTAAGGAAGCCCCATTGTAGCGTAGATGATGTTAGCCACAGCTCCCAAAACACTGAACAACTTGTTCTCAGAAGTGTGCTTGTTCAGTGTGCCTGGGCATAAGATTCAGAATCAGACTCTGGCTCCGTGCACATTCATATATTTGATTTCAGCGAACAAAAGTATGGAAACACACCATGTCACAGAGAAACTGCTGGCCTCAGGGATTCCAAAGTCTTCTTTTAGTTACTTTTTGGGTTCTTTGATAGTGAACTTAATTTCTACACTTAATCCTTGATTTCAATCGCTTCAACACAAAACTAATCGAGATAAACTGCAGTATCTCTTCCAGCTATTGCTCTTGGTAACTAATTTTCATTCTGAACTGAGAAAAGCAGTAACACTTATTGAAACTGAAACAACACATTCAATTTTCATTAACTTACATTGAGCAAAACACTATCTAGATGATCAGATTCCTGCTTATTTGCACTTGTAGGAATTATCGTCTTACTATGTATGTTTTTGTGACTTCTTTATTTCTGCCTAAGTTTGGAAACTATTTGTATGTTTATTGTTTGGGATAGTGCCTGATAAAAAGGGTACAGGTCTTGAACTATCCAGGAAACTAAAGATTATTTTAAGCTTCTGACCCTCCCACCTCTACCTACCAAATGCTGAGATTCAGGTATGTGTCACACATAGTGTGTTTACATGATACTGGGCCTGGGACCCAGCACTTCGCACATGGTAGGCAACCATTTCGCCAACTGCCATGTTCATATTGTTGTTGCTCCTATGGGTCTGCAAGCTCCTTCAGTTCCTTTGGTCCTTTCTCTAGCTCCTCCATTGAGGACCTTGTGCTCAGTTCAATGGTTGGCTGAGAGCATCCACCTCTTTATTTGTCAGGCACTGTCAGAGCCTCTCAGAAGAGAGCTATATCAGGCTCCTGTCAGAAAGCACTAGTGGCCAGCCACAATATGAACCAACAAGTACACCCAGAACTCCCAGGAACTAAACCACCAACTGAAGAGTACACACGGAGGGACCCATAGCTCCAACTGCATATGTAGCAGAGGATGGCCTTGTTGGACATCAATGGAAGGAGACGCCCTTGGTCCTAAGAAGGCTCAATGCTCCAGTGTAGAGCAATGCCAGGGTGGGGAGGTGGAAGTGGGTGGCTTGGTGAACAGGGGGAAGGGGGAGGGAATAGAGGGTTTTCGGAGGGGAAACCAGAAAAGAGGATAACATTTGAAATGTAAATTAAAAAAAAAAAAAAAAAACAGTGTTCATCTTCCAGTGTTAACCAGCCCTTTTAGTGGAATGGAAAGATGGGGATGTGTTTTACTGGGTTAAGAGCAAAACATGATTTCAACTTTCTAGTGTTTATTAGGTAAACTGAGTGCTAGCTAGTTATCTCCTTAGAAATCACTGTTATGATGCACTGACATTTTCCTCGGAGAACTGTGTTTATGTACGGGATTTTCTCTATGTGTATTCAACTACCTTTATGGTGGCTATTTCACTCCCATTGCTTCATGCTTTTTCATTAGTAGCAATGTCTAGAGATCTGGCAAGAAGAGTTTAAAACTATTCTTGTTTTTATAAAAATTTTGTTGAACTTTAATTGTTCTTCTGGTATTTTCTGAAGAAGGAACTTTCAAATTACATCTCTAAGAAGGAGAAAATTCCTTGTAAAGTTTCCATAAAATGTGCTGGAGAAGGACCATTTATAATAAATGGGTTTTTAATAGTTTAATTACCAAAGTAGAATTCTGTGAGTATATTTTATAGGTGGAATTTGCTCAGTGAACATTGAATATGTATATATGACTGGAATATGGAACTGCTTCAAAAAGTGAAAGAGAGAAGCCATCCTCTTGCATCTGTACTTTTCTTTTTACTGTCCTCTTGAGATGTCACAAAACTTTTCCAAGGTTTGAGTTCGAGTATTCATTTAAACTCTAAAATAAGTACCATCCTGCTGCGTGCAGAGTAAGTTTAGGAGATGTGTGTATTGTGTTATTTACTTCTTGAGGGGATGAGGAGGAGAACTCCTATAACTCATATCATACATGGAGGAAGAAGAAATCAGGGACACTCTTGACAAGCAGGCTATGAATAGAAACAACCAACTGTGTGTGTGTGTGTGTGTGTGTGTGTGTGTGTGTGTGTGTGTGTGTGTGTGTGATGTTATATGCCTGTGTCTGTGTAGACTAGATAATCCAGTAGTGATCTTCCATTCCCTGAACCTAGCCACTACTCAGTCTCCAAAGATGGCCACCTTAGCAGTCTCAATATGTCACTGAAGGCTTGGAAGATACATATAGACTCAGTGATCTTCAGAACATGGTGGAATTTGGAGGTGGAGTCTGATGAAAAGAAGAAATGGCAACAAAAGCAGAGATAGAATCTGAGAGATAAAGACAACTGAGAGATAAAGACAGCCAAACAAGCATTTTTCTCAAGGGCACTTTTGGAAGTCCTGTGACTCTGGGGAGAGATGCCATACCCTACAGCAGTGCTCTCAGAGGCAACAACAGACCTCACCACTTAAAAGATTCCAGCTCCTGAGGGGTTTGCAGCCCCTTAGGACAAACAACAACATGAACTAACTAGTACCCTCAGAGCTCCCAGGGTCTCAACCACCAACCAAGGACTGCACATAGAGGGATCTGATTGTTCAAGCAGCATGTGTATGGTGGAGGATTGCAAAATCGATCATCAATAGGAGGAGAGGACCTTGGCCCTGTGAAGGTTCTGTGCTCCAGTGTAGGGGAATGCCAGGGCCAGAAAGTGGGAGAGGGTGGGGTGGCAGGCATGGGGAGGGGAGAGGCAACAGGGGTTTGTTTTTGTTTGTTTTTTTTTTGTATTTTGGAGGGGAAACTGGGAATGGAGAAATTCGCATGTAAATAAAGAAAATATCTAAAATTAAATAAAAAAAAGATTCCAGCTCCAATCAAATCGACAAGAATATGTAATTCAAAGTTATTAATTATTTTTATTTAAAGAGAAGATTGAAAATATATGTAGAGTCAGAGTTTCTTACTTTATAAGTTCCAAATTACTAGGATCAAGATGCCAGTTAAAGGAATATTCCAGTAGATTTATGTTAAACTTCCAATTGCATTGTAAATAATTAGTTCTATAGGCAGAGAATCACTACATTGTTTTTCTAAGTACTTTCTGTCCATCCAGTAAAGTGTTTTTATAATTTTGCTGTTTTTGAAATATATGTACTTTCTCATAAGTTGTCTTTAATCTTTTTAGACAGTCTACTTAGTTGTTTTATATGTAACTAGTTACTCCTCAGAATGTCACCAGGACCTAACATTGAGAAGACTTTGGGTCTAAAGGAGCCACCACCACCATCTCCTGCACTGAAGGCAGGTGGAACAAGGAACATTCATCAGCGCCTCTTCCACAGTGGCAGGGTGATAACCCAAACCACAGTCCTGTGCCCCCTCAGGCCAGAGTGTGTTTGCATGGTGAGCAGGATACTCAGGAGAGGTGTACACTGCCCTTTGCAGCACTCAGCCCAATGCGGGTGTGGTCAGAGTTGCGGAATATCAGCATTTGAAATGCATCAAAAACCTTTCATTTAACCCACAATATAACCCAGCTTTAACCTTAAAAAAAAAATCCCCCTTCCAGCCCACCCTCCAACAGGTCATCATCCCATTCCTCCTCCTTTGTCTCCAAGAGGATGTCCCCAACCCCTACCCCACCCTTTTACAAGATGAAATGATAATGCTTACTGTATCCTAATAATTAATAACAATTTTTAGGAGCAAAAGTAACAATCCAGGACATGCCTGATGGTTCAACTGATAATAGTGCTTGCTCAAAATAGATGACAAGGTGTGATTCCCAGGAACCATGTGGTAAAGGATGGTACCATGCTCCTCAAATCTGTCAACCTGTTAAGGAATACACATACACACACACACACACACACACACACACACACACATACACACTGTACTTAATAAATTATAATTAAATTTTAAATAGCAATGTAAATTAAGTCCAAACCTTTGAATATATTGCATTTATTTTAGTCAAAATAAAAAATGTTTGGTATTTTTAATGTATTTCTATCAATACTCGTTCGACATTTCCTTTGAGCAAACACATTTTTCTTATATCTAAAAAAAGAGGGAGGAGATTTAAACTTAAATTTTTATTGCAGTATAATTTCAAATTATGTGCCAAAAAATTAGTACATATTGTAAACATGTCATATTTTAAGAAACTAAAAAGAATGAAAGAAATTATAAATTTATGTCATGTAGTATTCTCTTTGTATACAATTTTGAGACCCAGAAAATAAGTTATCTCAAAGCAATATGAATGAACTAAGAGCTAATGGTCCTGCTGTGTTTGAACGGCTGTGGCTACATATTGAACACAAGTCTGTAAATGGAGATATGAATACTACAAAGTAGTATAGGCCGAATGAAAGTATGTATGCTCTTTATCCCTTCTGCTGCCAATGGATTGCAGGTCAATGCCAACGGTGCTGAGTGTGAAGGTGTAGGCACTGTGTTATTTTCTCATCGTAGACTATGATAGAAGTAGTTTTTTTCCTTAAAAAGTCAGAGCTATCTCAGAGTCTGAACCAATAACCAAAGAACATACACAGTCTGGACTGTGAGTCTTCCACTCACAACTGTAGCAGTCGTGCAGCTTGGACTTCATGTGGGTTGCTAACAACTGGAACAGGGGTTGTCCTAAAAGCTGTTGCCTGTATCTGGGATATGTTCTAGTAGCTAAGCTGCCTTGTCTGGCCTTAATGGGAGAGGAAGCACCTAGCCTTGCATAGACTTCAAGTGGCAGGATGAGGGTTACCTGGAGTCTTGGCACCTGCTCAGAGGAAAGGGTGAGGGAGCGTGGGAGAAGGATCATGGGAGGGCTGACCCAGAGGGTTCAGTGTGTGGGATGTAAAGTGAATAAGTAAAATATTAAATTAAATTAAAGCATAAATCAAAACTATTTTCCATTTAAAAAGCATTTGAGAGGGGTTGGGATTTTAAATTCACTATTGAGAATTCTATTGCTGGAGCTACATGAGATTTAAAAGTCTGAAGACTCAATTTCTCATCTTACTAGTAATTCTTGTCAACTCAGGAGTTGAATGCAAGGATCCCTCTGCAAACACATAAACTTCACTGTGCAAGGAAAACATGTTTGGCGCTCCTGAGCATCCTGGTTTTCCAAATTTAAATTTGAAAAAGTGTGATTATTTAAATATGTTTTCTACTACACCCTCACAAATATCATGTTGTGATACTAAATTACACATTGTGAAGTTTTTGCAGTTGGCCCAGCCTTAGTTAACATTTAGGTAGTTATTACATTTTTTTCTCCCTTCTGTGGTTTATTTGGATGCAAATGAGTAAATAGAGACAAAAAATGGTTTTTAATTAATTTCTGGCCTTTTAAAGTAACATTTTAAGCATATTTCTTATACTAATATTTCATATTTACCTTAGACAGCAGCAACCATGTTCAGGCATTCCTCTCTAGTTAACTGAAATTTTCTTTCAAAAGGCAGCCAGCCTGTAGTAATGTTCATGACTTTCTGTAAGACTCAAGCTACCCCAGCCTGTAGTAATGTTCATGACTGGAAAAGGCAGCCAGCCTGTAGTAATGTTCATGACTTGTCTGTAAGATTCAAGCTACCCCAGTGCTAAAGTATTTGCTTTCAGTCTCTTCTTTCCTTTGCTACCAAAAGCAAAAGGCCCAGTTCTACACATATATTTCTATTTATGCCAAGAAAATCTGCAGGCCTCCAATTTATTTCAAGTTTTAAATACCTTAATTTTTCCAACTTCTTCCAAACTCTAAGTTCCATGGATTTGCACGTACCTTGGAGAGGGAATCTGAGAGCAGCAGAAACAACAAACATATATTGGCTTGATACAGTTCTCCAAGCAGTTCTCTTTTGCTACTAAAAAGAAAAAAAAAAATTTTTTTTTTGGATATCTCATCTCTTCTAGGTCATAAACCCAGTCTTTTATTTTACATATCAATCCAGTCATTTATTACATGCTCACATTTGAGTATCCTGTGAATCAGTACCCGGTAAGCCCAGCCTCTTGTTTCTTAGGAAACAACAAGCACAGGTTTTCTTTTAGCATTGCAAAAGAATTTAGAGATCTGTCTGTCACTGTTAAGCACAGACAATTGCTAGTTGTATAGGACCCCTACCTTGAAATAATAATTTCTAAACCTTGCTCTGTCCAAGGCCGAGCCTGATCTCAGGAATTGTCTGCCTTTGTAAGCATAAACAAAAAGCTTGGCTAGGTGGGATCTCCTGCAGTCACCACTCCTTAAAATCTCTTTATCTCCCTCTTTGTATCTTTCTGACAAGATGGTTCATAGTGCAGCTGCTTTTGTTCCTTTAGATCTCTTCCTTTAGACTCCCTGTTCCAGGATGGGAGCCATGTCATTCCAATCCAACCAAGACCATGCCAGACATGGCATGTATACTTCAGTATATGTAGTCTATGATTATACATCATTGGTAAATTAGACCCTGCAGTTGAGCTTGCTGAGCAGCGTGCTTCAACGCTCAGCATTTCATACGTCAACAAGTACCATGTGAGATTCATGCCATTCATCAGGTCTCTCATCCCATAAAAGGCATGATGTACTCTCCAGAGACAAGGGTATATTCTGATTGGCATGGTCTTCTAACATTTTCACACTATATGGCAGGGCAATAGGTTAGAGAATTTTTCCATTATGCATTACAAAGACACTCCCCTGTGCTAGTCTTTTACATCTAAACTGTGAAATGAGCATTTCTAAGCATGAAAGAATGACAAAGGTCACTATACTCTCTCTCATCTGGGTTGTATCTATGTGCATGTGTACATATGTTTTTGTGTGCATGTGCATGTGTTTGCAGGTGTTTATGTGTTAAACATTCAATAGTCACACTGTAATAAAAATTCCACACTTCAGACACTTGCCTTACTTTTATCTCCTCAATACATTCAACAGTATTCTATTTAAAGCTAGTTTCAGATTCTTAATAGTTTTACATTTGTCAATTTTTTTTCATTTATTGTCTAAAATTTATACCCATCATATAAACCTCTGTTGAGTGGTAAGGATTTTTGCATTTTCCTAAGGTTTTTCTGGGTTGTCATTGTCGTTGTTATTGTTGATATTTGTTGGTAAGCATAAGGAATAATGTATTTACCTGACATTTCCATACATCTCTACCATTATTCTTGCCTCTGATTTTAATGTAATCAAACATCAGAAATATCTGACAATGTTCATAGCAAAACCTGTAGAAAAAAAATCACACTGTCATTCTGACAAAAAATCACAATATACTTACTTATTGAAATTTTAGTAATTGATAGAAACTTTAAAAAATGTAATCCAGTATGTGTAAACATTGGTTCTGAGTCATAATCTCTTAATAATTGAAAAAATTCATAGAACTCTGCTAGACAAGTATATGAAGTTTGAAACCGGTCATCAGCCGTCTTCCTTGTGAATGCCACCCATCTGGAAGGCCACAAAATAAACTTTCACTGAGTGTGTATTTTAGTTTGAAATGAAAAGATCAAATCCGTGTCATCAAAAAAAAAAAATGATGTAATCTAATTCCTTCCATGGGCCACACATAAGGTGCTGACTCAGGTGATGAGTCTGTTAGTGAAGGCATGGAGAGTGTTAAACATCACTGTGCTACCCTAACATACCCAGAAAGTCCAGAAGAGAGCAGGTCTCGGCAACTTTGAACTTTGGTTTCATTTTAGCCTGAATGGCAAAGATTAGTCTAAAAGGATATCTGTCTTATATGTTTAAGGATTCAGCTGCATGCAGGAGCTTATCCTATTCAATATATACTTCTGATTCAAGAGTCACTCTTCCTGACAGAATTTTCTTGATTTGAATTATATTGGATGGGTAATATGCTTAACAATAACCGTAAGCTGCTCATGGAATTTCACCCCAGCACAGCTCTCTCACCTTAATAGCAATCAGTCAATGTAAATGATCATTAGCTCCTTTTTAATTGTGCAAGTGATAACTACTTTACAATGGAAGGTTGGCAGCCTCCAGAAAACCTCAGAAAGTCTGTACCCCAGGTTTGTTTGGTGACAGGGCTTCTGTTCTGGTACAAGCTGTGGCTGTAACCTTGGCTGTCTTTCGTTCTCAAATATCTATTCCATGGCATGTGCTGAGTGCCTTACAAAAAGAAAAAAAAAGGATGCAGTGGCTTGACATTTAGAGGTCCCAACTGATTCATTTATTTATTCAACAGAGTAAATATTTAGACGACGGAATTAAATTGGAAAATGTTTATCAAGTTTGGAACCACCATTTCTCTAATATATAAAACATAAATAAAGAAGCCTAGGCATAAGAAATTTTACCTGCCAATGTGTCCCCAGAAGGGCACATTTAAATGTCCTTTGTATGATTTTCTTGGCCACTAGTTCATTTTAAACACTTCTGAGAATATTTCTACACAACAGTAATGAAATAATACTTTAGAAACTATAACCTACAGGAAACTACTTTGTATTAGTCATACTGTATAATTTTATAATGCCAACAGTTCTATAGCTCTGTTTGATTCTGTTTTAGTTCAAGGATGTAGCCTGTTTGTACCAACTGAGTAACATTTTTACAAAACTATACATGTGCACATGTTTGCAAACAGATTCAATGTATCCTTTGTCAGTAAGCTAAAACACTCTTAAAAATATCAGTGAAAATAGCAAGCAATCCTGTGGTCCTTGTTCAAAACAGACTGGTATAATAAGTGAACAGTACTGTGTCGACATAAATTTTCCATTGGCTCTCAAAATGATTTTATTATTGTGAGTTTAAGACCAAAATGATGTAAGTGATTTTTAAAATACATGTTAGTGATAGCAGATCTTCATGATAGACAAAAGAATAACTGGAAGGCCCATAATACCAAATTCCTTTAGACTATTAAAAACATACCTGTAATATATACTACATTGATCTTTTAAATATATAGTAAGTCAGTGGCTTTGCTTATATTCACAAAAGTGTTCAATCTTCTTTTATTTGGTACTATGCCATTCCTAACACTTGTCAAGTTTGAGGTTGTAATTTGGATCTTTCTTCACCCAATGACTAATGATATTGTTCTCATTCGTCAACATTAAGCAGTATTTGATGCATTCCACACTGTTAATTACATTCTGATGCTCTTATTAATCTAAAGAAACACTACTCATATAACCTTAAACAATGAAATGTGGATCATGCATTTATAGAATATATCCATGCTTATCTTGAATAGAGTTTTTAAGTACTATCCACAGAGAAAAGCCTGGACTTAATCTGCAGAAATGGTCCACATTTCAAAGAAATTTATGAACATCTTGCAAATATTTTCTCTGCCCCATGCCATTTGGACTTAAGTGTTCACAACAGCAATCCTTTTGAAAATAAAGACTTTTTTTTTAGCTTGTGATTCCTTGCAGATATTGATTTACCTCTTATACTAAATGTAAAAAAGGAGCCATGGCAATAACTTACTTGGCTGTAATGCACACTGATTTGTTGAATTAGATTTGCCACCAGTCTTGCCAAATGGGCAAATTCCAGGCATGTGAGATATCCTACCTCAAAGTGAACTGTGGACAGATTCTGAGAATTACACCAAGGTTGACTTAGACCTGCATGCAGATGCAGGAAAACAAACAAACACAAATTCTAACACACAAACTGAATGCTTACATGGTGTGTGTAACTCTCATGACAGTGAAATTTAAACCATCCTTACATGAATATATGTTAGTATAATTGTTCCAGTACAATAGCACTGCACACTTATCAGAATACTCCATGAGAGATCATATGTTTGTGAAGTTATTATCTAAAATAATAAAATCAGGAACAAGATTGGGAGTAGATCATATATTAATATCCACTGTGCTCTAAGAGGTGACTTTCCAAATTTTCCTCAAAATGAATGCAGGAAGCAGTTCTCAAAAAATGCAAATTCACCCTTGGGGTACCTCTCTCAAGCACAACAGCAGATCTTCTCAGGGCAATTGAAATATTTCATGTTTTCAAAATGTGCAAAAGAACATTGTTATGAGAAAATGGAAAGCACAAAACATAGTAGTGTATTTGATTCATCTACTCTATGAAGTATCATTTCCATATCTCTCATGTCACTGAATAAAGCACAGTCTCCAAACGTTGACCATAGGGTCCTGAATGTACAATTCAGTCTTTTGATTCAAATCTCATGTTTAAGTCCATTTATCTTAATACAGCTAAATTTAAATGCAACATCAATTTGAAAAAAAAGTAACCATTTTAAAAAAAAATTACTGAAATGTTTCACTGTCCTATTAGCATCTTTATTGACAATATAAGAAAAAAGTTTTGTTTCTTTGAGGTAAGTATCTGTAATCTCGACTAGTATAGATAGAGTTCAGTTTTTTATTACACCCATGTTGCTTACAATAATACATTGTTTTAACCTAAGAGATAAGGAGGCCCCTTTACTTCTTCCCATTTGAGACCCTCTCTGCTTTGCCACACTTTTCTCAGTCTGTTTCCAATCATAAAGGCGATTAAACAGTGGAATACCTCTTAAAGGTTTTACTAGGACTTGAAATATTTCTATAATATTTCGATGGACACTCTCCGTGTGTATGTTTTCCAGCTAGCTCACAAAGAACGAACAGGAGTGGAAGGCTGTTGGCCTCTGCTGATCCAGTTAGAAGGAACTATTTTGGGTAAAAAAAAATTGGTAAAATTTCACTCTAAGTGCACTCAAAATTTACATAAGGGGGTTGAATTCAGGATCACAGCTTAGTTGGAGGAATAGATAGTTTCCATGTGACAATCACCCGAGAGGCACTAAACCCAGGAGAATGGGCCCTTCTCCTTTCAGTTTCTCTCTTTCTCTTCTATTCTCTTGAGACCCTCCCATCAAATGCGAAATTATGGATAGAGCGGGACACTTACAATGTTCAAAAAAAATACCTGACCTGGGCAGTGGTGGCTCACGCCTTTAATCCCAGCACTTGGGAGGCAAAGGCAAGCAGATTTCTGAGTTCGAGGCCAGCCTGGTCTACAGAGTGAGTTCCAGGACAGCCACGGCTATACAGAGAAACCCTGTCTCAAAAAAAAACCAAAAAAAAAAATAAAAAAAAAAAAATAACAAAAAACTACGTGAGTGTTGATGGTGCAGTAATAAAGATCCCACACTGAAGGTTGCAGGCCTTGTGCTGCCACCCTAGTTATGCCTCAGTATTTCACGTGCTCCAAGGCTGCTCTAACCTGCTCAGGAATAAACTGTGACTTAATATGATAAATACAAATTTTCAGAAAGCATAAACAACTGATTTTTTGTTCAGAACAGATTTTGTGATTTTGGTCACTTGGCTCTTTCTTTCCTATCTCAGATTGCCGTGGTCTGTCTACACAGTCTCAATCCGAATCATAGTGAGGTAACATTTGTAGTGGCAAGCAAGGGCTTCGATTTTGAAAGCCCAGGCCTTTGGAAAGGCACATTTGACTAAGGCCTTCTGAAGTGGTCCTCTAACGTGAGCCAACTGGGAAAGTGGAGTCCAAGCATGTGGAACAATGTTTGAAGGTATGTGTTCGATTTGCTGAGGCTCACGTTGCAATTGAGTACTCAGATTTCATCCACATGGCCGTTTGATGAAACATAAAAATAAAGCAACTGTGAGAAATGAAAACTTCTTTTTTAGGGCACCATCTATTCAGTTGTTTTCTAGAAGTTATTGTAACAAAATATTTGCCTTTTTTTCTAGCCCTCCTTTTCAATTATTGACATAATTGATATTCTCCATCTCTTTAATACAATTCCTTTTCCACCTCTTCTCTTAGGTCAGACTTTTACAGTTATCTCCATAGCAACATTCACATCTAATAGGAAGATACATCTTCTGAATGGCTAGCAGTACAACATTAACTGTTAGAACATAACATTTTTCATGTAAGAAACATCTGGAATTCACAACCAGCCAAAATGTATAAAATCTATTTGGCTCCTTAATAGTCACCCAAGGCTGAGCTTCTCTGCTTTATTAGAATTCATTTACAAACAACTCTTATTAACTAGCTACATAACATAATAAAACAAGCTTTATTTTAACATCAAAAAAGAAAACAGTTTAGTTTGCAAGTGAAGTTGCTTACAAATGCTCAGATCTCCCCCTGTGAAAAAGAGTTTCTCCTAGAGTTGAGCAGTATTATCACCCTATTACCAGTGCACGGATACTGCTATTTCCTAGTTGATTATGTCCTCTGGCAAAATTTGGAACTGTCTACTACTCTGGTGCAAGCTAATCAGTTTTCAAAATTAGTTATTGATCTCAAATCCATTGTAGAGGGCCTATTTAGTGGCTGGTTCATTGAGTACTGAAGTGACACCGTTTGTGAATATAGCAAAACAGTCCGAGCAAATACAGAATTCAGGAACAATGCTGAAAAGCAGTTTTTATCATAAGGCATAGACAGGCACAAGTATGCAAAGATGTTACATTATTCATAGAGAAAAAATAACACAAGAGCATATTGGACAATCATAGATATACAGGAATACAGGCACTTTTCCTTTGGCCATTTGTTATTTGTAATATATATATATATTATATATATGAAATTAATTGTGTGTTATATTGGTTTCACTTCTCTAAAAATGTCTACACACACATACACACACTATGCATATACATATATATTACACACACACACATATATATGTGTATATATATATATATATATATATATATATTTGATATTTAGACATTTAGAAGCCTCTGGAAAATATGTTCCTTTGTTTTCAAACTTAAGGTTCTAATGTACTTATTGAAGTTAACAGAAAGAATTAAGTGCCTTAGAAATATGTAGAAATTCTTCACTGATGCATTATCTGAAAGAAACACTCAAAAGGAAAGCATGAATTTTAAGTTTGTAATACTAGAATGCCTATTTTCATTTCATAGCTTTTAGAGTTTGCCCAGGTTTTCATACCACAGATATTTATGTATTTTTTAAAGTAACTTATCATTTGATTGTTTTCTTTCCTTTGTTTTAATGATACAGTTTGTAAAAATCTTACAATGAAAAAATTATGAACGTTGTTCCTTTGTTATTCACACAGATGAGGATGATTAGAAATTTCCATTGAGTCATTGTAACTACTTGACCTGCCAATGACAAAATCTTAGATGGTAAGATGCAAGATATTCACCCAAAACCTCGATGACATTTTATTTATTCATTTATTTATCTTTATTTATCTATAACTTTAGCTATAACCCTTTTTCAATTATTTTCCACATAGGCATAATAAGGACACTGACTTATAATGACCTTAGTTCAAAATTCAGAAAAAACATAAGAATAACCACATATAAAAAGCTGCCTTGTCTTATATTTCTTATTGCTTGACATGGTTATTTTCTGAGGTTTTAAAGAGTATACTGACTGTTTTTATCCTTCCATCAAATGTCTTTTGAGTATATGGAAATATACATGCAAACACAAACACACACACTCACACACACACACACACACACACACACACACACACCTAACTTAGACTATAACAATGGTGTTAGTTTTGTCAATGATATGAATGAATGCATAACAATTTAAAAGAACAATCATTCATAGTGGTTGTTTGCAGAGGTTTCACTTCACTGTCCTTGTCCCAATCAGTTCTGTCCCTTTGTGAGGCAGAGCATCATTGTAGCTAGAGTATGTGAGAATACTTACCCTCCCTGGCAATGGATGCAGGTAAGAAATCTAGGAACGTTGTTTAAAATATTACTTTGAGTAATGGTTGGAGTCCATTTTTCTTTTTCTTTTTTTCTTTTTGATTTTTTTATTAGATATTTTCTTTATTTACATTTCAAATGATATCTCCTTTCCCAGTTTCCCTTCCAAAGAGGAAAAAAAACCACCTTGTTCCCTCCCCCTTCTCCCTGCTCACCAACTCACCCTCTCCTACTTCCTGACCCTGGCATTCCCCTACGCTGGGGCATAGAACCTTCACAGGACCAAGGGCCTCCCCTTCCATTGATGACTGACTAGGCCATCCTCTGCTATATATATGCTACTGGAGCCATGAGTCCCACCATGTGTACTCTTTGGTTAGTGGTTTAGTCCCTGGGAGGTCTGAGGGTACTAGTTAGTGTTCATATTGTTGTTCCTCCTAAGAGGCTGAAAACCCTTCAGATCCTTGGGTTCTTTCTCTAGCTCCTTCATTGGGGACCATATGCTCAGTCCAATGGATGGCTGTGAGCCTCTACTTCTGTATTAGTCAGGCACTGGCAGAGCCTCTCAGGACCCAGCTATATCAGGCTCATGACAGACAGCACTTGCTGGCATCCACAATAGTGTCAGGGTTTCATGATTGAATATGGGAAGGATTCCCAAATTCCAACTCAATTCTTCACAGACATGGAAGGAGCAATTTGCAAATTCATCTGGAATAACAAAAAAACCTAGGATAGTGAAAATTAGTTTCAACAGTAAAAGAATCGCTGGTAGAACCACTATCTCTGACCTTAAGCTGTATACTACAGAGCAATTGTGATAAAAACTGCATGGCATTGGTACAGTGTCAGGCAGGTGGATCAATGGAACAGAATTGAAGACCCAGAAATGAACCCACACTCCTATGGTCACTTGATCTTTGACAAAGGAGATAAAACCATCAGGTGGAAAATAAGATAGCATTTTCAACAAATGGTACTGGCTCAACTGGCAGATAGCATGTAGAAGAACTCAAATCAATCCATCCCTATCTCTTTGTACAAAGCTCAAGTCCAAGTGGATCAAGGACTTCCACATAAAACCAAATACACTGAAACTTACAGAAAAGAAAGTGGGGAAGAGCCTTTAGCACATGAGCACAGGGGAAATTTTCCTGAACAGAACACCAGTAGCTTATGCTCTAAGATCAAGAATTGACAAATGGGACCTCATAAAATTACAAATCTTCTGTAAGGCAATGGACACTGTCAATAGGCCAAAACAGCAACCAACAGATTGGGGAAAGATCTTTACCAATCCTATATCTGATAGAGGGCTAATATCCAATATATACAAAGAACTCAAGAAGTTAGACTCCAGAGAATCAAGTAACCTATTAAAATATGGGGTACAGAGCTAAACAAAGAATTCTCAACTGAGGAATACCGAATGGCTGAGAAGCACCTAAAGAAATATTCAACATCTTTAGTCTTCAGGGAGATGCAAGTCAAAACAACCCTGAGATTCCACCTCACACAAGTCAGGATGGCTAAGATCAAAAACTCAGATGACAGAAGATGCTGGAGAGGATGTGGAGAAAGGAATACTCCTTCATTGCTGGTGAGATTGCAAGCTGGTACAACCACTCTGGAAATCAGTTTGATAGTTCTTCAGGAAATTGGACATAGTACAACCTGAGGACCCAGCTATACCCTCGTGGGTATATACCCAGAAGATGCTCCAACATGTAATAAAGTTGGAGTCCATTTTTTATTAGATATTTTCTTTATTTACATGTCATATGATATCTCCTTTCCCAGTTTCCCCTCTGGAAAAAAAAAAAAAGAAACCCTGTTCCCTCCCCCTCCCCCTGCTCACCAATGCCCCCCTCCTGCTTCTTGGCCTGGCATTCCCCTCCACTGGCGCACAGAACCTTCACAGTGCCAAGGGCTTCTCCTCCCATTGATGACCAATGTGGTCATCCTCTGCTACATATGCTGCTGGAGCCATTAGTCCCTCCATGTGTACTCTCTGGTTGGTGATTTATTCCATGGGAGCTCTGAGGTTACTAGTTAGCTCATATTGTCCAATTTTAGCTGCCCAATTTCTTTGGCCCTTTGATATTTAACCTTGATAAATTATCTAGCAGCTTTTCTGATCTCCTGTGAAGCCACAGACACCACTAAATTAACATTTCTGATGAGAAAGTTCTAAACCTAATATCTCACCCCAAAAGCTACTTAACACTTCACTGGGAATTTTTAAATATCTATGCATATTACAGCTAAAATATTACTCATTTCACAGACTATCTCTGGGGTCAAGCAGGCGAGCAAAGACTAAATGAGCACCTCTACGACATGCATAGAATGAAAATACCATCAAGGTATAGGTGATGAAAGTATATTCGTATACATTTTGTAGGAGTTTAAACTAGACATTGTACCTGGTTGATTTTAGCCACGAGCCATAAATTCACAGGACCCTGAGTTTCATCGACTCTGTTTAGTGTTAAGACTCACATTAATGGGTCAAACAATTATCTTTCCAGATCTATGATATTCTCATCCATAAAAATTCTAAAACCTTGCCTATCCTTTATATGGTAGATTGATTCTACATGTATGTGCATGTGTGTGTGTGATAATTTTGTATCTAGATTCTTTACTTCTCCAAGGCATTAGAGAAATTAAGCAAAGTTGCACTGGTCTCATTTCTCTAGAAATGTCAATATACACAACATGTTGTGCTAACTACATACTCTGAAATATTCACAGCTATCTATGTTCTTTTCCTCCTGGCCATCACACAAAATTTCTGCTAGTTTCAGGCCACTTCACTCTGCTTTCTCATCTCCAGAAATATGTCAGTGATGTTTGGAAATAGCTGTGATAAGTTTCATTATTTTCACCAGGAAGACATTGTTATAAATTGTGTTATTACTTTGGTGTGGGAAAGAGAGTAGCATCGAAAGTCCCATGTGTCAGAAAGCAAGAGAAGAGTGAACAGGAAGCATTGTAAAGGGGAAAATTCTTCACATGATGTATAAAAACTTTTCAGCAAAGTCCATTGCTTTGTATGCTAGACTCCTAAAGGCTTAGATCAGAACAAAATATTCTAAGCCTTTTAGAACTAACATACATATTCTTACTAAAGCAATCAATAAATATATAAAGACCACAATACTCAGACATGGTTCATGAGATCAATCTTCTTCATTTATATATTGCACCATCAACATTTTTTACTTAATCAATCATGTAATCCCATCCAAATAATTTTAAAATAATCTTGTGTGAATAAAATAATTATAAAATAAAATAACTACAAAAGTTAAAAAGTCAGTCAGAAGTACAATTGTCCCCACTCAATTTGATGTATCTACCACAAATGGAAGTAAATTTTGGAAACTACTGTGGGTAAAATCATTCTTAACCAAAAGTGATGCTCTATTGAAATCAAGCTTTCACAAATATGTTCCTACTAGAAAATCTCCTGCATAAATCATTTGCTACATACTGTCATTGGCTTTTTAAATAATAGTCACTCATATTATCTTCACTTATATTTTTGGAGAGAGAGAGAGAGAGAGAGAGAGAGAGAGAGAGAGAGAGAGAGAGAGAGAGAGAGAAGGGAGATAGATAGATAGAGAGGAGCGAAGAGCGAAGAGAGGAGAGAAAACCTCGGTAATTTTGATAATTTGATAACTTTGAAATTCCTTCCACATTATTTGGTTCTATTCCTTGTTGTAGTGCCAGTAGAATTTAAGAATAATCTGGCCGGGCGGTGGTGGCGCACGCCTTTAATCCCAGCACTTGGGAGGCAGAGGCAGTCGGATTTCTGAGTTCGAGGCCAGCCTGGTCTACAGAGTGAGTTCCAGGACAGCCAGGGCTACACAGAGAAACCCTGTCTCAAAAAAAAAAAAAAAATCAAATTACAGAGAATGAAGCCTAACCACTGCTTTCTAAAAAATATAATAAAACAAAAAAATACAGAGTTTGACTCAGAGGATAAACAAGTTAGAGATTTTCTCTACAAAGGCACTAGGTCAACAGTGAAGTACAGCTTGGTGAAATGTTCTGAGTAACTTTGGACATTCTGACAATTGTGGCCTCTCTAACGGGACTATTATGAGAAAAGATCAATGATACTAAGGTTGGCATGACACAGGTTTAGTTCTTTTTGAAGATTTAGTGATTAGCCTTACTATGGTGTACTTGCTGGTTTTGTGTGTCAATTTGACACAAGCTGGAGTCATCATAGAGAAAGGAGCCTCCCTTGAGGGCATGCCTCCATGAGATCCAGTTGAAGGGCATTTTCTCAGTAATGGTCAAGGGTGTGAGAGCCCATTGTGGGTGGTGCCATACTGGGCTGGTAGTCCTGGATTCTGTATGAAAGGAAGCTGAGCAAGCCAGGGGAAGCAATCCAGTAAGCAGGATTTCTCCATGGCTTCGGCATCAGTTCCTGCCTCCAAGTTTCTGCCCTGTGTGAGTTCCTGTCCTGACTTCCTTTGGTGATTCAGCAGTGTAAGATGACTAAAATCTTTCTTCCCTAACTTGCTTCTTGGCCATGATGTTTTGTGCAAGATTACAGATCCTGACTAAGACATATGGTAAACATTTAAATTCCATATAGATAATAATATGCCCAGGATATATCATATGTGTTGCCTTCAATGTTATAAAAAAAAATAAGTTGGATTAGATGACTGCTAAAGTTATACCCATCATTACTTTCAAATAATGGTATGTTTGCAATCAAGGTGGTTGGGGTTCCTACGTAGCAGCACAACTTCTAATATCTCTGGTGTTTGGTTTTATATGAGTGTGTTTTGTTTTTGAGACACACTAGGGCTAGAAGAGAAGACTCAATGGGAACAGTATTTCCCATAGAAGTGTGAGACTGGGGGGGGGGGTTTGGAGCTCCAACATCCATGTAAATGCAGAATAAAATGGAAAACTACTATAATCCCAATTTGTCAGAAGCAGAGATAGGGGGTCCCTCAAAACAAGATGGACAACTAGATTAGTCAAATATTTATTTGGTTTCAATTGAGACATTCTGCCTCACAATGTAAGCTAGAGAACAATCAAAGAAGACACTTTTGATATCTACTGCTCACACACATATACACTCAGACGTGCAAACATGCATACAAACACACTGTTACAGCATACACTAGTAAAAGAATGAGATTACCTAAGAATGACCCTGGAGAAAATGGTAGAGTAGGAGAGGAGCAGGGTGACAGGGAGAGGGAGACAGGATTAAAATCGCAAGTAGCCGTCCTCTTCCAACTAGTGTTAAGAATATAAAATGGTGTATCCACTTGGGAAAACCGCCTGGCAATTCTTCAAAGATGAAACACAGAGACACTCTAGGATTTAGCTATTTTACTTCAGATGTACAGGCAAGAAAGATTAAAGTGCATGTAAACATACAAAATCACACATATAGTATTATAGCAATATTCATTATACTGAAATTTTTAATATGGCCCAATATCTATCAAGTTGTGGAAGGGTAAACAAACTGGGCCATAACCTTTGATAGATTATTAGACAGTAGAGTGTGCTACAGTGGGTCTGTGGAAGTCAAAGAATAACGTGTGGGAGTCTGTTCTCTTCTTTCAACTCGTGTACCCCCGGGATTAAACTCAAGTGGTTAGGCTTGGTGCCAAATGCCCAACAACACATTGCTATCTTGCATGCCCATAAGCATACATTAAGGTAATATTCTACAATCTTTCCATAGATCTAATTTTGTAGTAGTTTTAATGACATGATGAGCACATTAATAATGAGAAAATGAGTAATTCTACAGCTTACTAGTGGGAAGTCAAGCAATAGTGATTATGATTTAATTTTAAGGTGGAGTCACTGTTCATTGGTAGCATTCAAATCCCAATATTTCCCCAACCACCTGTGTGACAGCAAGCTAATCTTTTCTTCTCTCTTCAATGGATAACATCTTCTTCACTAAAATGAGCTAATTATAGGACTTTACCTTGTAATTCTTTTAAGAATGTAATAAAATATGTGGAAATCAGTAAGCTGTCACATAATATTGGGCATGCTTATGGTGAATCCGAAAGAAGAATTTTCAGGGACTTTGGAAAATTTCCATCTATGAATCAAAATTCTCTTATGTGGAGACCAGAATAAAATGATTCTGTATAGTCAGAAGTCACTAGCATGTACAAAAAGTCAATCAGTGTGCTGTGGCTGCCACGTTTTAATTCTCAGGTCAAATGGACATCTTTTATAATACCATTTATCTACATTGATGTACTGATGAGTGTAAAGTTAAAGAGGCATCTGTATTTACACACAGACACCCCTAGTAACCCAACAAAGGCTAGACACTGAGGACTGCTGAGCTATAAAGTACATATTATCCTTAGAAGATTTTCCTTCTTAGTTGAAATTGAAAAAAAATATCCTGTTGATGATGAGGTTAGGGATAAGGACAAGAGTTTCTATACATTGTCTTTGGAAGTCTTGTATAATATGTAGGTTTGATTTATCGATGTCCTATATTTGGAATGATATAGGAAGTATATAAAGAACCTGAATATGTATTAAATATATAAATTTAAATGTATCTCTCGATTCTATAATGAATGAAATGAGCACCTACCGGTTGCATATAAATTTAGAGGAAATCGTTTAACATATGTGATGCACTGTGTTTCATAAATTGGTTCCATACCTTTATCTTATGTTGATGAATTTGTTATTTGTTATATGTAACTCTGTATGCTAGAAATTATGTATGCTTTTGAAATTAAAGTTAACATGTTTGTTTATTACTTACATAGAAGAAGAAAGGTATATTTTAGCTCACATTTTCAGAGGAGGTATAATCCACCATATAGAACACACAGGACATATATGGCATCAAGAGCATGAGGCTAGTTTGGTATGAAGGAATCAGGATAATGATATTTTATTTCCACAGGCAACAAGAGAGAGGGAGAGGGAGAGAGACAGAGACAGAGTGAGACAGAGACAGAGACAGAGACAGAAATGTACACAGAGACACAAAGACACAGAGACACAGAAAGAAAATTTGGAAGTGTGGCCAGCCTATAAAACCTCAAAGTCACAAGCTAGTTTAAATAGTTTAAATGTTTCTTAGCCTTCCTAAACATTACTGAAAACTGGGCATCGGTGGCCCAACACATGTACATTTGAGAACATTTCTTATTCAAACCACAACAGTTAGTAACTTACATAATTGGCTTATGAAATGTGGCTTGGTATCAGTGTAGAACTGAATCAAGATTCTCATTGATATCCTTTTCTGGACCATGTACATACCATGCATATAACCTGTATTCAAGATATTGTTACTCATATCATTGTGCATCCCATATAAATAAACTCAAAATTCAGATAACTAAATGACTAGGAGTGCAGGTGAACATTTACAAGAGAAAAACACAATTGTTTAAATTTTATCTGTTTCACATGACAATTTGTCCTTTCCTTATTCTAGAGTTTCCATGAAGGTTAAATTGTGTGCATTTTGATTTTCAAATTATAATTCTGTAGGCTCTCATCCATGAGTCTACATCACATTTATATTGTTTGCCTAAAATCATCATAAAGATTATAATTTTAATAATGATTCATGGCCATTTTCTACAAATTGTGTGGTGTCTGGTATATAGTTATCCTTTTTTTACAAGATCTATTTTTTTAAAATTCCACTTTTATCTTTTACATTTTTGTGGAGTTGACATTTTTGGTCAATCATTTTTAAATTTAATTTCAGAGATAGTTGCATAACAGTGTAATGAGACTGTTTTTATCCACCCAGCACAGAGCACATTTTAATTCACATGTACTGTAATTTAGATAATTCATGACTTGATCCCACAGCATTTGGAAACATACATTCATTAAAGAAAGAATTGAAGCAAGAGAAATAAATTTGCTTAGCTGTTTGTAAGGTAGAGCAGTCAAATGGTTCAGTGAGCTTTGAAAATAACTGAGAGCAGCAGAATTCAATAAGGTAGCTAGGAAATTTGACCCTATTTTTGCAGATATTAGACTCAATATGTTCTATGTGTTAATACATAAAAGTATTCAAGTAATCATTATTTAAAATACGGAGGCCTTAAAATTTAATGACTAATTGAAATACCAAGCCCCTTTTGTGTAACTATGGCTCCTCTCATTACATTAAACCAGAAATTGAAGTGGACGGCAAGGCACAGAGAGGGTCTTTGAGACACTGATCTTCGCTGCAATAGTCTCTTTATTTGTTCCAATAACTTAATCTTATTATTCCTGGGGAATCTGATACACCCGTATTCCCTAAGTACCAAAGAGACACAAAACATAAGAACCAGGACATTTGCTGAATCATATATCAAACTGAGAAGAGATTTGTTAAAAATAATTCTTTTGAAGAATACATTCAGCTTCAATTGTATATCCTCGGCCGGCCACATGCTGAGATTTTCTCTTGATTCCTGCCCCTTTAGCTTTCCCTTTGTGTCTTTCTCCTAGTTATAAAGAACATTCTAGCCTCTGATAATGACTTACAAGCTTTATTATAAATTGTTAGTGCTTTGGAGGTCTAACAAAGGATGCTTTCCCCCTTAAACAGCTACCAAACCAATCGTACAAGAGGTTCTTTACAGTGTGTGCTTGCTACTTCAAGAATTCTGTGGAAGCTGTCATTTCTCTTAAAGAAATCATCACACTATTTAATTTTAAGAATACAATTACAGTCAATGGAATATGAGGACCTTGCAAATCTCAGCAAAGGGACAAGATAAAACCACTGTGGTTCAAAAGTTCAGAATTCAAAGCATCAAAGTGTAGGGCTGTAAGAAAGGAGATTCCTCTGGGGTGGCCATCATTTCTTACATTCCCACCATTGCTTTGCAGGTTTGCTGTGAAAACCGTTCTCCCGAACCCCCTCATTACAATTTCTGCTGTGACCAGCCACAGTCACTTGAAACTCCTGTTAAAAGGCAAGGCATATATCCACGTCGTCAGTTTGTTTTCTCTCCAGCTCAGAGACTCATCACTTTCTCAAGAGCCAAACTCTACCATGTCCTTTATTTTTGGGAAAGGAGATTTTTGAGGAAATGCCACTGTGTGACCACAATATATTCCTGAAAAAGAAATATAATATGTTATTTAACAAAAGAAAATGGGCAGGAGATAATTTTAGCAAGAATTTGGTTATTCAGTGCATATTTGACAAGTGACCTCACCCCAGAGCTAAATCAACCCTAGAAATATCTTTTTCAATAAAATGAAAACTAATGTCTTCATCCAAGTGAGTTTTGCGGGATGGCTGGCTGACAGACCTTGAGGTTGGAGTCCATTTTCACAAGCTTATGCATCCAAGCTGGAGAATGGCTAAATGGGACCAGCAGAGCAATCTTTCCAGGAATGAAATCTGGTTAGGATACATGAAGACTGATGTCTGGCTCAGGCAGTGAGTCAATGTAGGAAATTCAAAATTAGCATTGCAAATGATTCAGCTAGAATGTTTTTTTAATCGCATTTCAGTACAAATGTACAAATGTCAAATGTGTACATAAGACCAGATCATTTCCAAGAAGATATTCAGAACACCTTGTGTTTTGTTATGCATAGATTAAGCATCGTTAAGGACCTTATAAATTACAAATCTTCATTTGTAATTTATCTTCACAGTTTTATAAATGGCCATTTAGTAGTCTTATACAGAAAAATGCATCTCTAATTCCCAATTTACAGAACAACTGTGTCCATGAAATAATCATAGGCTCCAGGCCTATGGCTAGAGTTTGTCTCCTCACAGAAGAAGGGTAGCTGTACTCCAAGTTCAGCTGTGTAAATAATCAAGATATTTGTGCTATGGAGATGGCACAGCAGTTACAAGTCCTTACAGAGGACCTGGATTTGGTGCCCAGTGTTAATGTGTTATTTCACTACCATCCATGACTCGATTCCATGGGATCTGATGCCTTCTTTGACCTCCATAAATACCAGAATTTTCATGGTGTGTGTGTGTGTGTGTGTGTGTGTGTGTGTGTGTGTACATATATGTACACATACCTATATGTTTGCAAAAAACACTTATTTAAAATAAATAAGTATAAATTTTCCAAAAATTTCCTTCTCACACTTTCCCTTTCTTTTCTTCATTATATTTTTTCTCTTTTATAACAAGACTTTTCTAATTCCTAGTTGGAAACTCTTAGATAAGAACTTTAAGAGAAATATGATTAAGTGATCTCTTAGGAATCACCCTTTGCCTACTATTGCCTCAATTTCAATGTGAAAAGATTACCTTGTGTCTTAACCTCAGAGGGGAAAGTAGATAGCATAAATATTATATTATGAGTAAACTAGCATAGAAATAATAATAATGTTCACATTTGAAATTCAAGCTATGAGTTGCTTCTGTAAAGATAGAACTTATCCAATGGCCTGTTTGTATTATCCCAAGTGACAGAAAACTTTTTCCAGCATACCAGGGGTAATCCGCAACCTATCTACTTATTAAGTACATAGGAGATGCACGACATGACTTTTTCTAAAGACCCCATCTCCAATTTGAATATGGTGAGACCTTAGACAAAGAAAATGATACATGGCAGGTTACTCTCTCTACCCCAGACCTGTCCAAGAATCTCTAATGTAAAATTGTATGAAAATCACCTTGTAATGGAGTTTTTTGATTTAACATCATGAACTGTGTCTCTAACTAGATGGTAGACAAATCCTGCTTCAAATGACAAGCACACTGTGTCACAGCAATGCCAAAGGGACTGGGGCCATGCTTGTCAAATGATCAGCCACGTCACAACCCATAACAGTTTTGTTTTGGATTTGAAGACCTGCTAATGAAAGACACAGTTACCGTTGGTAGAATAATCTTTCTTGCACACAAATCAGCATCTCTCTTTTACTATGGTTAAAAAGGTATATTATTCCACCTTTTATTTGAAAGATAAAAATGGGCAGAAGTTTTTAAAAATCTGAAAACTCTATAAGAACTTTAGCACATATTATACCTATACACAAAGCTTCCAGGACTATTTCTGGCCTTTAAATAAATATGTAATAAAATCAATGACATAGGTATGTGAAGGCAAATTCTAATTTAAATATCTTCTTTTAGAACTTCTCTTAATTTTTAAATGGGAAAAAAATATTTGGTGCACTATTCACTAGAAACAGAACCTGGGAAAGGCTTATGATTCATTACTTGGCTCTTCTGAAAAGAAGAGCCCTATAAAAAAAAAAAAAAAAAAAAAAAAAAGGAAAACTTTGAGTTTAGACATGAAGAAAGTAATTTTGCCAAGATCAGTTACCTAGCCAGAGGAGGAGCCAGAAGGATTACAACCCAGATGGTCTGGTTCCTGAGCTCATGTTTCTCAAAGGCTCTGTAATTCATTTACTTTTTTGTTCCTCTCTGACAGAGCCTCCTGAGTGTTACGAGAGCCTCTTGATATTTCATTTGCTTTTTCTGAGTTGCACTTCCTAGTTTATCCCTTTCCAAATTTATTTTTGAAAATGTAGTTTTCATCCTTAATCTTTGGAACCTCCTGTCCTCAGAAATGTTTCTGGACCCTCTTCCCCATGTATTGGTAGCCAGCCCTTCAAGGTTTTGGGGCATAGGAATGGCTTGTTGTGGCTAGCTAAATAATACCATTTGAAAAGACAAAACCATGCACTGTGAAAAAGGCATTTCTCTCCCTTCTGTAACAGATCATTCTCTATGTGACTTTCTTTCAATTACAAAAATAAAGCTAACACCCATATCCCAGGAAGAGTACTAAACACAAAATAACAAGATACTATGGTGAAGAGTGTATAAATACGAATTTGCATCTGATCTTATATCTCTACACATTTGGAAACCGCTAACAGGCACAGATGGCCAACACAATCTACTTTAGTCGACAGGAGAGCTCATACATAGCACAAGTGTTCTGGGATCTCTGTGACAGCTCTCCCTACAGATGGCCTCAGACCTTATGTTAAGAATGGCTGAATTTGCACCACTGCTCTTAATCGCCTTTTATCACACAGCAGAGTCACTTAAGGTGGTTGACAGTAAGCTTGCTTCTTCTAATTTCCATGAGCTTTCCTTTTCTAACATAATTTTGGAAGAAAAAGGAATGCCTTTATTGTCTTTCTATCTTTCACAAAGATGCTTTCTGAAATATGTTTGGGTTTTTTGTTTGTTTATTTGTTTGTTTGTTTTTTGTTCTTTTCTTGGGCTACACGAAAATGTTAACCCAATTATTTTTTCAATCCAAGCATAAAATTTAATCATTAACTTAATTATTATTTTAAAAAACATATTTGTTGCAGAAATCATGATCTGGTAGCAAGTTTCTTGACAAGCATTACTAAACCCTGGTTTCAGTCCCCAACACTGAATAAAAACAGGGTCCGGTAGGACATAAATTTACTCCTATGATTAAAATGTAGACAGATGAATATTAGGAGTTGAAGACCATCTTCATCTACACAGTGATTTCAAGGCCAGCCCTTGCTACATGAGTAAGTTCCTATTGAGAAAGAGAAAGAGAGAGATGAGAGACAGAGAGAGGAGAGAGAGAATGGAGAGAGAAAATTAGTGATTCAAACTTCCTCCTTTCTAAATTGTATTTATAAAATGCCTTAAATATTTATATGTATCAGTATATGTGTATATATACATATGTATACTATCCAAACTTACACATATGATACAGAAAACATGTTATACACTTGTGATATAAACTTCAAATAGTCTGAGTTCCAACACTCTAATGACACTGTAATAGCCATCCTTAAATAGGATATGTGGGCAAGTGTCGGTTGCTGAATTTAACTCTTTGAAAGGTACCTCAGCTCACAAAATATGGGCGTTTTTCCTGTGACTGGAAGGCCATTGTGAATTTCAAAAGACAGTATGTTTTAAAGAGCTGAGCACATTTCAGTTCATAGAATCTGAAGTACAGTAATAGATTATGAAGACTACAATTAAATGCTTGAACACTAATATGGGTGAATGCTGTTCCAAAGGAGAAGGAAAAGACCTCCTGTGCGAAGACTCCCTATTGATATTCCCAGTCTTACTTCCTCATACCCTAATTCATGTCAGGACACTTCACAACCCTCTGAGTAATTTACCAGATACAGTTCCATTTTTCCTACAGCCTTCAGTTGTTTATTGCCATCAACCTAGTTTGTGATGAGAAATGGGGTGCTTATTGAAACCAAGCTAACATGACACAGAAATGACTAACCCTTCTGTAACTCTCCAGGTAGTATTTTTACTAAGACCACTGTAAACAATACAGAGAGTTCAGAATCTGCTTCACCTTTGACTGAACAGAGATATTTAATAACAATTAGTAACCTTGTCTGGACCACAAAGCACCTGGCCAGGGGCAGAGCACATAATGCTTCTCTTTCTATTGATTTCTATTGAGGCACATTGTGTTTTCCCACCCTGTAAGCTGCTTAAATTAATGACTTGTCTGACAACTGGAGAAATGTTTTATAAAAGTTAGGATATGGAAATAAATTGAAAATCTTTAATTTGTTTTATACATTCTATAGCTGAGTAGGATTGTATATAAAGCAAAATATATGGAATATCACACTTAACTTGGTTTAAAAGAAAGGCATTTTATTGCATTTATCTTATAGTCCTGTCAAACGTAAAAGTATAACAAGTGATTAAAACGAATGTAAATTCAGTTTCACATTAATAATATATGCTTTATACTTACACCAGTCTTTGCTACTGAACATAATTTCTTTCCAGACTTTATATTTTGATACTGTCATTTGCTATTCATGTTGGAAATGACATCCGAATATAAATGCTTGAATGCAAATTTGAAACTGGAGCCAAATACCAGAAGGGAAAGTAAGCGGTGTCTGAAATACTAAGGTTTAAACTCCCACGTTCATGCCATGCCAATGAGCCAGCCCTTTATGGCTCAATCATTCTGGCAGAGCACAGTATAGACTTTGTTTTTTGACCATGTTCAACTCCTTGCCCATAAGACATTATAATGGAAATTGAAAATGACAAGTTCACTGTAAAAAAAAAAGTGATTGAAAAAGTAGAAATAGCGTGTCGTTGTTATAATTTCTGGTAATACTAATAAATTTTATAAGTGAGTGGGAAGGTTAATAGTTTTTAAAATGTTTAAATTATTATGAATCAGCTGTGGGCAGGGAAGACCTTTTCCATCACTATAAACAGATTGCAGGTAAAGAAATTATTTTGTTTATTGAAAGGTATATTCAACTAAGTACTGGTGCAAGGAAATATTTTATGCTGCCTAACAAAGAAAATTTTATGAAATTTTCTAATAAACTCAAAATAAATTGGTATCATCATAATTATTTTACTTCATTGTTGGACTTCAAACAAGGGGAAGACTGTCACTTGAAGAGATTTAGGTGAAATATTCAATTATATCTACATATCTAATATACATTTGAAGACCTCACTTGAACTGGCTCCTCTCTACTAAAAGTATGTGATATTTGGGTGAAAACTAATAGATGCAGTATATAACTAGGAACTAATTAGTATCTTTTTAATGATAGCAAATTATAATGATAAAGAATATATATATATATATATATACATATATATATATATATATTTTTAACTCATTCATATATATATGGTCTCATCATGGCCAGAATCATGTGACTCACTGGTTAGCTGTTGTAGATGATTTACCAAGTTTCAAATGAGGAAAAGAGGATGTTTCTTAAAGCAAGATGTATGGTACCTGAGAAAAGATTTCACATACTTGCATACACACACACACACACACACACACACACACACACACACACACACCCCAAGCTTTTCATTTCCCAATGAACTTTTTATACCCTCTCTTCATACTCTTATTCAGTGAAAACTCACTATACAGCAGTTTGAAATTTCTCAAAACAGGGTCAAGAAATGTTCGTTTATTTAATAGCTACAGAGAAATTGCTCTTAAATATGAACAAGGAAATGTGTTGCTGAAACTACCAAAAGCTCCCTTCTGCTGAATTTTGCCCAGAGATTAAAGACAAGGATGTCTTTGTTGTATTTGAAGATGCTAACATAATAACAAATCTGCTCTCATTTCCTTGCTTCATGAGAAAATTATCAAAAACACTAAAATACGGCGTAGAAAAACTGAAAACGAAGAACCGTGTAATTTATTGGTCATTCTTAGTTGCTCTCTGGTCTCCCAAGGTGTTGAAATCATGGAGGCCGTCCTTATTCACAGGACCCCCCTTAGTCCTTTAGCCTTAAGTCTCCTGAGGCTAGGAGGTAACTACATGAGAGAACTAAATTGCCTGCCTCTCATATATGCACAGCAGCTGTGGGAGCTAAGGCTCCCGGAACCTACAGTAATAGTGCAGTTGTGACACAGAAACCAGTGAATACTCTCTCTATTTTTCTTCACTTATTCACTTTACATTCCAATCACTGCCCCCCACCCCCGTCACCACCTCTATAATCCTTCTCCCTTCTCTCTTCCCCTTCTCCTATGAGCAGGTGGTGCCCTCCTGGATATCCCTGGACCTTGAAACTTAGAGTCTCTGCTAGGATAGGTGCTTCCTCTCCACTGAGGCCAAACAAGACAGCCCAGCTAGAACATATTCCAAAGACAGGCAACAGTTTTTGGGATAACCCCTGCTCCAATTGTTCAGGACCCACATGAAGACCAGGCTGCACATCTGATACATATAAGGTGGGGATGCCTAGGTCCAGCCCGTGTATGTTCTTTTGGTTGGTGGTACAGCTCAACCCTAGGGTCCAGGTTGTTGAATCTGTTGGTCTTTCTGTGGTGTTCTGATCCCCTTCTTGACCTGCAAAGTACAACTTGTGAAGAGGAAGCTGAAAAATGAAACATGGTGTCCTTGCCTTTAAGTTTCTAAACAAAATGGAGGACCCAGAAATGCTAGATAAAATTAGGATAAAAGAGCTACAACAGCATACTGCAATCCCATTTCCAAAATGTCTGAAAGGTGTAGCTGCCTGCAGCCACACACGAAAGGTCTTCTGGAATGGGAGTCAGAGCCTGAAAAAATTGAGGGAACCGGAATGCGGGAATGGGTTTAAAAAACGAGACGGAGGTGTGGTGTGCTTTCAGTCTGCAATCATTATTGAACTCTCCTTGATACAAACAGGTAGGTAGAGAGAAAACCCCTCCCACAGTCCGTCAGCAACCCATGGCCCAATCAGCAGCTTCATCTTCAGTCTTTGGAGGCAGGACTTCCGGTATAACGGGAACTTGGAGAGAGGCGTGGCTATTTGCAGGAGCTTAGAGAAAGGCGTGGCTATTTGTGACAAGGCAAGTTCTGACAGAACCAGCTCTCAGCTGGAGGAGGGTCACAGAAAGGGAATCTCCTCAGTGTTACACTCATAGAACTTAGAGTTCCATGCATGTGGGACCACTGAGCTACTTCTCCTGGAATAGAAAAAATATTCAATGTTAATGGAAAGTAAATATCCTGTTCTTCCTATATACAAATGAGTTACGACATTGGAAATAGCTTTAATATTACTATTAAAAGACCACATTGATTGCCATGTGTTTCCCACCCTTCCTTTCTTTATTTTCCCTATTTATCTCCCCTTTTCGCTCCTCTCATCTCCTCTCCTCTCATCTCCTCTCCTTTCCTCTCCTCTCCTCTCCTCTCCTTTCCTCTCTTCTCCTCTTCTTTCTGTCTTTATCTCCCTTCTTCCCACTTTTTCTCCTCTTCCCTCCTCTCTCAACAACATTTATTGAGATAAATTAAGTTGCCAATAATCTAGCAACTAAGGTATGTGGTTTGATATTTTCGAATGCAATTTGCCCAGAGAACATTTTGGCAAATTGAAAACACCTCCTTCACTCAAAGGATACCTTTCTTCTCCTGGTCCTCAATGTCCATTTCTTCCCTCTGATAGGCAATACCCCATCTTCTTGCCTTTTATTTTAAATTTATTTATTTTTTATTTTTTTATTTTACTTTTTTATTTTTTCTAACAAATATATTTATGTATTATCACGTTCTTTAATAAGGGATTCTTCCATTGAGCATGTTTTCAAGGGCATTCATGGCAATTTTTTTTTTTTTACTTTACTTCTGTTTATTTCCTAACATTCCATTCTAACACTTTAAGCCATTTTGTTCCTTCTACAGTTTGATAGACATCTGGATCATATTAATTTTTTATTATTATGAATATTGCTATAATCCTATATTTGATTTTGTGTATTTACATGCCATTTAACTATTTTTGTTTGTACACTTGAAGTGAAATAACTGAATTCTAGAGTGAATCTGTGTTTAATCTTTGAGGAATTGCCAGGCTGTTTTCCAAGTAGATACACCATATCTGTTTGGTAGTAGACAGCAGGTTGTAATTTTTAACCTGCCTTCTCTCTCTTTCCCTAATCCCTTCCTCTCCCTCTTTCTTCCCCCTCTGTACCTATGCCTTTCCTCTCTCCCCCTCTCCCTCTTCTTTCTCCTATCTGTTTCTATTAGTGGTGATTAAATTAATTGCTCTCTGCATGATAGATGACCATTCTCCTTCTGAAGCATTTACCCATCCCTCTTTTTACATTTGAATTTGAGCCAAGCTATTAAAGATGTACTTGAACTTACTCTATTGCCCAGGCAGGCCTTGCATTCAGGATCCTTGTCTCACAGGCAGTGATAAACATTCCTTTTCTCAATAGCGCCTTATTATAAGCATCCTAGTGGATGGGAAGCCATATCTCCATATGGGTTTTATTTGCTTTTTCTCTACTGACTAGAATTGCTGTGTATCTTTTAGTGTGTCCATTGGTCATTTACATATGACTATCAAAACATCTATTTAGATATTTGTCTCTTTTTTAATTGATAAAATTTCTGTTTCATGACTGAGATTCATTTTTATAGATTATACATGTGTCATTAATTAGATTTTATGTGATGTGAAGATGTTTTCTCCTGTTCTATAGATTGTTTCCTAAATTCTGTAGGATTTACAGGATAACTGTGTCAGCTATATTACTGTCAAACTTCAATTCTGAGTTACAACATCAAAATGATGTTGAGTGTTCATTTCCTTTTGGCCACATCCCCTCCTGTTTTTATTGTGCTCTACTTTCCAAACTCAAACTTCTGAGCTAAAACTTTCCAACTGCTTCAGGTCTGTAGCTGTAGGAGGACTCCTTTCTTATCAGGCCCTGTATCAAATTGAGGAATACTATTATAGAGCTAACAACACAGAAACAATTTAATTATTAGTAATGTAGAATGATGTTACTAGTTTCCAGTGGACACAAACTTTCAATGTTCCAACATAAGTTTTACATTTATGGAGAGTCTAATTTGGTGAATTTACTAGAATCAACAATTTTAGTCTTTTAGTTAATACTCATATTTTAATTATATTAAATACTAGAATTCAGTTAAGATATGTGCTATATTGAGTAGCTTTAAAATATATGTTTTTGGTTTGGGGGATCAAGATAGTTCAAGAGTAGCTTAAATGCAATCATGGAACCTGATTTTTATCCCTATAACCCAAGAGAACAAGCTGAACAATTTATCCTCTGGTCTCCACATAGAGGCTCTAGCATACATGCTCACACCTCACT
Source organism: Mastomys coucha (assembly GCF_008632895.1). Taxonomy (NCBI): domain Eukaryota; kingdom Metazoa; phylum Chordata; class Mammalia; order Rodentia; family Muridae; genus Mastomys; species Mastomys coucha. The sequence goes on along the minus strand of NW_022196894.1, from coordinate 71,695,440 downwards.
CATACTTCCCCCACCACACACACACAAACACTCAAACCTGTACATAGCAGATGTGTGCACATATGCATACATATGCATGCAATGATAATAAATGTATAAACTAAAAATAATAAAATATGTTCTTTCAAAAAAAGTGGCTAGAAAATCATGAAATGAAAGCACTGTGGCCCATCACAGACATTAGAAATATTCTGATTTCAAGGTGACAAAATCAGTATGATAATTATTGCCAGTAACAATTCATGTTATGCAAGAATTAGCCAAGTACGTATTAAACTCAACAGGTGGCATATAACTTAGGCTTCAATGAAAGAACATTGTAGAACTCTTAGCTATATATAGTTTCAACAATAACATATACGATGCCAGTATTTCCTGAGGATTAATGATCAACTGGAAGAGCCTGTGGTTCTAGGGCCATTAACTCTGGGTGGTCATTAATTCTGTTGGAAATATCTTACAGCAAGGACATTCATTACAATCACTTCCTCTCTCTTAATACAAATTTTGGCTGGAATTTTGTTTAAACCTTTTTAAAAATTTGAGACCATTCTTTTCTTGTAAAGTCAATGACTAAATAATACATATCTGAATCCTGTTCAGACTGTGATGGTGCATGAATTTTATGTATTTTGGCATTGTTTGGTTTCTTATCACGCTGTAACAGAAGAAATAGACATTTTATTCATGTTAGTAAGTCTGTTCCATATAATACAGAGGCAAAGCATCAATGCAGATGGCTCTTTGAATACTACTCATCGGTCAGGGATTAAACTGATGAAGTCTAAGTTACAGAGTGTGGACTGTGCTCTGTACTGATTGCTGTGGATTGAATTTCTGAAGCAATGTCCTGCCTTCAAGATTTATGGTTCTGCTCTCAAGATTCAGGTCAAATGCACCGTGATGTTATGAAACTAAGCTTTATTTGACTACTATAAAGCATGATTTCTATCAAAACCTTTATTTTCAGTTACTAATAGGAGAAAGCATCATAATTTTCCTTAATTCATTGCCATAAAGGCCTCATGTCCATGAAAACAATTAACATTATTTCTATTAAGCTTTTAAATTTTTAAGGGAAAAATTTTAAATTATTTTATCTATCCTAAAGAGCTAGCTTTAAAAAAATAAATTAAACTTAATTTTTAAACCAAAATATATGCATATGTGTATTAAAGATGAATCATTAGCATGTTAAAATATGAGCACAAAACATACACTTGCTGTTTATGGTTGAAGATGATAGGAAATAAAATAACTAAACTCCTACCTCAGCAAATAAACAACGTGTAGCTGAAAAGACCATAGCACATTAAAGTAGAATGTGCAGCTCCACATTGCCTAACATGAACATGATAAAAAAAAAAAAAAAAAAAAAAAAAAAAAAAAAAAAAAAAAAAAAACACTGTCACATCTGATTGACAATGAAAGTGCCAAAAGCATGCATATTAGATTAGATCTAACCTAATTGGAGGATGTGGGGTATTTGAAATACAGTAATAGAAGCAGGCGCTAATCTCTGTCATGATATGCCATGTCACCAATGCCTGAAATTCCATTGGGCAATATTAATTCAAGCAGAGGTCTGAGCTACTAATAAATGAGGCAAATTGAGTCAATTACTAATTTCATGCTTTTATGATTTGGGGTTTAGCTAGATAATATCTGCAATTTAATCCACTACTCTCTAGAGATCTTGACCATTTACAAAGAACATGCTTTCGCGGACCTATTCACACTCTCCATTTTGTTTAACTTCCACTGTGCTATGCAGTGGGGGAGGGGAGGGCCTGGACCACTGTGTTACTTTCTCTCTCCAAGCTCCATCTGTGACTTCTCTTTGGTTGAAATCTTCATCAGGCTTTATGGCTAAGTTCCTTGCCTTCTAGCTGAATTTACTCAGTTCTCTTTCTCTTTGGGAAACAGAAATCATGAAAGACAAGGCAGAATTCCAGTGTTTGTATACTTCATTGTTATAGTCAAAGGGTGTAATGCCATAAAGAATTCAGGTACCTTGGAAAATTAGCCTGATCTCCCATGTCTTTTAAATGGAATTTAAATTTACATTCAACCAGGACCTATTTACTAAGTACTGGTGAATTTCTGTCTTCCATTCTCTCCACACAAAATGACATACTGGCCGGTTCTCCAAGATTCTTTGTGTCATTGCTAATTACCAAGTTAATTTGTTCATAAATGGATATCCCCCTGGGAATAATTTCAAGTTCCTGAAAATGATGAATTTCATTTTATTTACAAGTTTAAAAAAATGCTTCACAGAAAGCACCTAATGAGTGAAAAGCATTTTATTAATATTCTAGGTGTTTAACTTTTTCAAATCATGTAAAATTTAAAACAATATTAAAATGATAAGATGAAATAACTTTCACCATGTAGTCTTCTGTTCTGAAAATTATTCCAGTCTTACTTTAAAAATGCATCTACAGAGACTGGACTTATATAGGTTTGGAATATATCACAATAAACAAACAAGCAAACCCCTCCACTTTGTTGCACAAAGGACATTTTAGCACCTGTCATCTTCTTCTTTCTGAGAGCAGAAGACATTTTCTAAATTAATCATATTTAGTGCTCATTTGAATTAACTAAAAGGTAGTATTCTGAGTCTGTTCTTCCCAGTTTCGCCAAGAACCAAATAAAAACACTTTAGATCATGTCATTCCAGCTGTGGTTAACCTGTTTCTGAAGAGGTCAAGAAGGGAATGGATATTTGCCAAAAATCCTCTTTGGCCAGCACCCCACCACCAAAGAGAAGAAGTAAATTGAGAGTTCAGCCAATTATGCGAATAAGTCCAGCTGAAAAGCACTTTCCACAAAATTCCATCAATAATTTACCTAGGTCGCATTGTGGAGTGTGAGCAATAATGAAAGTCAGAGATGCAGGAAAAGAAATATTATCCTTCCCTCTCTTGTCCCTTCCTCCCTCCCTCCCTTTCCCTTCCTTTCTTCCATTCTTCCTTCCTCATGTTCTTCCTTTCTTCCTCCCTACTTTCCTATCATCTTACTAGCTTGTCTCTTTTCCTCCTCCCCCCTCCCATTCCTATTATTTCATTCTTTCCTATTTCTTCCTGCTTCTCCAGTGAAGACCAGCTTTCTAGTACCCCTGCTATTCCCAGGGGAATAATTTTCTTTGTTTCAGGAGAACAGGGACATTTGTGACTTTGAGTCTTTGTTCTGACAACAAAGCCTACAAAAAAAAAATCCTTTTAAACTGCAGCCTGTGCTCTGGGAGTCAAGGATCAGGAAGCCAAGAGATGTTAGCCAAAGAGAGCTATGTACTGTATTTCCATAGATGTCATATAAGGGGTGTGGGCTGGGGGTGGGGGAAAGCCCTGGCCTGATGCTGCTCTTAGAAGCATCAAGTGCCCTGCTGTGATTTTCAGAAAATGAATGGACACACATCAAATACTATGTAATAATACATGATTGACAGAACACACATGTCCTATTTCTTCGTATTCCTTATCTCCCTAAAGTCCTAATCCATGTGATAAACAGTAAATACTAAAATTACTCCACTGTTGTTTCCAGGGAGCAACAGAAGGATTGGTAATTTACCAATGGAGCAAACCCTCACTTACTATGAAAACTTTACTGTGTTAGGAAAAGAAGGTACATAGTGGGTGATGTTCTGTAATGTTTACCAAGATCTTACACTAACCCTGCCGTTTAAGAACCCTGCATACAATATCATGCTACCCATTCTATAGATCTGCAAATGGAAGCTCAGGAGAAATTACATTAGCTGATCAGTTGCACAGACTGGTGAAAAGCAGATTTCAGTTCTGTGCAGGCTGATTATACTTATAAGCAATATCGTTGCTTAGCTGAATTATGACACAATATAGCAGGTTAAGACTAAGCAATATAATCATTGCTGTTTCTCAATAGTATTAGGATGCAATTTGGAAGTTTTCAAAGACTGCCAATCCACTTTTTCAGATAAAGTGTATATCATGTTATTTTTTAGGACTCTGTAAATGATGAACACACACACACATATGTATGTGACACATTACTGTGTTGTAACACAATATCCAACAAGACAAATATCATGTTTATAGGACGTTTTACTCTTCTGTTATCACCAACGTTTTAATCAGAATGGTAATTTGGTAAAACAGCACTAATACAAGACAATGGAAAAAGATGTCAGAGTTAAGAATCAACAGTATTTCAGTGAAAGTGATTCATAGCAGATGACAAATTTTAACTGTGTGTGTGTGAGAGAGTGAGTGTGTGTGTATGCGTGCAGGCATGTGTATCCATAGGTTTTGAGTTAGAGAAGGTGTGTGAACAAGAAAGACTATGCTTACATTTCTTGAACAGCCAATCAATTATTCACTTTCATTTCTCCTGAGTCCTATTATTAGCCAAAAGTCATGGATTTAAGTGAATGGATGCTTTAATTGTGTGCTTTCTTTTATTCTTTTGAGATGTGATGGACCTCAGAGTAGTTACAGCTATTACTGTTCTATCCAACTTATGCAATGGAAATTGTAAAGCTTGTCGAGAAATTGTTTTGCTTTTGTTTTTCATTGTCTCCTATGCACTAGCAGGTGAGATAAAAGGTAAGACGGCCTTGTGGAATAGTAGATCATATTAATGTGGTGAGGTCATTCGATCATTCAATGTATTCCCATCTCTCTTAAAAATTCTCACTTGGAAACTCTTAGATCAACATTCATTAAGCTACTTACTTGTTCATCTATATTTTTCTAGCCATGACATGTGGGGAAGAAACATACTACCCATACAAATTGACAAATGATAAAAACTTAAAATTGTGTAAGTAAAATCAAGTTGTCTGAGTTTAAGTCAAATAGTACACAGCATTGTTTGTCAAATCTCGATATTCAATGTGTACACAAGTGCTGTTACTGTCTTATACCAATGACCATGAAAGCTTGCCTCTTCCTGTAGGAGATGATGGTGGGGAGTTAATTGAAGTCTTTGCATAATATGCTACAGCACAACATTCTAAATCATACAAGTAATTAATCTAAAGGCAATAGCATCCCAGAGTATATACTGTTTTCTAGTTTTCACTCTCTGCAGTTTTAAGTCATCAATACCAATTACAATGAAATGTTGTTCATGTTTTTATAGCCACCATCAGCCGGGATTTCTCTGTTTGTTGAAGGAGGATGTATAAATCATGATTGTACAGTGCTATTTGGTTTCATTTTGCTTTTTGTCCTGAGATTCATTGAATTTTGAGGAGTTTGAGGAGACAATAAACCGGCAACCCAGAGAAAAGCAAAAGGAAAAAGCCTTTAATATGGAAAATCCAAATAAATCCCCGATGTTAAATTAGCTTATTATGCTTTTAGTCTATTAATATGCACATCATGGGTATCTTGACATTTATTGATTGCCCATTAGGAATTAAGTAAGTAGATCATTAGTGGAAGTAGAAAGATTTCAACTCTCAGGGACAACTATGTCTCAGTTTAAACTCTTGCATTCGTGTTCTTCATTCTGGGAAGGCTGCTGACCCCAACTTTCAAGGCATATATCCTCAAAGGCAGGGCTGTGTGAGAGCCTTTAATCATATATTCACTCTGTTGTACATGTGAGAAAACACGTAGTGCAAAGTGCTCTCCTCTCAGAAATACACGTCCAAATAGAGCCCCCAGGTCTTCAAGGCCTATGCTTGGTTTTGGTTCTGATCATATAATCCTGGCCACCTACAACACAGACTTTGTGACTCTGGGAACATGATATACTCTTCCACAAGGAAAGCAATGCATAGTGTTTGGGTCACACACCACTCATCTGTTTGCTCACTGCTCCCTCAGGGAAGGGATAGCGAGAAAGAAATGGAGTTTGGCTGCCCACACTAGCATCTTTTCATTTGCCACTAACTAATACTTCCCAAATGTCCTCAAAGCCCTGAACATGGCTTAAATACATGTAAGCTCATACATAGAAAATTTCACAAACGGTATATTTTGTCTCACTAGAATCAACTCCTAAACTCAAGGCTTTACTTTTCTAAATGACAGCAACCTGGGACCATCCCTGAGCTACAACCTTGAGGGGATGTTTAATGCCACCTTGGTAAAAATAGCAGCAAGCTCTCGAAAAATTGTACATTCTGAGTTGTCAATCCATAATTTAGTGAAAAAAATTAGCATGTGCTTAGGCCATGTATTTTTTTTTTTTTTTGAGAGCAAATGACATAAAGTTTAGGCTAGAAGTCAAAGTTTCCTTGAAAAGAAGAAAACTCTGTCATTTCTGTATGTAAGTTTGAGATCCCTGATGCTGAAAGGAAACAAACCCATTTGACCCAGGAAAACAATATTGGCTGCACTTCAGGGTCTTGATATTGAGCAGGGACCACTTTCTATCAATAAACCTCGAGCTGTGAGATGTTCTTGGCTAGAAAACTAAATTGCTGAAAAATGCCAAAGCATATTTTAAAATTTCCAAATGTCTCTTCATTTTTTTTACCAACCTTTTAATAAGACTAATCACTTACTTTTAGTGTTTGTTATCTCAAAAAATAATAAAAATAGCAATTTAGACAAAATATCAATCCCATCTTGCTAATTGAAATAATAAAGAATTTGAGAAACTAAAATTTGGATATCTGCAAAGTCACAGATATATCATCCAAAATTAACATTTATTTCTTCTAGATCACAACCACCAATTTTTCCCTCACATCATAAAATGCCTTTAATGTGACTTTAACATAGTGCTTGAAATTCCTCTAACTAAATCTGGGTTAGTGACCCCCTTAGAAAAATAAATATTTTCAATGTGGGTAAAAAAGCTGTAGTCATTCACACCTTGGTGTGAATTGGCTTAATTAGCACATTTCCATCCTAAAGGTTCTGTTTAAACAGGAAAAGGACCTAACACTTTGATGAGTAAAGTCACTCTGGTTTCCTTGGACCATAACATAGGGAAACACTTTTCTATTTCAAAGCCATTAAATGAGCTTACTATGTAATATAATGTAATATATATATATATATATATATATATATATATATATATATATATATATATATATATATATATATTGTGCATTTGAACAACCATGGAAAACCTATCTTTGTTTTGGTTTGATCTCAATTTTTGTTGCTTTTTTGTACACTTGTTAAAAAGTATGTCTTCTTATTGTAAACTTTTACACCATTTGAAAACGATGAACTTATGAAATTTTTATTAAATAGAATTCCCTCCTTAAATGGAAGACTCTTACTCCTCCTGGGACATTTTTACAAATATCTGTGGCTACCTCCCCTAAGAGTTCTTCTAGCCCACAGACCCACATAATAAGAATCACTTGATGATTGCTTATTTTAGGGAAATGAATAACTTGAACTCGTCAATGACAGCAGTCAGCAAAAGCAAAGACGTAGGAAATGAAGATGAGACAGAATTCAAACGAAGAGAAACCAATAGATGCCATAAATTTGACCCAAGAATTTTGGGAAAAGGGAAAAAATATGGAGACTGCTTTCAAGTTATCTAGGGTTAAACTTTAAAGGCCAACTCCTAGTCTCAAGTAATTTTAGTCATTTTGAAATGCACACAAGGTTTGATAGTTTCAAATAACTTCCACATACATTTAATCCTATATAGATAAAAAGAACACATAGTTAAAGTGCACAATAATTACAATTACAAATAATATCACTCATAATCTTTAGGTGTGAGAATTGTGGCTCATAACACTCATAAGTATATTGATACTTCCTGTTACAAAAAAGTCCTATGCAGTTAATTTAGTACCAACTCTTTTACATCTTGATGTTCCCAAGTGAATGCACAACTAGCCTATGACTAATTTTTACGCCTAAAGGAGTTGGGTGATTAATGAATTCAGTGTGCTTGTAATTCCCTAGAAGGACTGAATTAAGTGAACCTTCATCCACTGTAGACAGATTGCCAAGTGTTTGGTGGGGGGTAAACTTGATTGTAGGGAACATATTTATTTGCTTTGCAAAATGTTTAACAATCTTAATAATTGTATCTGTTTACTGAAACAGTCTCAGCAGTGTTTCAACTTAGAAAAATAAATAATTAACTGTTAGCCTAGATCAGTATTTAAATCCTTAAATCATTGAAAGTGAGCAGAAATGCCTATTGGTCTCCTCCCAAATGGTCCAAAGCCTTGTTTTTTCTGAATATTTGGATTAGACTCACTGCTCAGAATAACAGTGTTGTAGATGATGTATATTTTCAGCCATCTATTTTGGGAAAAGGGTCTTTTATAGTTATGAAAACTGTAAAATTCCCAATTTGTGTCTGTGTTGTGGAATGCACTCCGGGCTCTTTAACTGAGCCAGTACTATCTAGCACTGTGACCTGCAGCCTGGGTGGCTGTAATTCTCACCATAATTAAGGATATGGTAAATAAACACAAGGATCTGCTTGCAGAAATCAAGTCACATCTGTATAAGACCCCTATTCTAGATATGTATCCCTTAAACTTAAATTGAAAAATGATCAACCTGCCTGCTATTATTTACACTTAAGAAAAATATTCCTCTATAGCTGAGCAGTCAAAAGCTTTGTCACATGATGCCCTGTTAAAATAACATCCCCCACTTTAGAAATGTCAATCTTGTTCTATCCCCTGGAGAGACTGTGTTCTATTTAATGGTATCTACTCTGGCAATAATTACAGGAATTTTAGTTCTTGACTAAATACTGAAACGGCCTACATTTTAGCCAGGAATATGTGACAAGACTGGCGACAAGCATCAGGAACTCTAGGGATTTCACGTCAAATACACTTTTAAAGAGCTGTATGCTTTCTGCTCCCATTAAGACTCCTGAAGTGGGCATCATTTCACAGACCTGACCATCACATTGTAAGGATGCTTCTGAAATTCTAGTAATGAGAAAACTAAACTCCCACGTTATGTTTTGTATATCGTTTTCTTATGAGTTTAAATATATAGATAAGCTTTCATTGTTGTGTATCCTTCATTGCAGTTTCCACAATACTTGATCTACAATTATTTTTTATTCATTTTCTGGCAGATATACCAGTATTTTCATTATTGGATTACCATTCACTTTATTCTCTAGATACGTTATTCTCCCATCTTAGACCTGATGGTCCAATTAATGTTCAGTGAACAAAAGAAAGCATCAATCCTTGATTTGGGTAAAAAATTCTAACCAGGACATTTAAATTTCCACCAATTGCTAATTGACCAATGAGAAGTTGTATCACACATGGTCTGTTATCAGATATGAACAGACTCCATTAATCAAAGATGTGCAGTCAGACCTTCAGTGTATAGCAGACCAACATGTGCCTGGATACTCTCTGTAGATCACTGATCCTATATTAATTATTAAAATAGAAATTACTCTTCATTGCTGAGGATTATCCATAGGGTCCCATCCTTAGTCTAACAGTGGTCCTTTCTCTTTTCTGTTGTTCAAGGTCCTGAGTTTCTTATTGGGCTCCAACTAAGCTAAATTTTCTCTCATTTCAAGCAGAGTGGTTAATCATTCTTCTAGAACATTTCTCTCTCTCTCTCTCTCCCTCTCTCCCCTCTCTCTCTCCCCTTCCCTTTCTCCCTCCCTCCCCATTTCTCCCTCTCCCTCTCTCTCTGTATGTATGTATATATGTATATATATGTATATACGTATATATGTTTGTACATATATGTATATATTTTTGGAAACTAGCATTTAGTCATTTAAAGGTTAAAGGTTGTTGGTGTTTATAGCTACTTGGTTTTTTATGCATGCATCTTTGATAATTTAATATTTCTTGGTGGAAGGATGCATGTCCTTATATGTGAATTTCTTAGGAATTTATTTAATACAGCTAATAATTAGTGAACACATTGAATAATTCTAACAAAAGTTATTTTCTATGTAAAGAAGTAGAATAGTGTAAAAACTGCATTTGCAAAGCAAATCATTAAAGTGCAGTGATAAAACGATATTTCATATGCACAATGTTCTTTAATTTAGAATTTCTCAGATACTATCTGAATTGTTGTATCCATTTGGAAAGAACACAGTGTTCTAGAGACAGAGATAATTAATACAAACATGGCCTTAGACTGTCCAATTTAGCTTCTGCTATCAAAGAACCAAGAGAGCAATGTTTGATAAGATAGCACAAGAACAACTACTTGGGTATTTGATGAATTTCTAGAATTAAGCACTGACCCCAAAGCAGGGAGCACGGGTTTCATCCCCCACCAAAGAAACAATGGTGTGGTTCTACCTCTTTTACATCCAAAAACTTTACTCTACAAATGAAATCTGATACCACCCTTTGAATGAAAATGGTCCAAGCTCAGAGCTATTACTTTAAAACAGACTCATTTAAAAGGAGAAATCCAAACTGGAATGTCAGCCAAGGCCAGTAGTAACAGAGTTTTGGCTACAAAACAATCAGTTTACGGACTTATTAACAGTTTGTAAAATGTATGGCATTCTTCTGGTTCTTGTCACTGTCGAACATTTGCTCTGAATTTACAACAGACTGAAGCACCATTCCGCAAATATTAAAACTGGTTGTGATTCATCTCCATGGAAACATCACAAAACAGTGAAAATATGCTTTCTACAAGAATATTACTATTTTCCAGATCTGATTTGCAATACATGATACAACCAGACAGGGGTGTTGAGAGGGACTCAGCCTGGGGATTTTCCAAGCTTTCCACATGGTCAAAATAGTCAATTCTCTATTTTATAAGAACATCATAAATCATCAGACCCATAATACTTCCTGAACAAAATGAATTAGTAATATGAAGACTGGACTCTTAACAGCAGACTCAAACAGTAATGCTATCAGAACCAGTACTCACTCTATTAAGCTCACAGTGTCCAAACTATTATGCATTTATAAACTAAATTTGAAAATCTCAGGTCATACTTTAATGTATAAACTGCATTTTATTATTATTTTTTATGAAGAGTTTCCTTACATTTGGCAATTGTCTATTCCATAATAATGGATAATATTTTAAGTTCTAAAACTAACATTTTATTAAACTAACTAAAAATTATTCAAAAGTCCAATTATAATCACAATACAATACTTCTATGGCTACTTATGGAATACTGTGCAAAAGCAACATCTTTTGTTATTGAAAAGACATAACAAATATAAATATTCACTTAAGCTTTGAAGTTTCTAATCTTGTCTAAACACTGGCAAAAATTTAAAATTGAATTTTGCCTTCAATAATATCTTTTTTGTCTGAGTCCTTAAATCCCACCCATAGATAATTATTAATTTAGCTATGGCTTATACTACCTTTTCATGCTTTTCTTTTTGATCTGTCACATCCATTAAAGTCAAAGAATTAGTATAATAATATTTACTTTGCACGTGTTCAGCACACATATTAAAGGAGGAGGAAAATACCTATTCAAGCATACATATATAAGGACAAGATCAAAGCACTCTGATGTCTGACCACATGTCCAGAAGTACACTGTAATTAAAGTAGAACAGAAGTATCCCACAATAGTCTTTTATCATGTAAATACTGGAAGAATCAAAGAACAATGCGCACTGTCACTTGAATATGTTGATTTTACTACTATCTATAAATAGAATAGCCAACATTTGACTCTATAAATCTTTGACTATATAAGCTGCTTAATAAATATTCTTTGTTCTATAGCACCTTTAAAATTTGTTAACTTCCTTGTGTGCAAGAGCCTCTATAAAAGGAAGCACACAAATAAATTGAAATTTAACACCTTGCAGCTGAAAAAAAAATGAAAAAATTAAAACTACCATCTTTCTTTCCACCTCTTCTATGGGGTTTATCAAGCAGGAGTGGAGGGATTGAAGACTCCAATTTAGACTGTCTTTCTTTATAATTTTGGCAGTATCTGTATCCACTCCCACCGCTGCCTGAGCAAGCCTCAGTGATGATGACTGGATAAGGCACGTCATTTATGAGGACAGCAAAATATTATTATAAAACTTTCCTTGATTTTTTTTTTATTTTGGTAGAAGATACCAGAAAAACATGGTCCACCAAATCACCTGAGCAGGGCTCATATGGCCTCACAGAGACTGATACAGTACGCAGGAGGTCTGCTGAGATCTATACGAGGTCCTCTGTGACTATTTTAGTTCTTAGGTTGGTGTTAATTGGTAGGACTTTGAACAGTGGGCATACGTGTATCTCTGACTCTTTTACCTGCTCTTGAGACTCTTTTATTCATATTGAGTTGTCTTGTCCAGTCTCATTATTAGGACTTATTGTTTCTTGGTTTCTCCTCTCTGACTATTGTCTCTTGGAGGTCTGCTCTTCTCTGAAAGGAGTAGGAGGGGAGGTAGAGCCAAGCTGGCTGTGGGAAGCTGGAATGAGTGAATGGAGGGGGAACTATAGTGAGAATTTATTGTATGAGAGAAGATGCTACTTTTAATTTGACCTAGCCCTATCTATCTATCTATCTATCTATCTATCTATCTATCTATCTATCTATCTATCTATCTACCTACCTATCCTGTAACTGGGAGAGACTTAAATCAGGCAATGAAATAAGATCTCTCCCAAGAAGACATTTTTAGAGATACCAATCTTCTCATCATACTGTGCAAATAACCAGATGACACTGATTCATTGTGAATCCTATGTGGTATACATTAAATGCTCTATAAACATACCAATCACTAGTTTTTCCTACTAGTTTTTTTCCAGCCTTTGTTCCCACCTCTTTGTCAGGTTAGGTTGATTGAGAAAAAGACTTTTCTTTTCTTTCTTTTACTTTTTCCTTTTTGGTTTTGCAAGACAAGGTTTCCCTGTGTAGCCCTGGCTGTCCTGGAACTCACTCTGTAGACCAGGCTGTCCTGGAACTCAGAAATCTGCCTGCCTCTGCCTCCCAAGTTCTGGGATTAAAGGCATGTGCCACCACTACCTGGCTTGGAAAAGGCTTTTCAAAAAAGAGATTCTTTAATGAGATAAGAGATTTTCTTCTAAAACAGTGAAATGTACTTCATTTCACCTTAGAATTTCCCCACTTCCTTGAGTAGTTACTAGCAGCTGGGGAATACATAATCAAATTAAAAATTATTCATTTACACAGAAATCTATGCTCAGTTCTTTAATGTTTCCATTGGTTTAATCCATTTTTAACATCTTTGAGAGAAACTGGCAGAGGTGACACACACCTTTCATCCCAGATCTCAGGAGACACATTTCTGTGAGTTAGGGGACAGCCTGATCTACATAGTGCATTCCAAGCCAGCCAAGGTTACATAGTGAGCCCTCTTTTTAAAAGTAACGTTACAGTCGAAATACTTCATTTTGAAAGTATTTGTATGAAACTGGGCACTTAGAATATGCACCAGTAATGCAAATTCTGTGTTGTCATGCGAAACTTTTAAAACATAATATCTACTGACATTAATTAAATCTGTAAACTCTGTTGGTTGAATTTTTAGATATACATACAAGCTTTGCGGCTTGTAATCCTAATGATGCCCTAAAATTAAGGAATTGAAAAAATAGAAATCCATGGGTAATGGTTATTGCTGTTGGCAACTAGTTTGGTAGTTCTTCAGTTCTGAAAGTAGCAGAGGCTAAAATTAAATCGCTAACTATTTCCACATTTTAGCCTCTCTAAATAGAAATGTCAGTCGCTTGCCTAGAACTGCAGTCTCTATATTTCTATGCAGGATTTGGGTTGGTGGTGACTGAGAGATTTGATGTGGATTCAGAAGAATTTATACACTGGTGCTTTCAGTATCATGTGTTGGGCTGAATACTTATTTTAAGGTTTATTTCTTCATATGTTTTATGTATTTAAGCCCTTTCTCTGCACACTAGACAAGGGCATTAGATTCTATTATGGATGGTTGTAAGCTACCATGTGTTTGCTGGGAATCAAACTCAGGACTTCTGGAAGAGCAGTGCACCCACAGCTGTCAACCACTGAGCCATCTCTTTGTATACACTGTTAATATTTCTCTTTCCAGAATGTTATCAAAAGTAGCATCATGGAGATGACACAAGCATTAATCCTTATAAAGTTGAACTGAACCTTGCACATTTCAAATAATTCATCCTTTCAGCATATTGTGTTCCTTGCAAAACATTTCCCTTAAGTTGTACTTCTTGTCCATGGTTCAGATTTTATCAGGCTGCTCCCAGTTCAAAGGTGGATGGCTTTGGGTATTACAATTGGTTGCCTGCTTTTCTTCACTGACCCAAGCACTGCATTTTCAATATCTGACACCAAGCTTTGTTGCCAATGCTGTAAGCCTCTCTTCAGGAAGTATGGAGCTGACATGAGATGCCATCATGCACACTTTGTCGAGCTAATTTGACTTTTCTCATTATGCTCCTAAGGGACAGTATGATTCCTTTAGTAAGATAAACCCTTAACTTTGATTGTCAACATATTTTGTAGTAAAATGGGTTTATGAAAAAGAAAGATGACATCATTCAGTTCTACAGTTTTTGTTTGATTTGTTTCAGAGTAAACTTGGTGCTGTAATAATGTGATGTGTAAGCAATAAACACAAGGAGATTTTCTAAGGTCTTTATACACATACACATGCTCTGAAGGATGGATTAAAACTGCACACAGAGTAAAGGAAACAGTGATAGATGATAGAGAGTGTTGACGGAGATAAACATAGAAACTGATAGATTTATGATGCAATGCAGACTAACCACACCAAAGGGTTATTTATGGTTTTCACATATGATTCAGGGAAGCTTAATCTAAAGTGTGAACATGGCTAGTGTAGTTGTGTTGGCCTCAGTCACAGTAAAGAATTTATCCTGAAGGAGGCTGTAGTCATTACATTTCGAAACTGAATCTCATATCCAACAGAACTGGGCACAGTCTATAAATATTCTGTCTGTTTCTCTGGCTTTCTGAGTCCTTATTTTATTCATGCATTTTATGTCTTCATAGATGTGGTTTAGCGGAAGACCCAGTTAGTAGCTTCTTTACACTATATGTCCTATGGGAAAATGAGACAGTCTTATTTGGGATGTAAATTAATTTGCTTCCCAGCCTTTCTCAGATTCTTCTGACTGATGTTAAACTTTACCACATCAAAACAAGTACAGCCTCTTGTGTGGTCATCCACACTTGAATGGTCTGAGAAAGAAGTCTGTCCTGAATGTTGCCATGGCAAAGACACACTATACACTTGAACTCAAGCATTATCCAACCATGGCTATGAATATAATTAAAAGGCGTATAAAAAGCAAAGATGGGCACATATATATTACTGGCCAATGTTGATGATAGATCTTCTAGTGAGATTTGTGTGCTGGGGAATGAACCGAAGTCCTCATTTACACTAAGTACACACTTCACCATTAACATATGCTTCCAGTCAAATGACAGAAATTTAATGATAGAGTACATTTACATGTCTGCCTATGTGTTCAAGAGAACCATAGAATTAAAAAAATGCGTTCACAGCTCTAAAGTGTGTCTAGTTTCTTAATATCATGTTAATTTATTCTTTGCAAAATTTGTCCATCTATACAACATTTTATCATATCCACCCTTACTTCCCTCCTATTCTCCAGTACCCTGATTTTATCCACCTCCCAATTTCATGTCTCCTGTTTATTGTTGTCCTAATTAACACCATGAGTCTAAATAGTGTCCATGTGTACATGGGTGTCTTTCATTTACTGGGTCATGGACAACACATCAGTATCATGTCTCCTGACAGAGAAAGGAAGTTCATGAGTTTGAGGCTTGCTTGAGATGGATAACAAGTTTTAAGCCATCCTGGCCTACATAGCACTAAACTGTCAAAGAAAGGAGAAAGAAAAGAGAAACAGAAGGAGACAAAATAAAAGATGTGGAAAGCTGTACTAGTGAAAACATGAAGACCATATAAAAGACCATAAGCATTATTGGAAGAAAAAAGTGAACAAAAATTGGTATCAACCAAGATGCTCAATTTTGTGTATTTATGGTAATTAGGCACATACCCTTTTTACTTCTTAGTATCCTATGTTTCTGTTTTCTTTGTTAGAAGAGAGATAAAGTAATAGCTTTTCGATAGTTCTGGTAAAAGTATTCCAAGGGGGGTAATGTGTAAGAATGAATTTTACAAATAATAAAGCACCCTTGAAATATTTATTATGACTGCTGTAGTGGGAAAAATAATGGAATTTAAAGAAATGACTTTCAAGGCATAAGAAATAAAAATATAACAGATAAGTAAAAAGTTTTTAAAGTAATATCATAAATCTGATGCAATGACAAGCAAAAATGAAACGTAGATTTTAAAGCCATGTCACCAAATGAATTGACAAATGCCATTAGTAGGCACCCTGTGATATTTATTGTTTCCCCCCTTTTTAAACTAACATACCTTACTTAGTAACTAAGAAGAAATTATTTAGAATTTAAGTAAAAATTAAAAGGAACTTTATGCCTTAAATGGATTGACTTTCTAGCTACAGTACCAAGAAAGATAACCAAACCAATTCAGGGTCCAAAGGCAGAAGCCCAAAAATGTTGAAGTTGATAGAGTGTACACCCAATACCCTGCAGAAGCAGGGAAGACTGACAACACCTCTGTTCACTAATACTTGAAATGGCTATTTAAGGAGAGATCCACCCAAATGAAAGCCTATGTTCAAAGCTTTGATTTTTATAACTATTGAGACTTAAATTCACTGTATATGTTGTAGCATAGATGATTTTATTATTGTTATATCATAGAATTGAGCATATATGCATTTTGTTTTGCATTCATTATATATTCTTCTTTTTACCATATAAAATATTTATCATATAAGTTACTGAAACTATGAACATTGATCTTTATACTATCCATTCTTCCCATTATATTCATCATAAATTTACCATCTGTAGGGTGACACATCTTCACCCTGTCTTCTATGTATTAACACGCACACATAGACACACACACACACACACACACACAGACACAGCAAACACCCACACATACAAAAGCATGCACACAGTTTATCTACTTTCTTTCTAAAGCAGTATATTTAGATCAACTTCAATTTTAAAGTAGTTGAATAATATGTTATTCTGTGCATTTTCCCATTTTGTTTAGTCCTATATTTCTTGATTTGAAATATGGCTCAATTTTCTCTTCTGCATGTTAGCATAAAATATATTTTTCTACCTCTTTGAACATATTTGAATAAGATTTATTCCCATAAAAGACTAGATCCTAGAACTTAGTGAGCACTTGTTATTACTTTCTGTTTTGGTAGATATGAAATCAGAAACCCTTAATAATTATATTACATTGTCAAAATCTACTAGTCAAAGAATCATGCAAATGTTATTATTTTAATTGAAATTCAGCACTGCACATTTCAGTCTAATTTGTCATATAAAATTATCAGAATACATTAGAATTAGAAATTAAAATTAGATCATCATCACTAGGACCTTTTAGATACCTTCAGAAATCTTAAGTACAAGGTGACTGATATAGCAATTGTATACAATATATATATATATATATATATATATATATATATTACATCATTTTTTAACATTGTAAAGCTATTTTTCAGAAGTTAACAAGTTAGCCCTGGGTGGGAAAGGAACATTTTTTTTTTGACCTTGTAATCTAAAATGAACAAACTCAAATTCAAATAAGTAAAGAATGGTCTTTATACCATGTATATTATTATAAAACAGCCTCAACAAACCTGAGACTTTAACTGGTACTGCAGAGAGGAGTTAAGTTACTGCAGAGGGGCATTTTCAATTGAGAGCAAGTGTGCATTTATAAAGTTTTATTTTTTTATGTGACATCATTGCTGACATTCAGGCATCAGTGCTCCCATTGTACTATTCCAGTGGGATTATAGATAAAATAACAACATGGTCACAGGCTGTGCCCAGTTATAGATAAAATGAGGGAGAAATATATCAAGGCTGCTTGAAGTTCCTTTCCTTTGTGATTGGAAGAAGAATGAGCCCATTGCTTGAAACACATTAGTGTAGAAGAAAGAATATCTTTGCTTGAGACTGTAGGTCATTTGTAACTGAGGAGCCAGTGTGTCCTGCCTGGAGACACCATAGAGGTTGTCTAGAGGTACAGGCCAGACACATCTGAACTACATATATAGAACTACAAAACATCTGTTGAATTATACACTGTAGAGCCTTGTTTCAGGTTTGCATGACATCATCTAGAATGAAAGTATAGCAAAGATACTGGAGGGAACATGGGCAGGACTTAATGGAGAAGTTGCATACATTTGAGAAACTTTCATTTTGGTCTCAACTACATTTCCAACATATAGGAGTCTGTGACACAAATTAGCATATAATGAATATTCAGTGAGTTATATAGACTGCTGTTTATTTTGGTTTTCCATCTTCATTTTTGATGTTAGCCGATTACTAAGTTATGGTAAATAACCTATAAATAATATCAGCTGTTGTGGCACTGTAGGACCTTTATCTTGTAGTCAGTTTCCCCATTTTCCACTGTAAGTCAATTAACACTTAAAAAAGGATTGAATGAGTTAACTCGGTTTAATAATTGATTTAAAATAATATGTAATAATTGGGAGTTGTCATTATTTTGTTCACATTAAAACCAGACCAATAATTCAGTATGGGAATTTTTTTATTCACTCTCTCAATGTTTTATTTAACTATGAGAAAAATGAGTATGGCAGTTGATCTTCCTTTGAGTAAATCACTATTAATTAGAATAATACATTTGAAATTTCCGTACAATTTTAACATGAAACATCTAATTTTAGGCTGTTCATTAAAAAGTTATCTAATACAGTGTTTCTATTTCTATTTTTATTTTACTTTTTAATATTTATCATCATTATTATTTTTTAATTAGCTTTAATCTTTTTATAACAGCCCAGTCATTATACCCCTCCTGGTACACCCTCCCAAGACAATTCCTCATTGAATTCCTCCTCCCCCCTTTCTCCAAGAAATGTAAATTTCCACAGTATTATATCATGTGCAAATCATTTATTTAAATATAATATACATATCATCAAAAAATAAATACAACTGTAAAAAAATACTTTACATAACACATCAGTGTTCTGATGTAATTTTGTGTTTAACATATAGTTGGGTAATTTCAGAGACAAGGGACTTAACCCTTTGAAATTCATATTGGATTAGTTTCAATTCAATTAAACTACTCAGAAGGCAATGCTGGTGAGCCTGGCCATGTTCACCCTGCCCCCCACTACACCTGACAC
The DNA here is from genome assembly GCF_008632895.1 of Mastomys coucha. Classification (NCBI taxonomy): domain Eukaryota; kingdom Metazoa; phylum Chordata; class Mammalia; order Rodentia; family Muridae; genus Mastomys; species Mastomys coucha. The sequence continues at coordinate 71,676,238 of NW_022196894.1, read as the reverse complement.
TATGAAATCTATCTTGGACTTGCCTCAGATTTGTTTTTTGCTGTAATTGTGGCACATAAGCTTTGTGTGCTGGGGAGGGGCATGGCGTGCAGGTGTCTGTGGGGGTCAGAGGCATTGAGTGCCCCAGGTCTGGCATTATAGGCACTTAGGAGTTGTACTACCTAGATGCTGGGAATTGACCCCTGATCCTTTGTTGGAGAAACATAAGCTCTTTACGTGTGAGCTGTCTCTCTATCCTCTATTCTGTGTTCTACAAAGGGCTGGTTTTACTGTTGAGGAAAAAGTATAGAGTTCGTAAAAATCAAAATCAGAACATGCAAACCAGAAACAAGAGATTAAATCATCACTGTCCTTATTGAACACTGTTCAAAGAGATCGCTCCTTCCTAAGTAAAGACCATCTCCCCATAAGGATCCAGAGCTCCCAAGAGATCAATCTAGCATCTGTTGCAAAACTCCACTGACAGCCTCTTAACTCTTTCCTTCCTCTTTGCTAACACCAATCCCTATGGGTATGTTGTTCCTTCCTCCTGAGGTGCTGTCTTCAGAGTGGATGTATCTTCTCAGGTCTTTGTTTATTGCAGGGGCTTCTCTTACAACAACAAACCAGCCCCATCCCAGTTCCTCCCTAACTTCCCTCCTGCTTTATGGTCTTCATAAAACATACACTAAATGCTCTCTCTCTCTCTCTCCCTCCCTCCCTCCCTCCCTCCCTCTCTCTCTCTCTCTCTCTCTCTCTCTCCTTCTCTGTGTGTGTCTCCTGTCTCTCTGTTTCTCTGTCTCTGTTTTCATCTCTGTTTCTTTCTCTCCTGATTTTATATAAAGAATTAAAGAATGTAATCCTTATGACAGTATGAATGTCATTTTGACTTTACTGCTTAAGATGGATACAATTGGCAAATATGTAACTAACAAAAGAGTATTTCATATATATATATATATATGTATATATATATATGCATACATATATATTCACAGCACACGTGTGGAGAACAGAGAACAACTAGTCAGTTCTCTCTTTCAGCATGAGGTTTCCAGGGTTTGTAATCTCGTTTCCAGTTTTGGTATCATAAATTACTTGTTGACCTATCTCTTGCTCAAAGAATATCTAATTTTACATGCAAATCATGATATAGGGCTGCATGTGTGAGTGTGTGTATGTGTGTGTGTGTGTGTGTGTGTGTGTGTGTGTGTGTGTGTAAAAGCATGGATGTTCAAAAGACTTTTTTTCCTATGTTAGATGCATTCTTTCTCCTCAAAATTTGTCTGCAGATGCTCTAGTGTGCATGGACCCTGGAAAATAGACCTGTTTGTGAGGCATCCCTGGCTATGACACAAAACAAATCTTAAAGTTAATGCAAATATGAAATTTCTTTGAAATATACTCTCTAATATGATAAAGAATACAAAGCCACAAATATAAATAGGTACATGGGAAATGTGATTCTAGACTAGCTATGATTATTTTAATATATACAGGTAGGAGCACATATGGTAAGTTCTTTCAAATACATTAGAAGAAAGTACTATGGCTCTTTGTATAACAAGGTTCAACACTGCGTACCCTAAAATTAGGGTGCTATGACCCCAGAACAAAGAGGCCTCACAGAGTGGAACTCTGTACATTGGTCTCTGGATGCTTACAGCTTATGCTGGTTTTCTTTTATTTTTTATTTATTTATTTATTTTTTATTTTTATTAGATATTTTCTTTTTCCACATGTCATATGATCTCCTTTCCCAGTTTCCCCTCCAAAAACAAAAAACAGCAAAACAAAACAAAAAAATTAAAGAACAAACCCCTGCTCTCTCCTTCCTCCCTCCTCCCCCTGCTTTCAGCATTTTGGAAATACAGGTTGTGTCCTATTTGAAAAACCATAATTAAAGTTCATGTTAGCAAAGAAAAGATAGATGATTCTGTGACATCATCACACTTATCTGAATACTAGGTGAATTCCAACTCCAGGAAACAGCATTAATACTTTCATGTAGAATTATGTGTCATCTGGTAATAGGACATTTATTATATGGGTAGATTGGTAAAAGGAAGAACTGCTGCATGAGAAAATTTTTTGAAAAATGAATTTTGTAAATCAATCTTTTTCAAATTTGGTTTGTTATCAGGAGTGAAGACCCAAGCTTATAATCCCAGCACCACGTGACTGAAGCAGCAAGATGTCTGTGAGTTTGGGCTGCAGATTCAGTCCATGTGTCAGGAGAAACCTAAATAGCTAGCTATCAGGTGCAGGCCAGAAGTTTTGCAATAAATGCCTGGTAGTCAGTGTTTATCTCCACTGAGCCCAGAATCACCCTGGTAGTCAATTGTTTTGGACAAGATTTTTTGTTTTCAATTCCATAGATCTGAAATACTCCATATTCCAATAGAATAGATTCTGTCTTCAAAGGTAATTTTTCTTCATAAGTCACTTAGGCATTTTCAGGTTTCCCACTCCTTCTATTTTTAGGATTTCAGTTTCTTCAACTGTATCTCCCAATTTCTGTGGCTGTGAAGAGTTTTTGCCTTGATGTTGAGTCTTGAAGTACAATTAGAGATGCAGTTGTTTAAGAATATAATTCATTTGGAAGAAGAAATACAAAATTCTATAAAATCCTTTTACCTTTAAGTGTCATCTAACATTAATGTCTAAGTGTAATTTGTAATTACTAAACACCACATCCTTAATCTAATAAGAAGTGAAGCATCTTTAAGACAGAGTAGAAAAATAATGATAAAATAAATTAAATTATAGATGTATCTTAATTTATAGGATAGATGTGTTTCTGAGAAATTGGCCGTAGAGGTAACCTCTATTAACTAAATTATATTTTCTCATTGACAAAGGCTCATTATTGGAGAGGCAGGATTATTGGAGTAAGGCACATGGCTGAATATTGTCATGAAGCTAAGAAAAGCAAATATCACAGTGGTATAAAATTACTTTAAAACTCATATGTTTGAATATAAATTGTAGATGGTGAAAAAAATAATAACCTCTAAATACTTCAAGAATACCTCACCTCAATTCTAATAACTTTAGGCTCTGGGCATAATCAGTCAATGGAAATACACTAGACAAAATACACTGATGCTTCATAATTACTGAAGCAATGCAATTTCTATCTCTAGGTGTCACTCCTCTCTTTTTTCAAAGATCCTGTTGTTACAACACTATTAGTGTTGGTCAATAAGTCTGTTCCACTCTGAGCACACATTCCTTTAGAGAGTGTGATAGAAATATCAGAACTTGGTGTTTGTAAGTTGTCAACTTTTCAAATGAATTTCAAGTAACCTACAACATTTTGTTTTATCAGTTACCTAGATGTAGGATTTTGTTGAGCATATGTTCCTCCATGATTAATGTCCTTTAGCAATACCTGCCCCAAATATATTCAGGATAATTAAAGTTGTGAGAAATATCATTCTTGTAATCTCATCTCTGTATTTTAGGGAGTATTTCTAACATGCTGAGCTTTTAGTGGATGCTAATTGGCCCTCCCTCCCATTTTACACTGCCATACTACTGCCTGATGGATTGCTATTTTCTTTGATATCCCACTGCCTACCCAGGAAATGTAGGTGAGTTTTCTGTTGGAAGATTATGATATAACTGCTCACCATGGCAGGCAGGACAATTTAGTCGTTCCTCAAATAGAGTTGGCTGAATTAGATTCTGACCCTTACTCACAAGGTGAACCACAGGACTCCATAGTCACAAGGTGAACTCATACTGTGTTGACATCTGAATGGGGCCATCCCTTCACTGTGCTACCAGACACAGCAGTTTTGGCTGGCCATTTCTTTCTCAGTTAGAAAAGCCCTGGAGAGGGGCACTGAGTTGGAAGGTCTCACCAGCATGTGTATGTTACTATTTAAATTAGAAAGTGGTCTCTTGAAGTCAGACAGGAGCTGTTGTATCTGAAAAGATTCGATTTTGCTAGTGGAGGGAACAAGGGGGCAGCTGAGGTCTGGGGTGGTCAAAAGACCACCTAAGTGTCTCTTTATTGTTAGATGCAAGCAAATCAGCTGTGGCTTGCTGGTGATCATTTATAGAAAGAGGAAGATAAAGAAATTCAGGCTAATGAGCAAGGTTATTCAACACCAGCACTCTGTCTGCCTTCGGGTTTTCCAGCATAATGATGATTCCACTTGTTTTGATTGTTACTGTTCTTCTGTCATGGTTGGTTACGTGAGCATTATAGATCATTCTTGTGCTCATGAATTCTTGTAAACTCATATTTGAAAATTGCTGATTTTTTCCCAATAATATCTTTGTTCCTGCATGTTAAAAGCTCAACATATGAAAATTGTCTTTGAAAGTATTCATTTAAGAAAAAGAAAGGAAATATATCATTGCTAGACAATGTTCCAGGAGAAATCATACCATTTCCCTTTCATCCAGTCCATCATAAAAGCTCAGAGGAAATAATGTTTAAATTCAATTAACCAAGATGGCCAGAATCAATTTAACAAGCGTTGACTAAGGTTTTACTGAAGCAAACTCTCTTTTCTTTAAACATGATTAATATCATTTAAGGCTCTTATTGGTGCTCTCAGTTCTAAAGTGTGTGACCAATCTGTGCTGAAAGGCCCTTTGTGAACAAGTACTGGCTTTACAGAAGGCTCAGAAATTTAATGTGGCTTTAGTGAAAATATCTTTCCCCTCTCTTTGATATTTTAAGGAAATGCCCTATCTTGAGTCTACATCTTTGTGATGCCTACCAAAGGTCACACAAACTACAACACAACAACAACAACAACAACAACAACAAAAGCCCAGAAGTATTTGGAGAAAAACAAGTTATACTTAATAGAGTTTTGGGGAAATTGTATTCCAGGATGATATTTAATAATGTTACTATTGGATAAAATCTTAAAACTCAGTGAACGTTAGAATTAAAAAAGAGCTAACCATTAAAACCTATTATTTCCAAACTTCTTAAACAGTGGGGTTTTTCCCGATAAGAACTCTACTGTGTACAAATCCTTTAAAAATACATGTGCATAGCCTTGCTGAGAGTACTGGCAGCTCTTTCAGATCCTAGGGTTTGATTCTTTGCATCCACTTAATGGCTCACAGGTATCTGTAACTTCAAACTCCCTTCTGGGCTCTATCCACACGAATAGCTGGTGTACAGATATACATACAAGAAAAATACACATACAAATTAAGAATATTTTAAAATAATTAAAAATTGCATCTGCTGTGATAGCAAGAAGGCATTATTTAACTTAGGCCTGCTGTGATTGTTTTCCGGTCTAACTTCCTGGGACTCACAGCTGCTTCAGAGGAAGAAGCTGTCTGCAGCCTTCACTTGGTAGAGAACTGAAAGCTACCGCATTTACCTATCTCAGCCACCTTTGGACTCAATAACTCTGCGATCTGCTCTGCCTTTTGACTGTGAATGTGCTCATATGTTGTTTTCTGTCCCAGCGTGTTATCTGTTTTCACTTTTATTTGTTTTCTTCCTGTTATACTGCTATAGTGAGTTAAATACATGAATGAATATGTGAACTTTTAAAAAAAATGTGTAAATGTTCTCTGCTTACTGTAAATAGTAGAAATTTCACTATTTTTCTCTACATCAAGATCAAAACTGTATTGGAATGTTTTATTCTATAGATGAAGTTTCATGTGCTTTAACCTAATTCAGCTTCTAATCCTTGCTGCAATTTCATTTCTGTGTATGTGAGAAACCTGTAGATTTCATAAAAGAACAGGCCCATTCCATAGTGCCAGGAGCCTTATGGTGGGAATCTGGTTTTACTGATTTGTAACCCTATACTTTTCTTTGGCATCATGCTCTCCTATGTGCTCAGATAACATGAACAGAGAGTGGAAAGTAACATTGATCGCAGCAGAACCTTCATGTGTACACAAAATCACATGCATAAATATCATACCCTATATCTTTCTGAAGTAAGCCTCATATATTATAATAGTTACTAGAGGTGTGACCTCCTATCAGCTGTATGGTTTGGGGGAGACTTTTCAGTCATACCTGGACCTTCAGAGTATCAGATATCAGACTTAATTAATCTGCTACATCTCACAAGCACACTACAGAGATCTTCATATGCATTTTTATCAAACCAGGAAATCTGTATTTTGTACAGAGCTTTTAAGCAAAATAAAAATACCTTAAGCCCAGAAAGGAGAGAGGAAAGCTGCCTGGATGTGCTTGTTTTGCCTTGGACTTTGTATTTAATTTCAGAAACTGTGAAGTGGAAAAGTAATCAGCCTTTGAGTCCGGGGCCCTCCGTCTTCTAAATTCAACGGAAATGAGATCAAAACAAAACAACCTCAACACAAAACCGCACCGTGAAAAGAGGATAAAGCAAAGAGATGGGAGAAATAACCCTGATTTATGAAGAGATGATTTGACCCCATCAGAGATAGCAGCAAATAGCTCTCAGGGCCTAAGAAATTAGATCATATCAGAAAGAGATGGGGTCTGCTTTTCATTCACAATGATTTCACAGAACCGCTTCAAGAAGCATACGCAAGAGTTGTTGATGTTGAAACAAACTGAGAAAATTTTTACTTTGATATTATATTTCGTCTTCTAGAAAATTTCATCTTAGTCTCATATAATACATTTACTTACATGAGTGGGGAGGTAGGAAAATGAGTTGCTTCAATTAGAAAAGAAAATACAATCTCAGGATATTTATTATGAATTACCTGCTGTACTTAACAAACCTTTAATGATAGCTTTCTTATTCTTATGAGCTTTACCAAGAATAAAACTGTAAGTAATTTTATAAGATACCTTAGACATAAGGCAGCAGATTATAGCATGATGATTTGTTTTCTTATTTATGTTAAGTGAAATTTTAAAATCGAACCCATATCTCAAATATTGCTTTCATGTGGAAAAAAACTTAATATGGTCTATTTGACAAAGGAAATTAAATTTAACAAGGTCTTACCAATTCACAAATTAGGTCTAATCGTCTTATCAGTACCTCAGTAATCCAGTGCAGAAGTTCCTGCATATGTGTGGTTTTCATGTTGGTTCAGGGTTATACATGTGCATATGAGTACATGTGGAAGTGAGGTATTGATGTGGAGCATCTTCTTCCATCTCTTTTTACCTTACTATTCCATTAAATCTGCTCTGCATTTTTCCAACTATGCAGAACAGTGCGCAGAGCACAGGAATCTTTCTGTTCACTTCCCAGCACTGGAACTCCAAACTTTTTTTTTTTTTTAGATATTTTCTTTATTTACATGTAAATTTCTCCTTTCCAAGTTTCCCCTCCAAACAAACAAACAAACAAAAACAACAAAAACAAACCCCTGTTGCCTCCCCCTTCCCCATGCCTGCCACCCACCCTCTCCCACTTTCTGGCCCTGGCATTCCCCTACACTGGGGCACAGAACCCTCACAGGGCAGAGGTCCTCTCCTCCTATTGAAGATCGAATTTGCAATCCTCTACTATACACATGCTGCCAGAACAATCAGACCCACCATGTGCAGTCCTTGGTTGGTGGCTGAAACTCTGGGAGCTCTGAGGGTACTAGTTATTTCATATTGTTGTTCGTCCTAAGGGGCTGCAAACCCCTCAGCTCCATAGGCCCTTTCTCTAACTCCTTCATTGGGGACAGTGTACTCAGTCCAATGGATGGCTGTGAGCCTCTACACCTGTATTAGTCAGGTACTGTCAGAGCCTCTCAGGAGTAGCTATATTTAGGCTGGTTTGTCCTTCCTTCAGTCTCTGCTCCATAGTTAATCTCTGCAACTCCTTCCGTGGGTATTTGGTTCCCCCTTTTAAGAAGGAATGAAATGTCCACCTTTTAGTCTTCCTTCTTCTTGAGTTTCTTGTGGTTTGTGGGTGTTCTTCCTGTATTCCGAACTTCTGGGCTAATAACCACTTATCAGAGAATGCATACATTTTTGTATTGGTTCTGGCAATCCAACTTAGTTCCCCCATACTCATCCAGAAAGGGTTTTATCTACTAAGCTATCTCCCAAGCCTGAGTTATTTTTTTAAGAGATCCAAATTAAATTAGCAGAGATTTCTTAAAGTGTAAGTACAATCTGGCTTCCTCTCTTGGCGCTGCATAATCATCTTTTCAGATGGGATTGCTCACCTCTGAATTGTCAAGAAAAAAAAACATCTCCACCTGGCTCTTATACAGCCCCACCCCTTCTCCAGCTGCTATGGTTCAGTTAGTACATCTCCGCAAAAGTACATCCCCTCCCTATCTTCCTGCACCCACACAAGTATCAACACTCTTAGCAAGGATCCTTTACTAGAACCTCAAATAAGGTACTATAAGTTTAAATTGAGTTAGCATAATCCATTTTCTTGATTACTTCAAAAATACCACAGGAACTCACTATTCAGAGTTTTGAAGATGAAAAATGCCCAATTCAAATTTAGCAGCAGCTTTGTCAGCTTCTGTACAGATAACAATTAACAGCTGAGCTCTCATAAGAAAGCAAGCAACCCTCACATGGTTGCCTTTACAAAGCTTTATGAATCTCACTACTGAGGTCTCTATCCTCAGATCTAATCAAATCTCGGAGGCATCTCCTGTTGATATCATCACCTTAGGGATTATATTTCAACATGTAGATTCCAGAGAGATAGAAAATTCAATTGACATATGTGTCTCTCCATCATAAGTATTAAGGAACACAAGACTTCCCTGTGAGCTAGATACCAGGTAACAGGGCATGGGCAGATGAGTCTTCAAGAAAATGGAAAGGAAACGTTCTAGAAGATAAATCCAAAAGCAGAAATGGCCCATAGGGTGAACCAGTGTCAAGAATGCTCATTGTCTGGGATTCGAGTACTTACTGCAGATAAACTTTGAGTGACCCTTTTGTTTGCAAGTGTTTATAACTTGAAAAGATTTGAAACCTTTTCTCTCAAAAGTGCCACCAAAAATCGCATAAGAACCCTAAAGTGAGTTAGCTACCACACAGCTGTCTGAAGTTAAAACTCTGGAACCTAGAGATCCAGATAGATTTGGGTTGACTACAATTCTCTCCCTTGTGCCTGTTTGACTTGATGTGGATTCGGTGTAATAGAGGCTTGACAATGAAGCTACAAAGGGTCTTCAGCAAGTTCAAGTGAGATCCTGTTATAAAAACTGCTTACTGCAGCACACATGGTAACAATAATTGCTTCTAGTCATTCTGACTTTCAGTCGACTTAAACCTATTAAAGAGGTTCTGATGTTTTGCGAAGGATGACTAGGAAGAATTACTTAAGAAATGAACACTGAGTAGATTTTTGGGAAAAATAATTTAGACATTTATCGTATCCTGTACTAAAATGGAAAATGCATCTCAATTTTATGGTTAAATATAAAACCAATGCCACAAGCAAAGCAGTAAAACTGAGCTCTGAATAATTTATCTAATATCTGTAAGGAAATTCATATACATAAAAGTCTTCATGAAGCCAAAGCACATATTCACAGCTGGTGAGAATGTAAATACATTTTTTTTGTTTTGTTTTGCTCAGAAACATTTTTACAGTGCATGTTTAAAACTTTAACTGTGTGCATTCTCTTGATTTAGTAAGTCAATTTAATTAAGCAAATACTTAAATGCTAATAAGCCATGTAAGTTTTGAACAATGATTTATGGAATCCTATTCTCTAGCCAGTATAGTTTATGTCAGGCACAAAACCATAAGCAACGCTGGAAGTATCCTAAATGTCCAACAATGGGGGATATTAAGTAAAATATCATGCCTAAACTTTTATAATATAAAATCACCAAAAAGCATGCTTACATATTAAATAGGCAAAAGCTGGATATAAAAAATGGAAGCCATTTACAATGATATGCTGAGAAAGTGGCAATAGATTTAATGAATGTGCTTATTTCTTGACAATCAGAGAATGAGTTCTGTAATCTCTTTTCCTTGGGCTTATTAGTGTCTAAACACATGTAAAAAGTTGGAGAAGCTGCCCTAATGTGGCAATGGTAGAAGTAATACTACGTTCATCCTTTTAAAAATTGCACATTTCATGGTACTCTGTACCTGCCCTTGTTATACAGTCTTAACATTTACCCAAGTCCAGAATCTTCCTCATCACCGACAGTTAAAACTCTATGACCATTAAACAATAATCCCCATTCTTCCTGCTGATTCTCAAAGCCGTCCTGCTCTCTGGCTCCATATATTCAACCATTCTCAGAACCTGATAAGGACACTCAGAGTGTGTCTCTTCCTCTGAGATTGGCCTGGATATGAAAAATTACAGAAAGCATTCTTTTATATTCTCCCTGAAAGTATTAGAAAATAAACCAAATAAGTGGTTAAAAATTAAAATCATATTGAAGTATAAAACAGGCGGTAATGTTTGCAACAAATGCTGAAATATTTATGACTGGCTGAGGTTTGTATAATGGTCTATGGTAATTTAATGACCTTTTATACTTAAAATGGATTTAGTATTTTTAGAGTTCTTTAAGGAATTGAAAGGCTGATTAAAAGATACAGCATCTTACTAAAAAGTTAAAAGAGATCAATTACCTGATTATCAATTTAGATCTGGCCTAAAATATTTTTTTCTCAAGTATAGGAAACAACCAGAGAGAAAAAACTAGAAGCCGTTACAATGATCAAATTCTCATGGAAAATACTTTTGTCTCAATTTGGTGAGCTTGTTACATAAGGAATATAAAAATGAACAACAAATGTCATATAAATATATATATATACATATATATATATATTTGAAAACTGAGAATATCTACAGCATATAGGAGGTATTGTACACAATGTCTACATGTGACAAATACATGACTGGTTATTTGGATATAACAAGAAAATATGTCCAGAATCCATCTACTTCCTTTATGTTTCGTGGATGCTTTACAATAGCTGTTTAAGAGATTGGCTTGGTATTTCCATATCTACTTCTGAGTTTTAATAGCCAGAACATTATTTTAACACTTCACCAAAGGTGAAAGGATGGCCTCAGACAGTTCTAAGGAGGCTTTAAAGGCAATTGATACAGGAAGGGTACTCTGATTGTCAAAGACAAGAGATGGAAAGCCCTTAGATATTATGTGTGTATTGTTTTCAATCTTAGTGTCAAGTAAGACATCACTGTACCTTTGAGCTGGATGGCATCAAACCCAGGTAGTGACTCTTTTAAAGATGGCTGTCTAATTTCGTCTCTGCTTGCTTTCCTCTGCTCCTTACTAACGTCTAGAAACCAACATCCTATCTTAAGATCAACAATTTTAGCTTCTTCTTTGGCAGGAAAATATCTGAGGTTGATTTCTTATTTAGAAAAAGGTAATAAATTCTAGTGTCTCACCGTATTTTAAAAGTAGCCATATTTCACAATAACCTCTTGTATAGTTTTGGATAAATTAGGAAAGAGGTGCTTGCAGGCTCCACATATAAAGAAATGACAAGAAGAAGGAAATAGCATTTACCTCTATGTTATCAGTGCATTGTGTTATAAGTTTACACTGTGTCCATAAATGACCTTATGCCATTTGTTTAAAAATGGGAGTGGGTTGTATTACTGACTGCAGAAAAAAATTCCATAGAATCCTGAAAACAACCATTGATAATTTTCATAGTAGTATACATAGTGCCACAATCCAGCATTTAGTGAGAATGGTGGACTTCAAGTAAAAGCCAGAGTTACAAATTTACAGAATTAACTGCATTGAGAAAAATGAGAGTTAAAGATATTGAACTCTATATTGATAAATTTAATTACATTTTGGAATCTGGATATGGTTAATTTGTTCTGGACCACATTTCAAATAGTAATGACATAACTACGGAGAAAATTCATTTAGGTTTTTTTTTCTAGAACCTGAATCTTAAATTTCTGCCTGGGAACACGTTTTAAGCTTACTCTTCTTCCAGATTTTTGGCTTTGTTTTGAATTTGTGAATTCACACCATATTGCAAGGAGAAGACATGTTTTTGGGTACAGGGACCCCCAGAAACTGATGGCATTGGAACATCAGTCCAGTAACCAGTACTTTTACCTTCCTTCTATCCTTTTTGACTGTTAGAGGGTATTTTTTTCTTTCTTTTTCATTTTAAACAATAGTCTGTTCGTTGGAGGTAAATTAATTTAGTGCATCTTCTGTAAAAAGCATTAGTTAATGATGTGGTGACTCCTCAGCATGTGCTGTAGTTACATCTAAAGGAAGTAGCCATAAACTTCAAGCACAAATGTTTTGGTGACATTAAAAAGCTACTCTTTCAATTTTTGTTGCATCACTGTGTGGTCAATTGGGGTCTTTTGCCTCCTGGGACTTAGTTGTTAATTTGGACATCTTTTTCCTAATAAGTATTTAAGTCTGCCTTCAGAGCTTACCCTCATCTAAAATTGTCTCTTTTTAAAAGATTTTCACTTTGCCTGACCTTGCAAACAAGATGTAATAGAATGGTTCATCAATGACAATAGTAATTAAGTTTGTGGAAATTTTGCAGTTTCTAGGGTAAAGCTCATTTAAATATTAATTTATTTTCATGGCAAAACCAACATTACGTTCTGCAGTGGCTTGGAAATTTAGTTAAGACGATATCTAACAAGTTTCTCCAAGAATAGACAAATTGCTCTGTGCTGAACAAAAAGGGGGATGGCATAAGGTCAGACAAAAGATTCTTGATTTATGTGAATTTCTTTTGAAATGCAGATGACCACAAGGAATCTTTACAAGCCTCTTAGAAGAAGTCTCCTGGGTGGTATCATTTGTACTGACCAGACTTAGAATGGGGTTGTAGGGTAATGATAGGAAGGCTTGCAGTCTTTGGGGATTAGCAAGTATCAATCCCTAGAGCACTTCCCGAAGATGCCCACATAAATCTCTGCATCCTTCCTTGATAGACATTCCCATCACAGCTACTTTTACGTGGGTGGTTTACAGTTGTATTTCATAGGAGGTACTTGATAAGGGAGCAAGCCCACAATAGGATAGGGAAATAAAATACTGCTGGCTCACCACCCATTTCAATTCTTGATCAACTGTAAAAGACTGCTTCCCCATGATCACCATTATCAAGTCCACAGTCAACTGAAATGGTAAAGTGGCAGATAACAGCACAAACTTATACTAGTCCTAAACTGTATGAATGTTTATGAGTTCTTCCATCTTTGTTTTTTTATTAATCTATGTTTATGGGATGTCTTCATTTGTGTTTAGGGATATACGCTGACCTTTATGACTCTTTACATGAGAAAGGTGCATTTTTTTTCAGAGAGAATATAATGAATCTATTATGAAGAGTGAAGACCTGTTGTTGTATAAACACTGAAAGAGAAGCTGCTAACACTTGGATAGTGTTACTTTAAAACAAACATAGAGGGTCCTGTGGATAAAGAACTGAGTTCAAATCTCCAGTATTCACATAAGAAGAAATGTAGCTACATAGGCCTATAATCCAAATGTCAAACACAGACAAGCATGGAGCTATCTTGTAACAATGAGCTTCAGGTTCATGAAGAAACCTTATATCAAGAAAAAAATGCAGAAGGTGGTTCAGCAAAGACATCCTATGTCCTCCTTTGGCTTCTGCATGTATGGGCATAGAAACATACATTAGCATTCATAGACATACCACATATGTGAAAATACATGTATACATAACATTCATACACAACAAACCAACAAACAAACAAGAACAAAATATAAGAACAGTGGGGCTGGGCAGTGGTGGCACAAGCCTTTAATCCCAACACTTAGGAGGCAGAGACGGGCAGATTTCTGAGTTCGAGGCCAGCCTGGTCTACAAGAGTGAGTTCCAAGACAGCCAGGGCTACACAGAGAAACCCTGTCTCAAAAAACAAAAAACAAAACAAACAAACAAACAAAAAACCCAAAAACAAAAACAAAAGAACAATGGACGACATATAACAATGTTTGAGTATCAAAATACACACTACTTCATATCATAGCACTCATAATAACATTTTTAAGACAATCTAAAGCCAGAAACAATGATGGACACAAACCTATATATAGATTACAAACATAAATACTTGGAAATATATTCAATCTGTACAAAATATATTTGGTTAAAGTTTTGGGGGACAGATTCAAAGGCCATTATTCAAACATTGCAGTTTTAGAGATAAAATAAAATCCAGAAAGACAAGGAGTATCCTTGAGAGAGGACTCAGTTATGTTCTGCCCCAGTGTATACCAGTGCTCACTAAATACTGTAGTGTAGTTAACAAAATAAGAAGCAAATTCCCTACTTTCTCTTGTTCTGACACCCATGGCTTTTCCTACCTTAGATATATGCCTCCATTTAATATATACTGAGACTTGTCTTTAGTATGAAACATTATTAAAGCAATAGTTCTTTGAGGATAGTTGATGGATTTCTTGCTAAAAAAATAGAATCATGCTGCTATTTATCGAACTTTCTGATTACAAAAACCTAAATTATATCAGCCCTGAAAAGGCATGTAGTTAGCTAATCCTAATTTAAAAGCATTTCTGGAGATAGGTAAACATCATTTTAATTCTCAACTATAGCCAAGGTATTTAATCAAAAAAATTAATACAAGTTTGACAAACAATAATGTTAATCCCTTTATCTGCTTCGGATGGCGGTCCTGATGACAATGTGACCGCACAAGAAGACATGTCAGCACCTGTTCTGGCGAAATCAAGCCATTGCTTCCTCCAGCGTGTCCTGCTTTTCCTTTCTCCTGTGTCAGTTTTCTTTTTCTGCTCTTTGGTTTGCTTTACCACATTTCCAGTCCTGCTGTGGCAAATAACCAGGGGAACTGCTCTGGAGATCTACTTCAAAGAGTGCCAACGTGGTTCTTATTTGGGCACAGGGAGTGTTGTGTATGCCCCCTCCTGAAGAGGAACAATGAGTAAAGTTACACAGTTAACACCGTAGAGTGGAGGATGGACCTGATTTGGTGGTAGTCTCTGGTCTTGGTGCTTTGCTTTGTCTTGTACTCCCGTCATTTGCTTTCCTCAGATCCTTGTTCGTCACATAATGAATAAAAATTCATCACTACAGCTCTCATCAATTTTACATCATTTAGAAACGTCTCAGAGCCATCTGACATTTCATGTCTGTTTTTCCTTCCTGGCTTGGTGCATAGAGGACTCTGCTTCCCATCAATCTTGTTTCACTGTTTCCAGGGGGCTGTTCGTGGACTGCTGATTCCCTTTTGAAAAAAATCATCCAATATCTGTAAATTCTTCCTTCCTTATCTTGGTGGATTTTCACAAGCATGAGAAGCTTTTTCTTCCTGTTCTCAATATGTCCCTACTATGTTGATTTGGTGCAGCAGAGGATACCCATTACCCAGTACTGTTCACCAGTATATCTAATTTATGAATCTCTTTCAAGCTCTTTGGATTTCATGTCTATACCTTAGTATAAATACAGCCGATGGCAGATCTCCTCCCTCTTCCCTGCAAATGCTACTAAAACTAAGAATTAAGTTAGTGCCATTCTTCATAAGGTGTCCTTCTTTCAGCTTAGTTTAAGATTTTAGGATCTCTTTCTCCATCAGTCCAACTGATGGTGTGTGTATGTGTGTGTGTGTGTGTGTGTATGTGTATTTATACCTTTGTATCAATTATAATGGTTAGCTGGCTCATGGCTCATCTTCTGGCTAGATATATGTGATATATTTGCCCCAGTAACATAATGTAGACTACTTATAGGTAGTCAACAGCTGGAGAGTATTTGCTTTTCCTTCTTGTTTTAAAAAGGACATGTGTTGATGAAAACGGGTGTGTTGATGAAGCAGACATGAGGCCAGGCTCACACTTTTCTTTGTTTTAAAACAGGAAGGCTATAAAAAGATGAGAGTTAAGCCGTCTTGTCTAAAAGTGCATTAAATAAGTCAACAGAAGGAACAACCTAAGTCTTCTCTTTACTGCCATAGCCATTTGTGTAAGTTTGGTGTTGTGATAACCTTTACCACATTTTGCAAGAGGCATGCAGTAAAAAAAAAAAAAAAAAAAAAAAAAAAAAAAAAAAAAAAAAAAAAAAAAAAAAAGAAATCAATAAATCCAAGACTGAATGTTCTCCTCTCTCTTTTCCATATAAACATGACATCATTAGATATACTTAGTATTTTCTCTACTATTTTATGTTAGAGGATTATTTTAAAGTTTGAATTACATGAAAAATTAGTATGTGTTTAAATACAAAGCAAATCCATTTCAGGGACTGAGGGGCACCACAGTTGTTTAGAGAACACAGTACTCCCGTAGAACACCAAAGTTTGGTTCCCAACACTCAGCTTTTAAGTAAGAAAAAAGATGTCTCAGATGGTAGGCCTGCTTCCCATTCTTCTGCATGGTGCAGGTTTTGTTTCTAGCATCCACAGTGGCTCACAACTGCCTAAAACTCCAGTTCCAGGAGACATGATACATTCTCTTTAGCTCCAATGACTCTTGCCTGAACATTTTGCCCAATTTACATGTATATACACATTCACACACATATATACATAAAATACATATTAAACTATAAATATTTAAGAAAATAAATCAATCACAGTTCACTGGCAATCACAATATAAACATTAATATAAACATTTTTAGTCTTTGATTTCTTATTCTTCAGAATAGGAATGTGATTTTGAGGGTCATGCTAGAATCTGAATCCAGGCTCTATGTATAATATATAGAGCCTTATATATACTGACCACGAACTCCACAACATGACTATACCACAGTCTCATAATGTTATTGCTCTTAATTTAACATTTTCTTTCATTTAAATAATCTTTGTAGTATATCCATCTGTGATTGTATACACAAATAATATAACTTTTTTTAAGAAGATTTAAACTGCTAATTAGCATTTCTTAAGACTGCTAATTCAGCATATATCAATTTGGGCAGTAACAAAAACTATATTTTAATTTTGAATTTGTCTAAAAAACTCGTGGCTCTATCAATTCTCTCACAATGTTAAAAAATAAAGACATACATTAGTGTCTTTGAACAAAAGATATTTGTTCTTTCAAGGTTCTAGAAATTAGAAATTCCCAAAGAAAGGTTTAGCAGAACTATGATCCCTGAGGATTCTCTAAAAGAAATGTTTCATTGTCTCTGTCAGTATTTGATAGTGTCTAGCATTTTTTAGGTTGCGGCAGCCTACAGCCAATCTGTGAAACATCTTCATATTATTGACTCTTCTCTGCGATTTCTCTGCATCAACATTTCTTCTTTCTGTGATTAGAGACTTATGGCACATCAGAATCTAATATGAATTCATACTGATTATGTATATGAAAACTACACCTTTAAATATCACTGTATTTTGAAGTTCTGAGTGCACATAATTTGGGGGAGACACTGTGCAACCCAATACGGAAACACACAGTGGCCATTGATTTGAGATCACTCTGCTAGCTACAACAGATTTATATAATTTCTTCCAAAGGCTAAAGGGTCTATGGAAGGTGGATATGTGAAATATTACAGAGGACAACAAATATTCCCCAAATGTCCTCTGTGAATGGGGAGGTGAAGGAAGTCATATGTTTTGCTTTGACAATGAAACATAAGAAAGCATAAAATTTGTGTCCAGACAGAAAATCTTGCATGCAGCCTTGGAGCTTCTAGTTGTTTAGAATGTAAGTGTTCTTTCTATCAGCTTCGATGCTTGGATGAAGGTGGTTTGTAGGACTCCTCAGCTGGAACATAACAGAGAAAACAAACTAAACTAAATTAAACTAGACTAGATTAAACTAAACTAAACTTTCTTGCTTGAGATCTCACGATGATCAGATCAGCATAATGTACTTTCTTATTGAATGTGATGGGGAAATGGCTCTTGGATATTGAAAACATTTTCTCTCTCTCTCTCCCTCTCCCTCTCTCTCTCTCTCTCTCTCTCTCTCTCTCTCTCTCCCTTTCCCCTTTCCCCTTTCTCTCCCTCTCCCCTTCCCTCCCCTGTCACCTCTCTCTCCATGCATTAAGTCCATGTATACGTGGAGTACATGAAAAATGATGTGGGAATTACATGGAAGTGTGGTGTGGAAGGGAAGCTCTACAAGCATTCCTCTCTTGTCTACTTTGGATACTTTTGAACAAAGTACCACAAATAGGAAGACTTTCAAACGGCAAGATTTTTTCCTGCTCTCTTGGCTTGGAATTCTAAGAACCCAGTATCAACAGTTGATTTCTGAGTCCCAGATATACTGTTGTCCCAGTGTCCTCATCTGCTAGACTGGGCAGGTTTTTCTCTGCAGTCTTTTCCACACACGAATGGGTCTTCTGGAATGGAAGTTAGAGCCTGTGAAAAATTAAGGGTACCAGAATGCAGGAAGGAGTTAAAAATGAGACCGAGGCATGGTGTGCTTTCAGTCCTCCCTTATTATTATTTTATTTTATTTTTTTATGGTCTTTTTTTTATTAGATATTTTCTTTATTTACATGTAAATTTCTCCCTTCCCAGTTTCCCCTCTAAAA
>NW_022196894.1:71631623-71656899 GCF_008632895.1 Mastomys coucha | reverse complement strand
GCAGAGATTAACAATGGAGCAGAGACTAAAGGAAAGACAAGCCAGCCTAAATATAGTTAGTTACCTCCCTTATTATTTAAACTCTCTTTGTTACAAGCAGGTAGGTAGAGAAAAACCCCTCCCCCAAGTCCATCAGCAACTCATAGCCCAATCAGCATCTTCATCTTCAGTCTCTGGAGGCGGAACTTCCGGTGTGACAGGAACTTGGAGAGAGGCATGGCTATTAGCAGGAGGTTGGAGAGAGGCGTGGCTATTTGTGACAAGGCAAGGTCTGAAGGAGCTTAGCTGGAGGAGGGTCACAGTCTTTTATACAGGAATGCTAATATTAATCATAAGAACCCTGTCTTCATGAATAGTCATTTTCCCAAAGTTTCACCATCTGACAGTATATATCATGTAGATGCTTTTCTAGGTGACATGGACACTCCTAATGTGACTGCTCTTTAAAGAGTTGATGATCAAAAAGTTACTTTTTTTTTAATGTCAAGAAACATTGCTGCAGAATAATCTGTCCCAAGCAAGGATAGAGTCTTTGTTGAGAGTCTTAATGAATTTAATTTACAAACTTTTTTATTAGTTGTACTCTACATTACATAGTTAATAATAATATACTCTGAAGTAAAGTGAATATTAATGTCATATTTTGATTCTCAGAATTTTATCAGAAATTATGAATGGCATTATATTTAAAACTTAGGTATTACCTGTAATTTAATTGTTACAGTTTAAAGTCTTGGAAAAAAAGTAAATTGGCCTGAATTAGATGTATACAACCATTGCTCACTTGAGTTATTCCATCTTGCAGCCTTGTATTTTCAGTAGGACTTGGTAATCTAATCACTGAGAGAAGTCAGAGTTCCTGAGACAATGAGGTGAGAAGGAATCTCCAAGGGTGTTTTACTTACTTGCTTCATTGTTGTAGCCAAATACAGTGCTAAATCAGCATGCTGAAGAGTTCATTTTGCATCCAAGTTAAGAAAGAACATCCCAGTGGCAGGAGCTTGAGAATGTTGGTCCCATTGCACAGTGGTGACGCTGCAAAAGTCAATGAATGTAGGCATTCAGCTTGTTTCCACCTTTCTACCAAGTCTGGGAGTTGAGTTTATGGAAGGATGCCACCTAAACTTTGGCTGTGTTTTTCCATCTCAGTTTAGAAAGCCCCTCACCAATATGCCCAGAGGTTTGTCTTCCAGAGGATTCTAGATGTTGTCAGGATGACAATAAATACTGTCACTGGATGAATAGAGAGAGAAGCGCTGCCATTCCTTTGGCCAGAACTCAATCACATGGTTTAAGTAAATGAAAGTGAATGAATGAAAGCTGAGAAGGGGATTCGGCTTCCTGTCAGTGAAGAGATGCGATTCTTGACTCACAAATAACATTGTCATCGCAACATAAATTCATTATTATAATCCAGACACCCACAACTACTAAAGCCTTTCAGTGCTATCCCCTGTACTGAAGCTGGCATTGTTATCATTGTTTAACAGTTGAATGGTTAACACATGCTTTAAAATGGTAGAAATAGATGACCATTCAGCTTTGCCTTTCAGATCTGATTTCAAGCTGTAGTTTTGATCCAGTCTGCTCTGCTGTTTATCCATTCAAGACCTACAATTGTTATCCCCACACTTTGTAGAGACAATAGTGTGGAAATATTCCATTAACATTAGACCAAAGTTTCCTAATGACCAGTAAATAGCTTGCGTATGAGCACTGTGAAACATCATCTGGAAATCTTTAAATAAAGTAGTTTTTCATCTCTTTTTGATGGTTAAGTCATGATTACAAACAAAGGCTGAAGAATAGATTATCAGAAACCCTGTAAATGTTCCTTGAGCTTTATCATATAATGGCCTTTGAATGTATTCCTTTGGTGGATAGTAGAGATGAGAGAAACAACATAAAATGCAAGTAACAACCTGGAATGTAGCCAGCTATAGAGACAGACTACAAAAACCGCAACAGTAAAACTCAATCCCCCCAATTGTTCATTATGCTATATAATTTTCATTGACCTTGTCTCCATCAATTATACCTCAAACACTAATGTTTGTCAGATAACTGAAGGGAAAACACATAATGAGTAATTTTAGAAAAAAAAAGAGAAATTAAAGGATAGAGATAGCATGAGCTGTTTGGCAGATTGCTGAAGAGCATAAGTAGATTTAGATGCTCAATATAGCAAATATGAGATACTGAATAATCATACTCTTATTTTATATTGCTAATTAATATGAGGAGCTACTCATTGAAAATTGAAAAGGAAACAAGACAGGGGGACAGAGATTTTTGCAGTTCACATCAAAGGCAGACTGAATTGATATAATTTATTCTTAGTGTTTGTCCCTCTGTTAGTTTTTATGTCCATATTAGTACATAATAGAAAGGGTAAAGTTACTCAAAGAACAAATCACTTCCTAGCTTTTTCTTTCAAAGGGATTCATTATTTTGTACAAATTTCTTAGATATATGTGGTGTGTGTGGGTGTGGGTGGGTATGTACACACTCGCATGCACACACAGTTTTGTGTGTGAATGGTTCTAGCAGAGAGTATGTGGAGAGGAGAGAGCAGCCTTCATCGTCTATACTCACCTTCCTCCTTGTCAGGGACATGGTCTCTGTTTCTCTCTACTTTCATCAGGCTGTGTCATGCAAACCTGTGGGAGATTATCCTGTGATGAACTTCATCCTTTAAAAAAGAGAATGCGTATCTATCTATCTATCTATGTATCTATCTATCTATCTATCTATCTGCCTGATTTAAAGAAAATACATTGCTGAAATTTCCAGCAAGTATCTAACAATAAAAACATGATGCACATTTTGCAATTTTTAATGAGAATCTGTTATTTCACAGAAGTCAAAATTCATTTCATGTGGCAGGAGTCAGGTATTTCGGGTGCTAGAAACAAATCAGAATTTGTCCCCACACTACTTGGTTATTCTGTGAGAGAATACAACCATATAGGCAGGTGAGCTGAATCACAGATACCCTTGGATAAATGCCATTATATTATCATAAGGGAGGAAATGCGTTATTTTCTTAATGGGAAGGATCCATTATCTTACATCTCCGAATGGCAACCCGTGAGCAGAGATCTGTCCAAATCTAGGATCTATGGGTGTGGTGCACTCTTCCTTCAAGCTTTGGAACTCTGTTCTTTTTTAAAATAACAAAATTTTGTTTGGGAGTACAAAATAAGTTTTCCTTTTAGGATCACAGTGTCTATAGCTAAGATGCGACAATGCAAAGTACCGGTTGGAGCAGGCAGATTTGAGATGGGTTAGCAAAGAATCAAGGGATTTTCATGGTTTTGCTAAATTGCGTTGTAAAAAATAGCCAAAAAGAAAGAAAAAAAGCGTATTATTATCTCTTCCGTTAAGACACTGTACTGAGCCGGGCGGTGGTGGCGCACACCTTTAATCCCAGCACTTGGGAGGCAGAGGCAGGCGGATTTCTGAGTTCTAGGCCAGCCTGGTCTACAGAGTGAATTCCAGGACAGCCAGGGCTACACAGAGAAACCCTGTCTCGAAAAACCAAAACCAAAACCAAAACCAAAAACAAAAAACAAAACAAAAAAAAGGGACACTGTACTGAAATGAGGATTGGAGATCTCAGAAAGGAAACAATAAAGGGAATCGTTGCTCACACTTCCCTAATCTCTCATGGTCAAAGACTGAATCTTTACTTCCAGAGAATTTGTTATTATAGTGGATAACTTTACATATGTTATAAAGGCGCTAGCTTAAACAAAACAAGGGGTCATTGCCTTAGTCTCAATTTTTTTTTATTTACTTTTGGTGACTGTATGAAACCTTGTACCATCATACTGAAGGTCTAGTCTCACCAATGACCTGTTATAGAGTTTTAGGTGATTAAAATGGCTTCTGATTCAATTGGGACTTTTCAAACTAAAAAATAAATTCTGTTTTATGGTTTTGTTATAGCACACTTTCTAAAATGATGATGATGTGGACTGGGAATGCTTCAAAACACCGGAGAGACCTGAGGCTAAGCAGTAGAAGGTCGCTGGTCTTCGAGGGTTAACATATTTCTAGAGGTCTCAAGAAACACAGATTAGATTCACCAGTGCTGTCCATCCCTTCTTTCACTTAACTCCATTGCTCTGCTTTTAATGCACCAAATGATGGTTCATAACTTCTTGTGACAATTACACACACACACACACACACACACCTGAGAACATTATTAATAGTGCTGGTACATACATACAATGGTAGGCATTCCTTTGGGCTAGATTAGCACAGTAATAGAGAAAAGGCTCCAGAAAACCTTCCTATTTGCTGCCCTACGGTAGAGGAACAACCATCTCACATTGACAGCAATGCTGAAGAACAAAGGATCTTTGATGCTGACTTAGTTGTGAGCTGTGTTGCAGAAGCATGGGCATTTGTGTTCACAGGCAAGACACATGCCTATTGCATGTTGTCACACAGGTTCTCTACAAAAACAGCGCAGAGACCTGGGATGCTAACAGTAGCCTGCTGGGCATCACTGTTTATCCCTCCCTCCACAGCTTCATATCTTCCTTGCATACTCTTTTTTTATTCTTAAAGTATTCATACAAAGAGAAGTTCTGCCTCAGTATTCTATGCTATTTGCTCTATTTGATTTATTCAAAAATCATTGTTAGCCGGGCAGTGGTGGTGCACACCTTTAATCCCAGCACTTGGGAGGAGAGGCAGGTGGATTTCTGAGTTTGAAGCCATCCTTGTCTACAAGGGTGAGTTCCAGGACAGCCATGGCTACACAGAGAAACCCTGTCTCAAAAAAACCTGAAAAAAAAATCATTGTTAAGTTTTGAACACTTCCTAAACTCATCAATCAGGAGCAACATTATTTTTCAACTTTTAAAATTCTAGTGAAAGAAAATTCTTCTTTCATAAAAGTATGTTGCATAAATATGACAAAAACATTATTTTTAAATAAAAATAGTGCTGTATTTCAATCAACTCATATTTAAGATTGCTGAAGTGATATTCATTAAATAAATCAATGGAATGGACCAAAATACTATTCATACATAGATGCACATACATTTTTATAAGGTAGATTTATTATACATTAATATAAGTATTAATGATTATCTCAAAATGATTTAATTGCAATCAGAAATTTCCAATTTATTTCAGAAGGATAATATTTTCTCATACTTGTCTGCCTCAGAATCTTTCTAGAGAAAAATAGAACAAGATAAAACAAAATAATGCAGGAGCGAGCAAATCATTCTTGTCTGGTCAGGAGTTTTTACACATTATTTTAATTGCCTGATGTCTTGTTGTAGGTAATGACATATATATATATATATATATATATATATATATATATAAATTTGATATGGGAAAAATGTATACTAAGGCAATTTTACACAGAAAAAAAAATCCATCTGAGCAGCCCTTGACTTTAAAACTGGTTCTTTAATGACAAGTGAAGCAATTTCTATTTTTCTTCTTTCCTTTCTTCCTTCTTTCCTTCCATCTCTGTCTCCCTCCCTCTTTCCTTCCTTCCTTCCTTCCTTCCTTCCTTGTCTCTTTCCTTCCTTCCCTCCTTCCTTCCTTTCTTGTCTCTCTTTTTGTAGTCTTTCTTTTGTTTTCTATTTTTCCTCTTCATAAGCTAAAATGGATTTTCTAGTTTCTATCACAAGGTTCAGGTTTTAAAGACTTTTGTTTACCTACAAAGGAAGAATCAATATGTAGAAAAAAAAATCTACCTTTATAATTTGTGTTTACTTAAAGCTCATCAAGTTCAAGTAAAGTATGATCTCTCTAGCACAGATTCTCTGAAATCTTGCAGAAAATGATTATGTTACTTCTCTTGACCTTAATATCATCCACATTAAATTTCTGACTAAGAACCTCTTACTGTTGCTTATTTAATGTGCAAGTTTTGGTTATTACCTTAAAATTTCCTTTAAATAACATTGTTAAACTATTAAATAATTAAATATCATGTTTTCTTTAGGCACATTGCACTATCAAAAGATCTTGACAAAGCATTCTTTTATGAATCAATTCCAAATTTGTCTTCAAGAAAGATAGAAAATATATACTCCAAAATATCTTTGCTTCAAATTTAAATTTCTTAGTAGGAATAATTACACAAAAGAAGATGTCAATTCAAAATAATTGACCTTGTTTTGTGACTTTTAAAAGGTAGTTGTGAATATAAAATACTGGTATTTGGCAAAAACCGACTTACTAAATGAAATCGTTAAATAAAACTCCTCTGTTGAAGTCATTCCTATACCAGACATGTGACTACATTTCTGTGAGGTAAAATGCAGCCAGTTCTACCCTAGGAGACAGGAGGAATTGTTGGGTGGGCTCTCTCCCATCTACTCCCACAATTCTCCAAACACACTCGTTCTGACTCCTGACTAATTTTATACATTATTTAAAGAAATGCTCTTGTAATTGAAAAGTAGTTAAACTAGAAGCCAGAAGAAAATTTCTGAACGGTACGTGTCAGTTCTCTTTTCCCAGATCTTAAAATTAAAAGTCTCATTAGCTTATTTGATTTTTAATTCTTACAGAATATCATTATGGAACTTGTGTTTGTTGGAAAGAAAAAAGTTGTTTGCTTGAGATTAGAGGAGGTGTTTCTTGGATAGTATAACAAGACAGATTTTTTTTTCAATACTTTACTTAAAACCTAATACAATGTCCAAGTCAAAAGTTTTAAATAATCATCAACTATTTTCTAGCATCCTGGAGAGGTAACAGATGTTAATCCAGGACATTTTTGGATTTTTCTTTTTCATAGTGTTCTCAAACACAGAACTCCTGTCTTGTGGTGTTGCTGAATTGCAACATATAAACTTGTTTCCTGTTAATATTTTTTTCTTTTTTCTTTCCTTTTTTGCATATGATGCTAATTTGGACTCAATACTTGAAGAATTTAGCAGTTTTGAAGTGCAATCTTTAGCCATAAAGAGAAAAAGTGCTTTCTATTTTATTTATGGCGAAAGATTGTACTTCAAAACTGCTATGATGACTTTTGATGCTTCATGAGAAGTGTGGCTTAATTCAGACCTTTGAGCGAAGACAGTTTTATTGCCATCATGAACAAGCCTGCTGGAATGCCCAGAGATCTCTCCTAATTGCTTATTTAAATGTCGTTGGCCTTTTTGAGGAAAAACACTCCATTTCTCAATATAGGCAAAGGAGAACTAAGTTCAACGGAGGCACCAAAACACATCCAACCAAACAAAAGACTCCTCTAATGTCCTCAAATACAGTTTCTTTCCTAATATTTTCCAGTAGGGGGAACTAAAGACTCGCCAAGCAGAGGCTGGCTTTGCTCAGGGACCTGCGTGAGTTCCTGTCAGGCGCTTTTATAATCACCTGAACAAGCATCCAACAGCTACCAAGCAAAGCTTTTGATCACACGTGGGTCCGGCCACAATGGCCAGGGCACCTTAGACAGGGGCAGGCATCTGATTTAAAGTGGCCTTCCCTAACTGTCTCCAGCCCTAATAGCATGCATTCCGTAGTTTTTGCTTGGAATGTATTCCCTTTTATCATGTTTGGGCTGAAATTCCGCTCGAGCTCCTGTTTAGCTTAGTTGGGTTATCAGCATTCCTAAATCAGAGGCTGTTTTCCGAATTTCCTTTTAGAGGTCCTAAAAAGAGCGAAAGCTCTTGGAAAACCACTTCCTCCAAGTCTTTTGATCCTCGACCTCCTCCATTCCTAGAGTCTTCTGCAGGACTCTTTTATCACAAGGTCCCGAATTATGGTCAGTGAGTGTGGAGAGGTCAGAAGGCAACTGAACAACATTAGCCGGATGCCAATCCTTCCCCTAGCTTCTCTTGGGGATTCCGTAGTTAGCCATAGATCTTGCCTAAAACAAGCAGGAAGAGGTTAAAGATACCCCTCCCTACAGCCACACAGTTGGTTTTGTGTGTGTGTGTGTGGGGGGGGGTGTTCACTTACAACCACATAGGGATATATGTACACAAAACCTTTCTACTCCAATAGGTACTTCATCCCATCTCTTGCTCTCCCTGTTGGCCAGCTTCTTTCTGGTGAAGTGCGTGTGTGTGTGTGTGTGTGTGTGTGTGTGTGTGTGTGTGTGTGTGTGTGTGTGTGATTTTAACAGGTAATGAGGCTGTACCCCAGGTCCTGGAAGATCATCTTTTTTTTTTTTTTCCTAGAAAAGCTCTTGTGCAGCTCCGGCAGACGGAGCGATGAATAATTAGGAAGGGCTTCCATGAAATCACTCACCGAGAAAATTACCTGCCCATTAAACGGGCCGCGTGAAGAGCGGGAGGCTGGAAGCCCACCTCACCCCTCCAGAGGAGGGAGGGAGGGGGACGCCCAGGAGGCTCCCAGAATGGGAAAGAGTTGATGGCTAATCGCAGTCTTAGGGAGCCAGCAGCAGCTCCACATTGGTTCATTTCCGTCCCCACTAAGACTCGTCGCTTGCCCGGTTACCCTTGCTCCGTGGACCCCGGTGCGGGCTGTCGCCCCCTGCACGCGAGGGTGATTGGGTGGAGGTGGAGGTCCGGGTACACCCTTCTATCCTCCAACCCCACCCGGGGATATACCGGGAGCAGCTTTTTCCTCCCCTCCTCTCCTGCTTCCTTGCCTTCCCTCCTCCAAGTCCTTCCAGCCCCTGGCAGCTGCTGGAGGAGGCGGTCGCAGCGCAGCCTCCGCCGCAGAAGCAGTGACTGTCCCGAAAGGGGCTGGAGGCAGGACTGCTCCTGGGGGCTGGACCACGCGCTAGCATCCTCCGGGCTCCCAGCTCCGGAGCTCCTAGATCTGGCGGCGGCGCTCGCCCCGCAGCAGCTGGCCGCTAGATCTCTCCGGGGGCGGCCCCTCCGGGGTGGCCGCGGCCTCAGCTCAACCCCTCCCTCTTCCCTTGCTTCTTCTCCTCGCCCTCCTCCTCGCTCCCTCACCACGTAGGAGTTCCCATTCTCCACCCAAGCGGTTCTGCTTTCCCCCTTTCCTTCCTTTTGGAAACCAGAGACTCCGAGGGAGGCGACCAGGCTGCGGAGGAGAGGGCCGGCTCACAAAGTGCTGCTTTGACACATCCTTAGGATGGAAGTTAAGTGAAAACAGAACAACACAAAACAAAACTCCGCGAAGTGTTGCTGCTACGGAGGAGACCAAGGGGAAAGAAAACCCGGTGGGCAGGTCAATGGTTGCTCCTCAGCGCGTTGGCAAGTTTGTGGAACACTTTCTAGGAATTAGATCTTTTTTGTCCCCCATCATCTTCTTGACTTCTGAAGAATGAAGTTGTGTTTGGATTGCAATGGAGTCTAAGGAGACAGCGCTAGACGCACGTGAATAGTCCCGCCAGCTGGGCTGAATTTGTGGGAATTTGGGAAGCCAGCCTGTGGAAGTACAGCGGCTCTGGAGTCCCCTGGGTTCATTCGGATGGCACCTAATGTGTCCCGCGTCAGACCTCTTCACCAACAGCTTCCGATGTTGCCATTTTGCTCTTCTTGACCTTAATTAATCTCTAGGAAAGTCTAAACTTCGGACCTACCTCTTTTTTTGATACTTATTTTTGTACTTCTGCTCTCTGGGATTGGTTTCTTAAACAACCTGGATCCTTTTTCATATGTCAAAATGAATCCTCTGATGTTTACACTACTACTGCTCTTTGGATTTCTCTGCATTCGGATTGATGGTGAGTTAAAGCCCCTCTTTCTTTATGAGACTGTTGTGCCTTCTGCAGAAAATGACAGTGTAGTTGGTAGTGTGTTTGGCCACGCACAAGCTCTTCAGGAGCAGAGGTGCTATGTCTTTTGTTTCTAACCTGATGCTAGTGGAACATGAGATATCCACCCATTGTTATTGTGATTAATTAATTGATGAGTGTTACAGTAAGTGATGGGCCCCAGCTTAGAAAAATAACTGTTAAAAAAACAATGCTAAGAAAGAACCCAGAATGGTGTGGCTACTCTTTCTTTGGTATTTGTTCGGGTATCTAAACTTTGGCTTAGGCATTCAACTGAAGAACTGTAGTAGCTGATACTTGAAGATGCATTCAATGAGGAGGATTTGATATCAGGTATCTCAAGGTTCAAAGTGTGTCGCCTGTGTGTAATGAATGCTATCCCATCGCAAAACCAGAATGAAGGATCTAGATCACAGAGAGAAAACTGTCACAAGTGAGACTGGGCGAGGCTCCAGGAAGGAGGCAGTACCCACTCTGGGCTGGCTGCAAGCTGGGAGCCCTCAGCTGGGTCCCCAGTGGACAAACACAATGGAGACTCCAAACAGGTGCTGTAGGTATCCTGCTAGGCTGTGCCACTCTGTCAAGCAGACAGTTTTCAACCTCGGCTTTTCCTGTCTTTTGTTCAGAGTTAGTTTCCTGGGATATCCTCACTGAATATCAGGTTCTTGTGAGATCATTACCCAACCTTTTTTTTTTTCCTTGTGGCTGTTTGAATGAGAAGTATTAATAATTGTAAATATACTATGAGTTTATTCTTTGAAACTAAAACATATATCTAGGGACTTTTTTTTTATATCAGTGACAAGTGTTTATGAAAAGTGGACTAAGCCACCATACTCTGAACATGGCAATAACTTTCATTTCTAATGCTCATAAAGAATCTGAGGCATATTAATCCAGATATTTAAGACATCAAGAGAACATGTTGCTCCATAAACTTTTCTTTGAATTCATTACTTGGGACATTGCCTGTTATTGCCCGTCTGTAGGAGCCAACTGTGGTTCCGGCAGCTGCTATGCAGAGTCTGAGTATCAGACTCAAAAGAAAAGCTATCTATAAACACAAGGCAACACGGAAGATGAGCAGATCCACTGCCAAGTGGCTGTTTTCAGCTCTGGAGTACTTGAGTTCATTTGCTCTTCTCCAAGTGATAGGGGTCCAGGAGCGTGCCTGTGTGCACAATGTTTCTCTTTCCCTGAAAAGTAGTAGAAGCTTAGGATTTGGTCACTTCAATTGACATTGTGGTGATTTCTAGCATTATAGCAATAACCATTTCATTTCTAATAGGTTTACTTTTACACTACCCGAATACCATCCTAACACAAAGGTTTTATGTATTCCAAGTGTGTTTGATTGTTGTACTAAGACTTTTCCATAGCAATGCATTTACAAATTATATATTGATCGTAAATTTATCACCATTTTTAACATCAGAGTCTTGGGGAAGCATACAATTAAATTGCTTCATGGAAGTGACAGAGGGAATCCAAAAAGATTAGTTACAGAATGTAATTAATGTACCAAGATGTTTGGATATGAATGAAACAAATGCAATTAACCAGTGTGATGGACCAGCAGCAGTAACATTATCTATCTTCCTCTTCTCCCTCACTCCCTCTATCCCCCTGTTTTATCCTTCTCTCCTTTCCATCTTTCTCTTGCATGCCCTCCCCTTCCTCCTCCTCCTCTTTCCCCTCTTCTTCTTTATTTCCCTTCCTCCTTTTTCCCCTCTCTAAAGACATGTCTGGAATCTTTGTTCTGATTTTCCATTATAAATTAAAGAGGCAGGTTTTGGGTCTGTATCATCTGCATGGGAGTTTCTAGTAATGAAATGAAAAAAAAAAATGCTGACAGGTAAAAGAGTAAAGACTGAAGAGACAATGTTAAATTTCATATGTGTAAAACTAGTTAGTGTTTAGAATGTGCTAGGACAGAATCAGAGGCGTTATAGACATTCTTACTGAATTTGACATTGGGTTGTCTTTGGGTACTTCAGAAGGGTGACAGCTCTTCCATGGGGATTGTTGAAAATTTGGGATGTGGATAATACTGCCACCTAGGCTGTTGCAAGACTTGGGACCCTGCATTCACATAGCCAGTGAGGAGGCTGCTGTATAGAATGGCTCATCTCTGTGCTCATCCTGGATTCTGTGATATTTATTTACTTATTGTCCTTTTCAGAGCTGTGGGCTTATTTTCCACATGAATTTCAAATTTAGAGAAGCTTGTACCATTCCAAAGATATACTGACTATCCTTGTGCTCAACATAGAAATTAATTTTATTCAGTGACAAATGATACATAGATTTGCATTAAAATTTGCTTGGTGGGTTATTTATATGTGCATTTTTTATGGTGCATGAAAAAATGTTAGAGTTTTGCCTCCTCATAGAAAATTTGTGCTAATATTATTTATGAGTTTTCAGAATCTTTCCCTATAGCAAGCCATGAAGAATAAATACTGAGTTAGTTGAGAACTGATGATGAGCTTAAAAAAATGTTTGATGTGAAGATATTTTTTGAAACAGATAAATAGCCATATTGAGTGTTTACTCTCTGTAATATAGAATTATAATGAATTTAGGCTTTGCTTAGTAGATTTCACTTTTAAATAACAGTGGTTTCAATCTGTTAATGGGATATAGTTTGAATGATTGCAAGATTTTAAATTATAATCCCATCCCATATATCAATTTGATAATTTTACAATACTTCTGAAAGGTGTTTTCACAGTGATAATGGTTTTCTCTTCTTTACTCCTTACCTATTACTACATGAAAATGACACATGTGGTATTTGGGGAGATAAAGATAATGTGTGTGCACAGTGCAGATGCATAATCTCATATAGGTTTATACATTTTGCTAAAGTGCTCTTTTCAGTAATGGGCTCATTATCGTAGCCATATGTAGCCCATTTAAGAACTTGAATTGCATATAAGTAACCTGAAATTTGTTCTTGTAGCTGAGCAGTAATATCACATTTGAATTGGCTTTGTTTGAATAACCTTTGATGCTACGCAACATGTGGACCATAAACCAAAAGGATTACTTAGAACATTAAACTAGAAAATGTTAAAGTAAAAGTCATGGTAATACACACACACACACACACACACACACACACACACACACAGAGAGAGAGAGAGAGAGAGAGAGAGAGAGAGAGAGAGAGAATAAAAAAGTTCTTGTCATTTTACTTCTGACTAGCTTATAAAAACAGCATCTTTGACAGTAAAAATATGGATAAGCAAGGAAAGAACTTATACATGGATATGTGTATAAATTTACTTCCCATGTGCAGTTTGGTTTCTGAATAATAATATAAAAATGGGGGAGGGGATTATCTTACTTTTATTTATTTATTTATTTTATTTATTTGTTTGTTTAATGTTTGTTTAACGTTTGAGGACACTATAGCTGTCCTCAAACACACCAGAAGAGGGCATCAGATTCCATTACAGATTGTTGTAAGCCAGAATGTGGTTGCTGGGAATTGAACTCAGGACCTTTGGAAGAGCAGTCAGTGCTCTTAACTGCTGAGCCATCTCTCCAGCCCCTTACTTTTATTCTTATTTTTTTTCTTCTGCTTCCTTCTTCCTGTTTTTCCCATTCCCCCTCCCTCCCTCTTTCTTTTATTCTTTTCTTCCTTTTATTTTGGACATTGTAAAAGAACTTAGAGAGACATTTGAAGTGTGAAGGAGATTGTGTCTAGTATTTATAAAATGGTAATTGGTCAGATTTGAAGTTAAGGAAGTTAAGCTAATACTTGTTTGTTTTAGGTGTATGTAACTTTGGTTTACACATCCTCATTTTTCTTTAAGTAAACTATATAATTTTAAATAACCTTGATATGAATACTATGTTTTCCAAACCTAGACAAACAGAAGTTTCAGATCTGCCTTCAAGCAACGGTAGAAATTTATAAAATAACATTTTATAGAATTAATATTAAATAACAAAATTGTCATCTCTCTTGTAGTTTCTTCAGATACAGACCGGCAAATCTCAATCAGTACATGGCTTGCTATTAATTTTCTCCTTTAAAAGATATTGAATGAAAAATGACTGAAAGACGATATTCTTTTTAAGGAGAAAGTTTTGCAAAATCCTTTTTTGAGTCTTTTAGTTGGGTGCTATGTCAAGATGAATATTTAACATTATCTGTGGCATGTGCTGTACACACCTCAACTACTTGTCTATAATTCAAAATAGTGTTGGAGTCACCAGGCCTCCGTTATTATTGTTCTCTTCATTTCTGTTATTACTTAAAGTCTTTCATCTGATCCATATGTATGCTGATGTCTCTAAAACAGCCTAATCATTTTGCGGACATCAGAGTTGGGTTCACCATGATGCATCTATACCTTGCATGTTTCGAGGGCCTGGAGTATTGTTTGGCAGGTCCCTCTCTGACTGCATAGTATATTAGCTTAATAACTCGTGACACTGTCACAAATTCAAGCCTGAGATAGAATCATAATTTGATTGTCTGTTTTTTGGAGTTAATTCCATCTCAGTAAATAGCTTCATTATTCCCATTTTTGATGATCCAAAATAATGAATCACCTTGACCTGTTCTCATGGCTCATACCTAGCTCTTTATGTAACATTTGAAACTTAGCTTAACTTTATCATATTTTTATCACCCATTGTCTTATGCATAATTTAAAACACATTCTAAGCTAAAAATATTTTTCAACGAGTGTCAGATTTTATCCAGATTCTAGAATTATTGATTCTGCTTTATTAATACTAAGCTATCAGGCTTAGCAAACATCCCTTCCTTTCTTTTCTTAGTTCTCCACACTATAGTCAGTAGGACCTTCACTACACATGTAAATGAAATGTGTGTTCTTCTGTAGCTCTTTGCTCATGGCTTCCAGAAAGCCTGGAACAAGGTATGCAAGACTCTGTGAATGCAGACTTTCTTCTACCTATTGACTGCAATAGTTCACACTATCTACCTAGAATATACATGTAAAACTATGAAGGAAGTCATTTAGCTCACTCTAGGTCTTTGTATGTGATCTTTACAAAAAAAAACACTCTAATCTAGATCTTGGCATTGGTATAGTTCCTCAATTATTTATTGATATTGGAATTGGATTCTGATATCGTCATTTTGAAAACATGGATGTATGAAAATAATAACAAAAAATTACCTTTCAATTGATAAAATAGATTCCTGATATAATCAAGATATAAAGAGACAATGTACATTATCGGGCTTAGAATTTTGGCAGTTTCAGTCCTTGATGGTAAGCCCCAAAGCTCTGGCCATGGAGGAATTAAGCACTTCATGTGAGCACCCAGCAGAAGGACAACACTACTCATATCATGAGTGGGAAGTAAAAGCTAAGGAATGGAAGACACTGAGGTCCCAGTACAAGATTATACAAAAATCACCCAGCCTCCTCACATTACACCCCAACTTCAGAGGTTCCCATCTGATCCAAAGAGTGTAATCTTTTGAGGCTTCGGAGAATGTTTAAGTTTAAATTGTAGCTGTTGGTTAATATTTCTAACATTGCTCCTTTTGAAGTACTATTTATATTCCACCTTGATTTGTTTTAAACATATATCTTATATTACTCACCTCTAGTTAGGAAAGGTTATGTGTGAGTGTGTGTGTGTCTGTGTGTGTGTATGTGTGTGTGTGTGAAGTGTGTGTATGTGGGTGTGTATGTGTGACTCCATTTTAAGAAATATAAAGGGATAAACATATTAGCATGTCTACAATTAAAATTGAGGATCCTACACTTATAGGAGATCAGTCGAAATGTGAGGTTCTCTAGTCACAGGTGATGAACTTTGTTAGTCATGCCACAGTAAGTTGTGTGATTTCAAGTTTCTTTGTTACCTAGCTGGAGGAGACCAGGAAGATGAGCAAATAGTGGCTTAGTCTTACTGTGAAGAACGAACTTGGGACCTGAATGTTTTAGCATGGCTAATAAGATAGCTTCTATATCCGTTTCCCTAAGTGGTGACATTGTCTTCATTCATTCTTTCACTCTAAACACTTTTGCCTATATCCTCATAGGTGACCACATGCATTTTCTAAGGTCTAGGATCTTCCTTCTAATAAATATTTTTGAATACAGTTTGGAAAAGTCAGGAGCTAGTGCCTCTGTAAGAAAGACATGCAGAAACAGGAGACACTAACTTGTTTTGCTAGCAGTCAATAAGTATAGCCAGATATAGGTTTGTTTGT
The DNA here is from genome assembly GCF_008632895.1 of Mastomys coucha. Classification (NCBI taxonomy): domain Eukaryota; kingdom Metazoa; phylum Chordata; class Mammalia; order Rodentia; family Muridae; genus Mastomys; species Mastomys coucha. The sequence goes on along the minus strand of NW_022196894.1, from coordinate 71,640,976 downwards.
CATCAGACACCTGCACTGAGCACATATGCCAGGAACTTAGCTTTGACTGTCACGTTTACCAGTGTTCCTCCAAAGCCCAGAGCACTGAAAGACACACAGTACATAGTCAAATATTTGTTGAATAAATGAGAATGTGCATACGGAGTGCTTTTTTGATATTGAGTTTCATAACTAGTCCCAGCACAGGAAAAACTTAAAATATGGTGGTGTATGTGTATTTGTGTTGTGTTTATTTGTGTTTGAGAGACAATGAGAGAGAGAGAATGCATGTGTATGTATTGTATATTTAAGAAACTGACTGAGAAAGTTATTAAATATGTAGTTATAAAGAAGTTATATGATTTCTGGAGTCACAATATTATACTTTTTTCCTTGGTAAGAGACACATATTTGGCCATTTGCTCTAATATACCTTCCTTGTATCAAGCAAAGAGAATTTTCTATAATGGTTATCACAGTCATCCTTTCTCTTCTCCCAATGAACACTGCTATAATTGTTTAACACAGCTCTGAGTGTTGTATGCAGTTTTGACAACAAATTTCTTACAATGATTTTGATAAGTTGTAATAGTCCAGCCCTTTCCAGGAACTTATGTGATGACATTCAGTTCAAAAATTGAGACTTTTCTGGATATTAGGTACATATTTTCAATTTCTATACAATGATTCCAACAAATACAAATGATTGCTTTAATTTGAAAGTAGAACTAAATAGATAAGTTCTAAAATTAGTCTCCAAATGTGTAATTCTGTTAAATCTGTGAGATTAGTAAAGAAAGCTAGAAAGTAGTATCTATCAGTCATGATGAACATTATCCTCCTGTACACGCTGACTTAACCCAGGGCCTGTTCACACTAGATCCTCCTGTACACGCTGACTTAACCCAGGGCCTGTTCACACTCGATCCTCCTGTACACACTGACTTAACCAAGGGCCTGTTCACACTAGATCCTCCTGTACATACAGCTGACTTAATCCAGGGCCTGTTCACACTAGATCCTCCTGTACATACAGCTGACTTAACCTAGGGCCTGTTCACACTCAATCCTCCTCTACATACAGCTGACTTAACCTAGGGCCTGTTCACACTAGATCCTCCTGTACATACAGCTGACTTAGTTCAGAGCCTGTTCACACTAGATGCTAATCTGAGCTATGACTGGGGATAGAATAAGTAGAACCTGCTTTAAATACTGATGTAATTTTTAAAATTACTTTTATTGATTATGTGAGAATTTGTGTGTGTGGAGGTGGATATACACATTTCAAGATGAGACAGATGTAGAGAATTGGTATGTGTAGATCCCCTGACAACCGTGGGGACAGTTCTTTTCTTCATTGTCATTAATTTTTAATATATCTTGATAACTCAGTCTAGATTTAAGAAAATATCTCACAGAAGTCTTAACTAGAAATTTTATTTACAAATGAAGTCTAAAATACACACTCTTTAACTTTGGCCTGTATATATTTTTGCTAATTAGTCTTACAGAGATGAACTTCCATATGCTATAAAAATTTCCATTAAAGCATAAGGTTAGAGTTGGACAATCTCACTACAATCTAATTTTAAAATGAATTTTAACCTCGATGGGACTCCTCTGCCTTCTTCCCTATATACTGCCCTCCTTCTAATATGGAAAATTATTTGTCTCCATTTTTTTCCTAATGAATTGCTTATCTACTTTTACACTGAACTAGTCATGTTAAATATATTTTGGACTGGATCTAGTGGTACACACCTGTAATCAAGAAGCATAAAAAGGAATTCCTGTCAATTTGATATCACACACACACACACACACACACACACACACACACACACACACAGTATTTTATGATTAGGTTCTTTATCTAGCACAATACTTTCAAAAGCCATCCATATTGGACTAATATACTAGAATTCCATTACTTTGTTATTCATAATATTCTGCCTCATTGGAGGTAGAGTGAGATATGATACCAATTATGATACTAATTTTTAAAAACATTCTGACCAGTAATACATGAACTAGAAATATCTTTCCAATGAAATAATTCATGACAAATGCAGACTCGATTTGAAGATATGTCTTAAATAATATGTCTTAAATTTCCAGTAGTCAGAATTTAGAATTCAACCTGTAATTTTTGTCTTTTATGTGCTTTCCAATTACCCTGTGAAGTTTTCCACATTCAGTGAACACAAGTGAACTTGCTACTTAAGAGATTTAAAGACATAAAATATAGATCATAGAAGGATTGAATCAAAGAGGGAGAAGACTCATTTGAAAATAGAAGAAAATACATTTCCTCTAGGATTTGAACACCTAAAGCTAAGAAAATGTATGTACTTAGTTAGAGTCCACACTATCATGTGGACATCAAATCAAATCTTAGACACCAATATGATTTTGACCAGGTGTTTTCTAATTATAAGAAAATTAGCTTGGCAATACTGTGATTATCGTTTGATTCAACACATGTTTATAGTGTGCTGATTTATAGACAATGAAACTTGCAGAGCTCTTTGAGAAACACAAGGACCTACTAAATCAATACAAGAATCTTCTCCCTTGTAGATTCTGTCAGTGTTTTATATTTCATATTCTTTAAATCTCTGCTAAGTGGCAAGTTCATTTCAGTTAACCAGATGTTGAAATCTTTACTTGGTGGTTGAACAGAAGTTCTAAGATGAAAAATCACAGGATTCACACAGAATTTACAATCCCTGACTTATATAAACAAGTAACAACTAGAAAGGGAGGGCTATCAAAATTAGCTTTGGCTGTCATTGGGGATACCCATTCATGATACATTTTGTAAGATTTTTCTTAACATGAGTCTTCAGGTAGCTGATAAAAAAAATTGTTTTTGCTTTAATGGACTCATCTGTGACCACACCTATGTAACTGTGACAGGCATGCTATGACATGCTTTCCCATTACATTATATGCTGATCACAGAATGCTTGGCATTCCCAAATGAATAGTGTTTGTTATGACAAAAAGGGATAAATAAGAGAGGCCTTCTCCAAACAGCCATATTTGTTAATCAATGTTATATGATGATATAATACTGTAGTGTGTTTCATGTAGTTTTACATTTTGCAGTTATATTTTTAGTATTTTACCTACTGTTTTTGGTTTTTTAATAAGTACAGTGAGGAAAATGTTTGAGTAAGACAAACCTATTGAGTTCCAAATAAATATAGCTTTTACATATACTCAAGAGTCACAATGAGTTTCTATTATTTTCCCAAATCACATATGTTTTCTATTATTAATTTTCAAAATTGTTACAAAACAAATAGAAAGCAAAGCAAACCACACCAAAAACCAAGAGCACTGATTGTCCAATCTCCAAGGCCTCCTTCATCTTAGGTTCTTTTATGTACTTTTGGTTGAATACATTATTACTGAATGGCTTTAAAGAAAAAAATTTATAGACTAGACAATACGAACAATCGTGACCTTACCTTTACCATCCATATGAAACAATTACATTCTGTTGAGCAAACTGCATGTATTCTATGTCTGTGCTGTCTTTTGGATGGAGTGATACATTGATGAAGTGTAAAATGGGCAAATATTACAAGTCTGTGGTTTTGTTTCCCTTTCTCTCATTTTTAATAACTGGCTTTGCAAGAGACTTCTTTTGTGAATAATAAGTGGAGCTGCTAAGAAAAGCAATATGAGTTCCTGACCTTGAGAGCTAGAATCCTGTGCAACACTGTGGCTTTAGCAGCCATTTTTAAATGTCTGTGGCTAGGATTGGTGTATGATCTTGTTCCCCTGTTTTTGGTTACAAGCTTTTTAGAAATTAGCTAATGATCATGGGGCATAACTCAAGTATTCCATTATACTACACTTAAATCCAAACAACAACCACCAAGTTATAAACATCCTGGAATTGGAGGGATTTGTCCAAAACTTCTGGCATGAACTAGAACTAAATAACATGTCCATCTGCACCATGGAAATGGGAGATATTTGGAATCAGAGATATCATTATTGTTTCTTTTTAAATGCGTACATTTTTAGAAGCCAAGGTCAGAGGTTAAGGCCTTAAGATATGTGCTCCCAGGTACTAGCAAATGGCAAAATATGCTTGAAATAATTTGTTGAGATGTGTGAAAATTAGAATGTAATTTTCAAAATTACATTAAATTAAAGGGAATTTAAGATGAATTTAGCTGCAAGACTTTTGTCTTTGGCTTATCATCCTGAGTGAGGTAACCCAATCAAAAAAGAACACACATGGTATGTACTCTCTGATAAGTGAATATTAGTCCAGAAGCTCAGAATACCCAAAATACAATTTATAAACCACAAAAAAATTCAAGAAGAGGGAAGAACAAAGTATGGATCAAAAGAGAAGTCATTTCACTTTTCCACGGTTGCACACAATAGCTTCTGTGTCTAAACATTCACATATATTTCAGCAGTATGTATGCTTATTACCCAAATGCTATTTTATCATTCTCCTTCTTTTTATGGGTTGTTGGAGAAACTGAATGCAAAAGAGAAAAATATCAATTGAATTTCTCCTTTTCTTTTGAAACAGGGCTTCAGGGTTTTGTTCAATCAGCCTAGACCTAAATATGTGGCCTAGACATACTTTCTATTCAAGGTGATCCTCCTGCCACGGCCTCCAGAGTGCTGGGTATAAAAGCATGTCTGGATAGAATGTAACCCCATACAAAGCAAAACCATCACTGGGGATAGCAGTAGGTAGACTACTTACATAGCATGCATAGATACTTGGTTTGATTCCCAGTATGAACTGGGTGTGGTGGCACATGCTGGTAGAGGAGGTAGAGAGAAGCCTACCAGACTTTCAAGGTTATCCTTTATCTACTACCCTGGACAATAAGGCCAACTTGGCTTAGAAACTCTTGTCTGTCAAAGCAAGAAGAAGAAGGAAGGATGGAAAGCAGGCAGGCCATGCTGGTAATACAATAGTAATCAACTTTGTTTTTGTCCCCCATAAAAAATAAAATCTTAAAAAAAATTAAACATTTCCTTTGGCAGTAACAAAATGATTTGTGTCACTGCAATTTCTTTTTTATTGTTGATTATTAGAGACGGGGTCTCACTATTGAAGGTGGTGTGAAGCTCCTTATATAGTTCAGGGTCTTACTACTAAAGATGGCCTATATAGTTCAGGGTGGCCTTAAACTCACAGAAATCTGCCTGCTAAGTGCTAAGAGTAAAGGAATGTAGCACTGGGCACAGTCTGCATATTTTTTTCTTTACAATCTTAATTTCAGTTTGAAAGCCAGCAGTACAGAAACATTCAGGTTGTGCATGGTCCCCACGCTTCCAAACATTGATGTGGTCCTATGGCCTCTTCTCCCCAAAAGCATGGTCTTTGTGTTTGGTGACTTTGAGACTTTAAAACAAGCTAAACTCTCATGCTTTACTCTTATTGCTGTGATTTGAAAACTTGAGTGGTATCAAATTTTAATGTATGACAATAATATCAGAAATAACATTTATATCATATGGGTACTTATTTGGCAGCAAATACAGCTTTCTTTCTTTTGACTGTCTAGATATGTGAGTATAAAGTGGAAATAAAAGCAAGGCCTCCCCTCCTTTTAAAATTTGACTGGACATTTATATTTTCAGAAGAAAACTTTCCAAGCTCAGATGTCTTCTTGTATTCTCTGTGAGGTTCTCACATGCATGAAAGTTATCTGTTAGAAATTTTGGAATATTTTAGGCTTTTGATGGCCTCATTGATGTGTCTTCTTATGTTGAAATTAAATTCCAATGTAGCCCAACTTTTCACAGAATTTTTTTAAAATCTTTTTAATCAGGAACTGAACACAGCACACAAATTAGAAAGCCAGACAAATGCTTTTATAGGCTTATTTCTGCCAGAATTCAACTCTAAAGTTTATAGTCAGTGATTGCTTCAGGAATGTATACATATTTTTTGCATTTGCAATGATCCAAGAATTGAACACATATATTCCTGGGAGGGTGGAGGTTTAGAGCTATAAGAGGTCACCAAGTGGGTGCACTGAAAAATCAAAACTGAGCCTTTGAATCAATTGACTGGCCTAGCATTTGAAAGCCAGCTACATAGCAAGTAGACCAGCTGATATTTAGTTCACAGGATTGTTCACATTCACATAAAACAAAATTATTTAGCATTTGCTGAATCCTTCTTGATAATCAATTTGGGATCAAATGCAAAAGAACATGTGTCTGCTTTGTATGAAGCCAAATTCTTCTGTTTTTCTCTTAGAGCAGAGGACATGCCTTCTTCCCTGGTTGATATCGGTTGCTAGGAGAAGTGCACTGGGTTGCTTGCTTCATATCCATCAGTAAAACTAAAGAGTGCATTGAATGAGCGAAAAAGGCAGAACACAACAGAGGCCATGAATCATGACTTGTCTCCAATGTGTCCACTTTGGTCCCACTTTTTCTTTTTTTCTTTTTCCTGTGAAAACTTTTGTTTTTACCAATGATGTGTTCTTTCAGCCATTCCCCTTAATCCTTCTGGTGCCTGAGGGGATGAGAGCCACTAAAGGGTGCCTGTGCCATTAAGAGTCCACTCAGAGCCACAATAAAAGCCTTAGAGTTATTCATGGGGCCACATGAGCAAGAATGCCCTCCTCAGTGAATAGCTTTAGTCAGCTGCCATTGAGATGGACTGATTAATACCTTCTGCTCTTAATGGGGGAAAAGGCAAGAAAGAAAGGTCTTCATACTACTTTGACCATTTTGCCAATTAGATTTTATACATTTGTCCACGCTTTTGATTACTAAGTGGATAAATGTCCAATACCTGTGATAATCTTTTTCAAAGCTAAGTGTTAATTGTGACTGCTGTCAAATGAAATAAAACAGTCAAAATATCCCCAGAAGTAGTATAAAAAAATTTAGCTAGCTCATCTCGCATCTTGGCAATGTTTGTCGTGACCCTGGAGTAAAAACCTACTCTTAGTCTCTTCCTCACTGCAGTGTTTAGGCAGGTCTGCTTCACAATATCCAAATAGCAGCTCAGTTTGTTTGATAAAGAAACTAATTACAATGCTCTGGAGAGTTTAGAGGAGCATGTAATGGGAGAGGGTTATGGGTGGCAGGTGTTAGTCACCCAGGAGCACTTGGCTTTAAAGGACTTGTTGAGGTTTTTCTAGTTGTTACTTGGAGGTATATATGTAGAGTGCATGTGAATTTTAAGTATTTTAAGTATGGGATAATTTTGCATAAATAATTACAGATGACCTTTATAATTCTAATCATATCCTTTTAGATTTTTTTTTTTTTTTTTAGTACATAGCATATATAAGATAGTTCAGATAAAAACTACTCGAGGATTAATACTCTTTGTAAACAACTGATTACATAGCCACTCTGGCTTGGGAAACCTGTGAGCAACACTCAAGACGTGATTCGGTGATTTCCCTGTGGCCTATCAGCTAGATACTAGTCATCTATTAAAAGAGAGAAAGTCATGAAACCAAGCTTCTGTGGTCCTTGAACATGTTTTCCCTACTTCTCATTTTTGTCTTTGAAGGGGCCACCTATTATACTTGTTCTGTTCATTTTCCCATCCAGCAGTCCTTGCTTTCATCTAACCGTGAAAACAAGCAATATTTAAAACACCCTTGTGCTGCTTCTTAGAGCCTGTTTTTCATTCTGTAGAGGTGAAATATCTTGTTAAGAGGTGGTAATACCCAAGGGCAATCAGAGAGGAAAAACGTAACGATTTGATGAGTGATGTCTAGAGATCAGCTTTGAGCGAGGTCTGACTTCACATCTTCATTAGTGATATAAGAACAGAGCAATGGAGAAATTCTATTTCTGTACATTAGAAAATCTTTGTGACTTCCCACCCTCCTTCCCAGAAACCATGCCTAATGACTTACTAAAATGTTGACAGGAAAGAAAAGACTCTTCTTAGAGTAATAACCAGTGCTTTATTTAGTACGTAAATGTAAACGAATTCTTTAGGGAGGCAATCAGAAATCTAGACATCCAAGTAGAGGGAGAAGCTCGCAAAGCAATAACACTGAATGGGTCCAGGGGGAAATGTATAGAAAAGTCAAAGAGAGAGTGCAAATAGCCGGCTGCTGGGTCCCAGTGTACAAGCCACGGGGTGGTAGTGGCCATTTCTGGAGTGTTGCATCAGATAATGTGGCTTGAAAGCAATGGAAATTCTCTTTTCCATATGTATTCCATGGACAGAACCTGAGTTAGATTTTGCCAGATTAGACATTTGAGTTACTTTTGAGAGAGGCCATTTAGGAAGGGATGTGTCAGCTAAAAGCAGAGGTGGTCAGGATTACAGTTTCTGCATGTCCTTGCCACTTCAGATGAATACTATTAACTAAGGTGCACAAAGGAGCAACAATGTAACAATATTTGAAATATTTCACTAGCAACTCTTGAAGATGATATTATCAAGATCCGTAGAAGCAATGAGATGTTCTTAGACGAATAAACTCTCATGTCAGTTATTGCTAGTTCAGATTATAGGTGTTGCCTAGTGTAAGATTTTATTATTGAAGGAAAAGTCATGAAGTATTGTGGGCTTCCTCTATATAGGCATGAGAACTGTAATTAGATGAACTAGTTGAGCCGAATCCAGAACATAATCCTTTTAATGTCTTCCACATTAATGAGATCTGTGTAGATGAACATGACCCCTTTGGGGCTCTACAGTTTAAGAGAATGTGCAAAACTTGATAGCTTGTTCCACAGAGAACTGCAAAATGGCAAATGTGTGGAAAATAATACCTCAGCAGAGCTACCTACGTTAAAGTCCCTTTTTATTCTATTTCCCTTCTGGTCCCCTTATCTTAAATGAATAGTTCCAGGCAGAGTATTGCCCTATGGCAATTGTAAAATAGGCTATCTTGCTTCGGAACATTTGTATGGCATATCCAAAAAGTATGCCATACAAACTAGTCTCTGAGCTTTGGTTATTGTTTTATAACACTGCTGGTGACTGAGAGAAGAGAAATAATGTAGAGCTGACTGCTAACCCTCAGCAACTCTCTGTGACTCTTAAAGGCCAGGTGCTTCCACTATTCAGTAAAATCAAAGTAGTACAATGGATCCACATTGGAATTTCTCCAGGAAGCTGGAATGGACTATCTATATTTGACAGAGTGAAACCTAGTTCTCTGTCGTTCTGTTCAACTCTGCATTTTTTATTTTATTTTATTTATTTACATGTAAATTTCTCCATTCCCACTTTCCCCTCCAAAAAAAACAAAGAAACAAACAAAAACAACCAAAACAAACCCCTGTTGCCTCACACTTCCTCATGCCTGCCACCCCGCTCTCTCCCACTTTCTGGCCCTGGCATTCCCCTACACTGGGGCACAGAGCCTTCACAGGGCCAAGGTCCT
>NW_022196894.1:71582113-71630980 GCF_008632895.1 Mastomys coucha | reverse complement strand
AGCCTGTGTACATGCTTACACAAGGCAGAGGCCAGGGGCTAGGAGGACATTTCAGTTGTTCTTTATCATTCTTTACCCTGTGTATTTAAGGCAAGGCGTGAAAATATGCTTGAAGCTGGGCTGGTGACTATGAAGCTTCAACAATCTTTCTGATTCTCTTCTTCTTCCTGTCAGCATCTTCAGGATTTGTGCTCAGGTCAGCATGATTGTCCAGAGCCACTCCCTGCTCCTTGCTTAGGAATATCTTAATGTGGCTTTTTGTCAAGCATTTAAATAAAGAAATGAATTTTTATCTCATGGGTAGGTCAGTAAAATTGAATAGTGTATTTGATTTTATACTCTAGGTCTTTCCATTAAAAGAAATAGAGAAAAAATGTTCTAGAGTGAGGAATTAAGTGACAAAGTTATGGGAAACTTCTCTTACCACCTTCCCCATTTCTTCCATCCTTTTAGCAGATCTTAGTTTACTCCTATTTGATCCCTTTGATTGAGATCTGTAGATCCTAGGCTGACTAAACTAGGTTGCTATACTCAATGACCACCACAAATAAGAAGTTGAACAGTTCACTGAGAATCTGAAAGGCTGTTCAGGACCTTGTGAGAATTTGACACATAGTTTAAGTCAAGTATTTAGAATGAAATGAAGGCTAAGATGGTCATTTGCCCCATTGGTCTGTTTCTAGAGATAACATGACAATGATAGATAAGACATGATTCATGTACTGTTTGTAGTTGAGTTCTGGATCAGAGAAGAGAATTATTGAAATGAATGCCAGAGATTTCCACCAGAAAGATTAACTCATGGATGGCAAAAGCAAGTAAGCAAACAAACAAACGAACAGAAAGAAGAAAGGAACCCATCACTAGGGAAATAAAGCCTATCCATAGTGACACAACTCTTCCAACAACACTGCACTTCCTTCAAGGCCACATTTTCTCCACAGTATATACCCCCTAATCCTTCCTAAACTATTCCAACAACTGGAGACCAAGTGTTCAAGTATATGAACCCATGGAGGCCACAATCACTCAGAACCCCACAGGATACATGAGAAGACAAAGGGAACATAGGAACTGAGATAAAAAGGAGGAAAGAGTGAAGATACAGGGAGTAGGAGAGAAAATAAAAGAGAGAGGAGGTAGGAGAGAGTGAAGGAAGGAGGGAGAGGAAGGGAGGGAGAGAGGAAGGGAGGGAGAGAGGAAAGGAGGAAGGGGGAAAGAGATTCTGCTGCTGCTGCTGCTGCTGCTGATGGTGGTGGTGGTGATGATGATGGTGATGATGGATAAGAATGTGCCTGGCATCAGTGATATGGAAACAAAAAAAGTTAAAATGGTTAGTGAGAGATAATGGAAGGCAAGTTTTGGTTTCTAGGTGGTATTTTATTAATTTGGAATTATGTGCGACCACAACTTAGGAAGCATTCAAACATTTTAGTGTAGTCTATGATTCCAAAGATTTTAAATATGCAAATCACACTACTGTGTGTGTGTGTGTATCATATTAACAACAAAATTAGATCACCAAGAATTAATTCTGTACATATTGTAATTATAGAAATAAATGAGGAAGAAATTTATCATTTTAGAAATATTAGATACTGACTGGTCTTGTAGTATAGAGATATAACCCTTGTCTCGCATGCACCAGGCAATAAGATTGATGCCCAGTCTTACAAAAATCTTAGACGAATACTAGATACAAAAGAAATGTCCATGATTCACACCTGTGATTACTGAGCAACACCCATAACTTAAGTTTTTGTTTTTTCCCCCTTTCCCTCAACTTCGGCTGCATCTTCCTATTAATGCATCTTCCTATTAGCATTAAATCCTGATACCTTTAGTGTTCATCTTCTGTAACAAAGAACATACACATGTTAATAAAAATAGTCAAGGCATTAGCAATCCATGTACAAAAGTTCATTTTCCTTGCTTGAACATCATGTTAGTCACTGTATGTAATTGATAAAGAAACTCTCATCCTCATAAAAGTTTGTGAACTCAGCCAGGACAACTTTGATGATAGGTGTGTATAAATGATTTGAGCTATGCAATATCTCACAGTGAATCTGTAATTGAATTGTGGGTCATATAGAATAAATGTGAAGAACAAAGTCTTTCTTTCTCCAATGCACAGTAAGGCTATGATACCATATCTTGTTATAGTATTTCTGACTATTTTCAGTATTAATTCCATGTGATAGCTACAGGGGGTTTGAGAAATAGCTCTATCTCTATCTCTAATCTATATTCATATCTCCCTATATATATTTATGTTACAAAATATGTGTGCAAACTCATGCAAATATGTATGATAACTTCTAAAGAAAGTAATTTTGTTTGATGAGATCACAAAGATTGGTCAATAAAAATAAGAACAATAAAGGTATGTGTTTTGTAAATGTAATAGCATTCTTGATACTGTTAATATAAATTTACAATATACTTTCACACATACCAGAGACTGGTTTGTATTTCATTGTCTACTATAAGTCATCAGTATTGTTTTAAGATTACATAATACTAGAAACAGCACATTTAGGAAAAGAGTATATTTGATGCAAATTTCGTGCCATTTAACAAACAACTAGCTTTTTGTTTTTCTAATTTGGGATAAGTCTTATAGATTTAATATATATATGTAAAAAACATCTTAAGACATGTTGCTTAATGTTTCTAATATGAATGCCAAAATGTCTAAATTGAAGCTATAATTGTTATCCAACCAACATGTTGAAAATAAGGAATATACATGTTCATACACATAACATATATGTACCTGAATATATTTGAAACACATCGATTTCTTCTGTGTATGTACACATGATCTAACATAAAATAATCAAGTTCAAATGTTTTGGAACTTTCATTTTTATATTCTGTAGGGCATTTTAAAAAGGCATATGTTTGGATTATATTGCGGGAAGTATGTGAATCACATTTACTATCAAAAAGGAGAATAGGATTTGTTCATTTATAATTTGTTGCTTAAAAGACCCTTGGAATAATTGGGATATGAAAGGCGTTTAAAATCTTTTACTAATGTTTAAAATATCATTTGAACAGAATATATGAATAAAATCACTGAGCTTAGCTATTTTAAATTTGATAGTTAAGGATCCTTATTCATTTGTCTTGAGGCAAGTCACATAGACTTTTGTTAAAATTACAGTAACTTCATGTTTGTTTACTGCAAAGTGCCAACTAGCAGGCACAATAGAATTGTTATTGTCATAAGAAACAAAAGATCGTTGTGTGGCATCTGAAACAGCATGTAAATTTTTTCCCTAATATGCCTAAGCATTAGTTTCTAACTCTTTGTAAGACTTATTGAAGTCTCAGAATTGCCAGTACAATGAGAAAACAACTGAAAATAAGGCAATGAAGGGCAGTTGCTTTTTGAGTGCACACTTTTTACTCTTTCTGTATTTATGACTGTTCTAATTAATATTGATGGTAGTATAAAATCTCATTTATATACTGATCCATGTGTCTACTTAACATCTCTCCTGTGCTGTATACTTCCAATAATCTCATGAGTGTTTGATTTGGTGGAAAACATACATAATACATGACCAAAAGGTTTGTACCTGAACTTGAAGCTAAGTATGATAAAGAAAAAATATAGGACCACAAATAGACCTATGATTCTACAAAATTTGATATTTGAGGCCTGAAAGCTTCATGGGGAAGGGCTCCTAATCTTCTAAAATGCAGGGTGAGAAGACTGGAGCTAGGCAGGGAAGAACTAGGAAAAGAAAAGTCCACAAGGAGTTAGGATGGGAGGATATGACACCTACAGAGGAAACTTCATGTAACTGGTAAATGGAAGAGACTGGAGTGGAAGGACTATATTACCAAGTACCACGTCCCATGGTTCCTCTGATGATAGCAGCAAGACATAGCAGAATAGTTGTGCTCCTCAGGAAATTTTGCCACATACATTTCTGAATGCTGCCAAACAGAAGCAGTTTGTTAAATTGGTTCCACTGGGTGGTGAAGGCTCATTGGGTAGAGCTGGAAGTATTTCTGGGTGTAAGGAAGAAATGGAGAAGAAGGCAAAGGAAATGACACAGCAGTGGTCAGCACCTAACCTTCATTCTTATATCAGAAGGTAGAATTTCTCTTTGCAACAAGAATAACTGAAAAATACCACCAATCAAAACACAGCGATGTGGAGACCAAATGATGCATGCTTACCACAACTCCTGTACCCAAGGCCCAGGGATCATTGCACAAGTAGGGTGGGGAGTGGTGGCAAAAGATTGTAAAAGCCAGGGGAGCAAGACGATTCTTTGAGACTGTGGCTCATAGGAATGTCAGAGGATATACATATTAACTCTCACCAACATGGTTCTTTAAACATGACCTGAATAAGGATAACAGACACGCTAATGTAGACAGGGAAGATGGGCTCATGAGCTCTCAACTTTAGCCATAAAATTACAGGTGGTTATAGAATGTTGAGAGAGAGGGATAAATATCCCTCCCAAGGAGGTGTACACCACTAGATTCTTCAATACCAAATGATGAGTCCTGAAAACACTCATAGGTATCATTGAACAGAGGGAGCAGGTTTTACTTCTATATATTTATATATTATAAAAGATATTTATGTAACAACATTAATGAAAAGAGGTCATGAATTTGGAATATTTGGAGAAAGCAAAGAGAAGGGGGTATGGTATAATTATGTTGTATCTCCAAATAATATTTTTAAAAAAACTAACTGGGCTGTGGGCCCAGTTCAGTGGAGAGTTTCAGCATATGTGGCCTACAGCATTAGGCAATACAAAGGACAAGAAGTGCTGAAGGGAGGTTGTAAGAGGAGATGGCAAAACACGGAGTGGGAAGGGATGGACATAATGCCTAAGAGCAGTCTAGACATCTTGTCTCTAAGTGCTCTGCACACTGTCAATAGGGATGCAAGAGGATTGGAAGGAAGTGGTTGGATAAAGGGTCTGATCTAAGAGATAAAGAGGAAAACAATCCTAAAATAAGTTTAAATAGGTGCTGTAATTTAGAAAAGCTAACCAAAGCTGCACAGGTTCTTCTGGGCTTGGTGACTCTTACTCACTACTAGATGAAAACTCTCTGTGAAGTTGGTGATTTATGGATGCACTTTATGAGTCACACTAAATTCCTTCATGCCAGGAGCTGTTAGCTCCTTACTTGTTATTGCTTGTAGTGAGCAGCCAAAGAACATCCATAAAGAAATATGCATAGTAAATATCTGTTGAATTGCATTAAAACCACATCTTTAATTCAACTGTCCTTGGCCTCAACTATCCATTGCCTCAGCCTATTGTAGATTAAGAAAAAAGGAGTCATCCCTGTTGCTAAATTTTATCCATATTGAATACAAATTAAAAATGAATCCTTTCATCGTTTCCTAGACATGTACAACTTAAATACTTTTTGATTGCTTATTTGTTTGTTTTTGCTTGGAATATCTCTTAGCCTTGTATATTAAAAAATATTTGTCTAGGAGAGGAAAATTTAAATTTTCTCAGCATAAATATATCATCCAATTTTGATGTAATACTTAAGTTAATTGATGAGTACTCAATGTGTATATGAGTCAAAACAACACATTGTACTATATAAATGTATGTATATGTATTTTGTACTATTTATAAAAATAAAAATATTTAAGTTAAATGAAAACTTCTACTTCTCTTTTGGGAATACTCGCAATCTATTGTCTTGACAATGTATTTGACTAAGTGGCAAGACTGTTCATGTGAAGTTACAAACCTGCAGAAAAAAATGAATACTCTCACATTGTTTTTGTTAAAATTCCGTCTTCTATTGTCACAATAAGAAATTAACTACAATCACTATTTTCATTTAATTATATTGCTGCCAGTTATCTTTATTTTAAAATGAACTTAAAATGACAATATATTTATTGTTATATTACATGTGTTTCAAAAAGAAAAGTAAGATCTAGAAATTTATCTGAATTTTTAAGACAAATTTTAAGTGTACAAAAAGTTATAGCAAATCATTTTACTATATAAATTTTGTTATATTTATTTAGCTACAAGTAATGACAGAAGACTTTAAACATAGTAAATGTCATTTTATTCTAAGACAAAAAATGTAGGAGTTTGTAAGAACTTATAAAATCAGGACAGACAAAGGCTTGAGTTAAAAACCAGTAATAATAATAATAATAATAATAATAATAATAATAATAATAAATGTGTGCTTTCTCACTGAACTCTTCTGATTTTCTCTTGAGAAGAAAGCCAGCATGAACTATTTTCTCTAAAAAAAAAAGGCTTTTCTTAATAATTATCTGATATTCATAGGATCTATTTTCCAATGAGTTTGACAGGTCATGGAGGAACTGGTAGTGGTGTCAGTTGAAATCAGGAAAAGAAATTTTGAAATTTACCCAGAATTGTATGCCTCCTTTGCTTTGAACATAATAAGTGCTTGCAAAGTAGCTTTGTGGTGATTCTGGTGAAAGCTGGGTCTGAGTTAATAAAAGATTGTAACCAAATTAAATTTAAAACATCAACCTCATTTGAAGGAAATGCAGAGAAAGTAGTGAAAGTCACAATGAAGTTTCCTAGTATTTTGGCATTTTCCCCAAGGAGCCTCAAGCCCCTGTCAATTGTCTCATTAATTCTCAAAGGCTTCCAGATAAGAAGCCATAAATCTCTTTGTGAAGAGATATTTTAAATAGGACTGGCAGTCATCGTTCTAATAGGTATGGGTTGGGCAACAACTTGCTTTCAGGTAAGTAAACTTAGACTTTTCCTTTACAAGAAACGAGTAAAGAAAATTAAAATTTTATTCAAAATAAACTATGAAAATAACTTTGTTTTCCTCTACTTTTTATTTGTTTAAACTCAATTACCTGTGATTCCTATTACCTATTTTCAAAATTCCATTAATTTCATTGAGTAACAAGAGTCTTAGCAATCTTTAGTCAGGTGTCATTTGACTATTGGCAATCAAGATTGATAATGCCTTAAATGGGGGAATTCCAATCAATGGCTATCATCCATATTATTGATTAAGCATTTAGCTACATTAGTAATAGGCCAAATTTTATACATTTCTTGCAATTGGTTATTTTAAGGAACAATCAAACTCCTGAAATAATATTGTTCTTTGCATAGCTAATTAGAAAATTAACTCAGCAGGAAGGTGAATCTATAAGTTTCTCTTTGAAAGTATTGCCATGTGCAATTATTGGATATACAGATGCCCTTTCCACTCTGAGGTCAGAGTTCAAATTAAGCCTCTATCCTTAGTAAATTGAGATGAATGGTTTGGCCTTTGTCCCTGGTGTAAAATAGTCCATAACACGAAATCACCATATATCTGTTTTTACAAAATTGGCATAATTGGCATTCTCCTAGGAGTTGGCTGGCATAAAAGACAAAGCTACAGCTTTTATGAGGGGAAATTCTTTTTTAGGTCATGGATTTTTAAAACAATTCTAAAAATGGCCTAGATTTAATTGTTGACTTGTGACAAGAGAGAATTATATCTCATCATAATCAATTTGGTAATTGATAACAGCATAGTAAAACCTAATACATTTACAAAGATGGATGTACCTTTGGGAAATGGCAAGATAAATGGTTGGAATAATTTTGAAGAGACCACCATACATATTTCATCAGTGTTTTTATTACTATATCCAATCATTTATATTGAGGAAAACCAAGGTTGCTATTAGGACTCAACTGGACTTAAAGCTCTTCATATGTATCATAAACTCTGAAATTTAACTACCCAGTCAGAATGTTAGACACCAAAATATACTTGATAGTAACAAGATTGATGATGTTAATTGTTTCAAAACTGACTGTTTTATAGGTTTCTATGCTGATACTAGTTGAGTTGTATAATTCTTCAAAAGTTTTATTGCATGTTTTTGATAACATATCAATCAGAAAAAAATTAGCTTTGAAAACCTTCATGTAAAAAGGTGATATATATGTAATATATATGGCATATAGTATATGATATATAATATATAATATATCACATATCTATTCATGAATTTATTTCTAGGAAATGATATAACTGTAGGATTAATAAAATAAAGAATTAAGAATGAACACATGAGCTTCAAGATTCTCATATTTTACTTATGTTATATTTCTCGTACAAAGTGAGTTTTAAAATCATTTGTTTGAAAACAATTTTTGATAGTGTAAGGAAACACTCCAAAGAATATAGTTCCTTAGTATTTTATACTGGAAATTTATAAGAAAGTCTACTACGTTTACCCCATTATCTCTGTGCTAACTGAAGTAAAAGGAAGAAAGGAATATGCTTAGGTTTTCCATAATGTCAAAATCTACTACCATGTTTGAGTTAGTTTTTTATTTATTAATTTATCCTCTCATATATTACATGCAGACTGTAGTTTCCCCTCTCTGTCTCCTACATCCTCTAATCCCTCCCTACCTCCTCTCCATCCAACTTTTCTGTTTGTCTTCAGAAAAGGGCAGGCATCCCAAGGATATACCCAGACATGACATAAAAAGTTGCAATAAGATTAGATACTTTCCCCATATTTTGGCTGGACAAAGCAACCCAGTAGGAGAATAAGGGTCTCAAACACAGGCAAAAGTGTCAGAAACAAGCCCTGTTCCCTCTGTTAGGAGTCCCCCAAGACCACCTAACTATACAACTATAATATATACAGAGGACTTAGGTTTGACCCATGCAGGCACTCTCGTTGTTGAGTTTCTTTTAATTAATTAGTTAGATTTACACTCCATATTTTATTTCTCCCCCATACTCCTACTGCTCCACAGCCCATACCTCCTCCCTACCCTTCTGTCTCAACGTGGATGTCCCTACCCCCCCCATGCCACCTGACCTCTAAACTCTCTAGGGCCTCTAGTCTCTTTAGGGTTAGGTTCATCATCTTTGAATGAATATAGACCAGGCAGTCCTCTGCTGTATGTGTGTTTGTGGCCTCATATCAGCTGGTGTGTGATGCTTGTTTGGTGGTCCAGTGTTTGAGAGATTTTGGGGAGACTGCTAGTCCTCCTAAAGGGTTGCTCTCCTCCTCAGCTTCTCTCAGTCTTTCCCTAATTCAACAACAGGGGTCAGCTGCTTTTGTCCATTGGTTGGGTGCAACTATCTACCCCTAACTCTTTCAGTTACTTGTTGGGTCTTCCAGAGTACGGTCATGCTAGATCCCTTTTTGTGAGTGTTCCATAGCCTCAGTTATAGTGTCAGGCCTTAGGACCTCTGCTTGAACTGGATCTCTCTTTGGGCCTATTGCTGGACCTTCTTTTACTCAGGCTCTCCTCCATCTCCATCCCTGCAATTCTTTCAAACAGGAACAATTATGGGCCAGAATTGTGACTGTGGGATGCTCCACTTCCTTATTTGATACCCTGTATTCCTGCTGGGAGTGAGCTCTATAAGTTCCCTGTCCCTACTCTCTGGCATTTCATCTAAGGTCCCTCCCTTTGAGTCCTGAGAGTCTCTCACCTCCTAGGTCTCTGATGCATTCTCGAGGGTCCCTCCAACCTCTTACCTCCTGAGGTTGCCTGTTTCAGTTCTTTTTGCAGGCCCTCAGGACTTCTGTCCTTTTCCCTCACCAAATATCAGATCAGGTTCCCCTTCCCCCAGTACTCCTCCCTCCCCCCATCAACTTTCCCTCCTGGGTCCCTCTCTCTCCACTTGTGAAGTTGGACTGAGGCATCCTCACTTGGGCCCTTCAGCTTGTTGACCTTTTTGAGTTCTGTGGACTGTATCTAGGGTGCAGATACTTGAGTTAATTTTTCTTAAATTTGGTTTATGTATCATTTAAAGGAAAGCATGTCCACATTTCTTCTTTGCAATGTTTGTACACACATTGACAGAGCCTCATGACAGCTTGCATTTCTGTTTAATACATAACAGTCTTTCCATGAAGTTCAAAACTTTTCTTGAATTTTAATATATGGGAGGATTAGGGGTTATTCAACATTGTCACTTTCTGTGCAAAACTCTTACTCAGAAAAAGGACCCGCGGAATACACGAAATTGATAGCTTAATTTTTATGGGTGGGCACTGATATTCTTATAAGTTCAAGTGTCTATGCCGTTGAAAATTGTTTGTATTAATACTCTCCTTCCATTTTTTACTTGTACTAAATATTTCCATTCCTATTTTCATTGAACAGAAGTTAAAACAATGACTAACTTGGAGAACGTAAAAAAAAAAAAAAATATTTTAAACACACATAATGTACCAAAGAGGATTTGCACTTATGTCTCTAACATAAACTGCTTTTAGTTAGGTAAGAGTACCAAAGCAATAAGACAAGACGAAACATCACAGTGCTTTTGAACATAGCATTAAGCTGAGTATCATGAGAGAAAATGCACACAATACTCTTGTCATAGACCCAGTGTTGAGCTCAGTACAAGTTCGTTTTCTAACTCCTGAGGAAAAGATTGCTCGCTCTACAGCATCTTTGACCTCAGAGGATTCAGACTCAGAGGACTCAGAGCTGAAAGGTAAGGATAACGTGACTTCTTAACACAGGCTACCCTCGAAATGAACTGTATGGTTCATTGAAACTTAAAAGTTTCTTTGAAAATCACAGTATCTGGTGAGATGATATAATTGATGTGTGTGTGTGTGTGTGTGTATGTGTGTACAGAGTCAATTTGTTATCTTCATTTTTTCATTCACTGATGAGAAATTCATGCTTTGGTTTAAACAAATCATGAGTATCATGGTATAATCTGCTCAAAATATAATCTCAAACTCCAAATATGTCAAGAAATCTTTTAGTTCTCTGTCTTCCTCTTTGTAAACCATTCCTTTTATGTCCTTGGAGCTTTTAGTTCTCAAAACAATTGTGAGCATATGTTTACAAGGTCCATGATGAATTAACATTCTGCCATCATTGCTGCTATAAAGTTGTAGCTAGTGTAAGGATGATTTCCTTTAGCTTGGAATGCCATTTCTGGCTTACCACTGAAAATGCACAGGCTCTATGATTAATATTTATGTCAAGGGTGTGAACCTTAATTTGATATGAGAAAAAATATTTTCATGATGAAGAAAAGCTGTAAATCTTATGTGTTGGAAACAAAGAGTGAAATTAAGACAGCTTTCGCAGAGACGTTTCCTTCTGTGGTACTATCATTTCCCCAGGGAAATGAGGGAAGCCATTTTGGTTTCGCTCTTTTAAATTGAGAATGAAAACATCACCCACTCAAATAATCTTTGTATACAAGTACATTATATAGAATTAGGAGTAATATTTTTGCTTTATTGCTAATTTCTGAAACATCTTACCAGCATTCACTTAAGAGTTAGCTGTAATATTTCTCCTAGGGGGAAATATGTCTACAAAGTATAATTCAAGCACATTAGTTATTCATTTGCAGGGGAGGGAGAATGACATCCAAACAGCAGGAGAGAAAGCAGAATTGGAAAGAGAATGTACGAATGAAGACTTTAATGTTTTCATGAACATTAAATCCAGTGAAATTCATAATGCAATATGTAGACACTTGTACTGAACGTTGTACAACTCAAACAACTGAATGAGAAGATAAAGAGAGGCACAGTACAGTCTATGGACTAAGTTCATCCTGGTACCTGCTTTGCTAAGATAATAATGTATCTTTAAAAAATACTTAATAAAATAACCAATAAAAAGCTGATTTTATAAAAATACTTAATTTTATTTGTTTGTGTGTATTTGTGTGTGTGTGTGTGTGTGTGTGTGTGTGTGTGTGTCTGTGAAATAGAGGATATTGGGTCTTAAACAGCTGCAAAGCAGGTAGTTGTGAGCCAAAGTGAGTGCTGGGAACTGAACTCTTGAACTCTGGATGTCTGGAAGAACAGCAAGCATTCTTAACTCCCTTTTCTTTCCAGTTCCAATATTGTGTTCTTTACGCCTATAATCAGCTAACTTTCAATCAAGGAATTGTTCCTAATATGTAAAGTTCACCAATTCTAATTTTCAGCTAGACAAATAAAAATTTACTGTCCCAGGCCATACTTTTTGTGCTACTCTTTGTGAAAGACTGGTTAGAGCTTATCAGTGAACAGGACGTTGTCTTTAGCAGGCTCTCTGCAGGACATTGTTTTCTTTGAAGACTCTAAGGACATCGTATTTGTGATCTTTTCAGAAATAATAAGTTAAAGTGAAGACATTTGGGTATTAGCATTACTGATATCCCTATAAAAGGTAGAAGTCTGAATGCAAGGCTAGTGTTCAGGAAGCATTCCTAGGAAGATGAGGCAGATTTTGGAACAGTTTATCTACTAACCAGGGAGTCACCATCAAAGGCTGGAGAAAGACACAGGGAAGATATTCTCCACAGTCCTAGAATAAGCCATTCTTGTCAGTACCTTGATTTTCGACATGTGCTCTTCAGAACTGCAATATATTTCAGATGTTTAAATCACTTTGTCGTATTTTGTTAATATAATCTGGGGAGCTAGTAGGTCTTGAATTCCTCTTCCTACTTCTCATTCACCATGGTTTCTCTAAACAGATGGCAGAAGAGTAGACTCTCCTGTCTTCCCATGTGTTTGTTGCCTGGAACTTTATGTATTCTTCATGCTTCTTGTCTGGACAGTAAATATTAATCTCTGAATAGGATTCATTATTTTTCATTTAAATCTTTCCTATGGTTGTTGAATAATGAATATTTCATGAATTTACTTATTTATAACATGGTTAAAGATAGAGTTTTGTTTAAATTTTTTTCAACTAGATTATTTTTGCCAAATGCAAAGAACTCATAAATGGAGAACGAAATGCATTGTACTGTCTCTTCTTGTCCATGTGTGGAATGTGTGATGGTGTCATAAGCAGAGTCATTGTGCTACATGTCCAGAGGGTATGGAGGGTCCTAAACTTTTCTGTGATCTACTTCTACCTCTGTGACATTTATAATGCCTTTCTAGTCCATTCTAGAAAAAAGGTATAAAAATCTGTTTCTGTGGACAAGACTTGACATAAAGTATCCTTACTTCCAGAATACCAGCATAGACCCCCCCAAACAGAATAAATGTACCCACTATTCCCACACCCTCTATGTTATCATCTTCTGTTTGGGTAGATGTAAAGGCCTCCTTGATATCTACACTTCACCTGATGTTTCTTATGAACCAAAGTAGTCTTGGAAGATGTAGATGATGTAGATAAAGCAGCTTGGCGATGTCTATTCATTATCAGTAGAATTGTACTTGTTAATATGGCCTTTTAAACTGCTGCACAATCTTGACTCTCACTTTTACAGCATTTTCCATGATGCTTCCTCATGCTGGACTCCAGTTATACTGACATAGTTCACTATCCTGAGCACACAGAGACCGTTCCAATGTCAAGTTTCTCCTTGTATATTATCTCAGTGATGTTCTTTTCCAGTTCTTAACTTTGGACAACTCTGTTTGTCTTCCAGGCCTATGAATAAGTTACTGTTGAAAATTTCTCTCCAGGTGGTTCAAATTTGATTTTCCTGCCTTCCACTTTAGCATACATTGCACAACTCAAAAAGTACATTCTTAGATGTCTTACACTTAAAGTTGTGAACTGAGTCTACCTTTTTTATTATATAATAAGTACAGACTATAATTATCTTGAAGCTTTATATATTTTGAGTATTTCCTCTCAAGTTATTCTGCTTTTAATTTAAGTCAGGGTTATGTTTATATTTATAAACTAGGAACATACCGAAACAAAGGTTATTTTGTTTTCATAAAGCTGTCAGGCTATTTGCATTCTGTTGAAAAGTGACGGTCAAAAGGAAATAATTTCAAAGACATGAATAGGAAATAAATTCCGATCCTTTCTTATGTTTATGAGTATATTTCTGCTTCTGGAAGAATTGTAGGTAGGTATTGAGGGAAAGACTTAAAAATATGAAAACAATTGCCCTTTAAAATTATAGAAAACAAGTATTTAATCCAAACAGGGCTAATAAATTGCTCAAGGGAAAAGGGATATAATTGCATTTAATCACTATCATTAAAAATAGTATTTAACAGATTGAATGCTTTTACCTCAGTGTGTTGGGCAAGCAAACACTGGCTGTTCTTTTTCTAATGTACAGTTCCTCATAAGAAATGAGTAGAATGATAAGAACCCATTATTCATTAAGTAAAAAAGCACATTTCTTCTGAAACCATCTGACAGGCAAAGCAGATATAAGAAGAAATGTACTTTACTGTGGCTTAGAATTCTGTGACAAGATTGCCTTTCCATGCAGAAGAGGGAGAGAGGTTGCAAGCAGCACATTATAGAAAACAAAGATCAACAGGGCGATACGATTAATTTGAAGTTAAAGGAAGGAAGGTCCCTCATTTGTCATCCAGTGCCAATTTGTAGTAAACCTTCGCATTTCATCTAAGGGTTTCTGTGAACTGCTTTAAAGCAATCAACTTTCCTGGAGCTCAAACTTAGGCATCCTCAGTGCTTCCTGAGTCCAGAGTCCTCGTGATTAATCTTTGCTCCTTTCTGTCAACATGAATATTAAGTGATTTCCTCCCTGGTGCATTATTAAGTTGTCTGATTCACTGCTACTTTCTGGGGAATTCACAACTTGACCCTCACACGGAAGGTGACCACATAGGCCTTCCAGTGGGCCTGCTGCAATTCTCTGTTCTTTTATGTAAAATCATACCACCACAAAGTCTTATCCCTAATCAGAGATTAAGATGAAAAATCAAACCTGTTATTTTCAAAACCATTTTATTAAAAAATGCTTCATTCACACATAAAAAATGTATAACATTTACATAACAAATTAAGATCCGGTAAGTATAAATGAGCATCCTCATTAAAGAGATAATGATAATATTTCATTTTTATCACTAGATTGTGCACAGTTATGAATTACAGATGCAGATTTGAATTTTGATTTGCATAAACATTGCAGTATGTTCAGTTTGATTTCACAAATATTAGTAGGATAAATGTCCGTGTTCCCTCACTTCATGTCTGTGGCGGGGGAAGGGGGAGCCTTACAGTGTCAGTCTACCTTTTGTGCTCTCAATTTTCTTTCCATTGGGGTTCAGTTTTAAAATATGGCCCTTCCGCCCTCCCCATGTCGAGCTCCAGTACATAGGGGACTTAGAGAAGAGCAGATGACTTTTTATGTGTCTTGCTTCTTTACAAATGCCTACTAATGTGATTACCTGCATTTCTCAAACTCTCTTTTGTGTTAAGCTAGTATATTTTAAATGAATCAAGTCAGACTCTTTTCTGGCACATCAGGGTATTTATTGTTTCAGCTGCCCTTCTGACAGATGTTTCCTTTAGGGTGGGGAAAGAACTAATATAACTAGTTCAATTAAAAGAAAAAAGAAAGACAGATCCTGGGTGAATTCATAGCTTTGTGTTTCTCAATTTTAGAGTACCTGTTTCTGGAGAAAGCAACAACTATAGTGTTTTATCTCTGATATATATCACTCACTACAACATTACATGAAAAAAATGAATAAATGATGAATTAAGAACAAGCACAATCATTTGAAGAAATAATGTCATTTCAGAACAGATTACTGTGCCCCCAAAAAGGGCAAAGAAAGTACGATACTAGTTGTCCAAAACTTCATGAGAAATGTGTGGTGTGTTGCTCTGTTCTTTGGGCACAGGATATAAAGCAAAAGATTTTACAATATTGATTAAAGCTTGTACTGCTAAAAGTTCTTGAAGTTTGTATTTCTATCATACCACATATAATTTCATAGCTGGAAATCTGAATATATTAAATTAGTTTAAATGTATTCAAATGAGCCATAAATTGATGGAAATATCACCCTGTTTCTGTCCAGTGGTTACTATATATGTGTGATAGAATGCATGATCTCTTAGACATTATGATTGTAATTTATACAATCTTACAGCCAGTTATATTTATTAGGTAGCATGTTTTTTCATGTAAATCCCAAATGAGAAAATTTTTCATGTTGTGGCTGCATTTTAGAGCATATAACATTGAATACTATGTCTATAAACTTATATTTCAAATATATATGAGTTTTAATAATCAAGGACACTGGTAATATCAGGATAGTTCTACAGAATTTTTTTTTTTTTTTGAGCAGAGCCTATTGAAAATATCTGATATTCTGGTCCTTGTTTATACAAAGAGTCTCAAGGTAGACAAGGAATATTAAATTTAGTAGCTTAAACCAGTAGCTTCCTGATGAGAATGGTGAAGATAAAAATAATGGAATTTCACCTTTATTTTGATAAAAAATACCATAATGTAATCTACATATTTTCTATAGCCAGATTACTTTAATCATATACCACATTTCTCCTGACTTCTTAGTGGGCCTTTACATTAATGTATCTTGCTAATGAAGACTAGTTTATGAACCATCTTTACATTCCATTCACAGAGAGACCTCATTCTAGCACCTAAAACCGATATAAACTTACAACATTTTTTCGCTGAAAGCTGTAAATTTTGAGAAAGCTGACACTGCCCTTTAGCTGTGGTCACTTAATATACCTGCAGACACCTGTGAGAATATTGTAGCTTTCATCTTTCAGCCGACTCTTTTTGTTCTGGAACATGTTGTCCCAGATGCTCATCTGAACATACCATGACTTTTAGGTGATTTTCTTCTCACAACAAGGGATACAAAATAGTATTCTCATGATGTCACAACGAGTTGACAAAAGCATGAGTAAGTCTCACGCCGTTGTTACCTCTTAAGTCTGCAACTCACATTCTGAGTCTAGAGTCAGCGAACCTAAGATGAGCTCAGAAGTGCTAGATTTATTCGTTAAGAGTCGTGTAACCTTCACTGTCTTAAGACTGAGATATATATTCACTGCAGGCTTTTACCACTCCAAGATCACTGGGTTCTCTTAAGTCTCCAACTCAATCACAAGGGTTTCTTAGGAAATCCAGTGACTCAGCCTACTGTAAGCCATTTTGTGTCCTGACTCTAGTCAGAACTACAGGAGTAGATAGATTGAACAATCAATGGTTTGATTCATCCATTGATAGGGTTTTTTTTTTAATTCTTTAAGAAGAGATTTTGACACTGTTGCTTGTTTCATAGGAAGACTGCCCTACTAGTCAAAATTCACTCCAAAGTTATGAAATTCTAATTTTGCAGTTTATTGGCTAATCTTATATCTTTTGTCTAACAGCAAAAAGTATTTTGAGGCTAACTTCCCATGTACCCACAATGGATAATTTAACATCTTTACTTGACAGTGTCTTGAAATTTATAAGAATAAATGTAGTGTTTAAAAACAGTAAGAGACCTAGCAAATATGAGTTTAATGAAACTAACTTTTGTCTGCCGTGAAGAGTAGTTGACTGTGGCTTTTGCCTTTTTCCATCATCACAGAACCTTTATTCATCTGTTTGCTAGGTATGTCCTCAGCACAAGGATGTGTATTCCACAGAGTGCTGGTCAGTCTATGAGGTCAGTCTATGTTCAGACCTTCGTACAGCTTTGGTCTGAGACTTTAATTACAATTCAGGGTGGAAGTTTTCTGGGTGCAAATGTCAGCACTGGCCAGGAGCTGTTTTCTGTTCACATCCCACAAGCTTCACAAGCTCTAGGGAATAAATTAGTGCACAGTTCTGCAATTCAAAAGCGTACTTTAAGAAAGTGTTGGTTTTTCAAGTTGAGTCTACATATGAGTTTGTGGCTCTTAGACAAACTTGCTGTAGTCTAATCAAGGGCAGAAGCCCACCTGGAGTCCTTTAGGTAATAAATAATTTCCTCATCCCTGGTTTGTTAACCCAAAGAGAAGACAGGTTGAGTGGTAAAGCTCTGTTGACAAGTGAGCAGGTTTTGCTCTCCTGGTAGTTTTCTTCTCTTGGCTTTTGAATCCTGTTTTTCTTCCCAAGCAGTGTTATGCAAATGAACCAATTAATGTTAGATAAAATGATCTTCCTACCTCATGGTGTTTGTAACGGGGAAGGGCACCACTGTAAGTCACGTACCCATTCAGGGGACTCTGTAGGCCACTGCAAGGGTCTGATTAGCTCTACTGTGGAAGACAATCGCTGAGGCATCTGCTCCCTTAATTTTGAGGGAAAATTTACCAGATGGAGGCTGAAGATTTAAGTGATTAGAAGGTAGTTGATTGGAATACAAATTGGATTAAAAGAAATTAGATTGATATAAATCGAATTGAGTCACAACAGTTTGTGTTGTTCGTACCAAGGGCCAGTGGATTATGGGCGAAGCAGATGCTCCAAATGAGATAGGAATTAATGTGGCTTTGACAGTCCATCTGCGAAGGTCTGAATATCGAGTACATCCCTAATCTCTCTCTCCATTTATCAATGCCATAATGTTAATTAGTACTTCATTCATTAAGTTACTTACAGAAGAAAAAAATCTCACCCCTATCCCCTTTCTGCCTGAGAATTTGTTATTCTGCCAAGAATTAGAAAGCTCTTTCAGCTCAGCTCGTTACAGTTGACTGTGAGGATAGACCTGTGTCCTCTGCCTCATACATACAACTGCCTCTGGCACCAGGGCAGCAAGTTTCAAAATATTTGCTTGTGTCTTTCTCTCTATAAGCATATAGTTGATGGGAGTCTTGCATTAATGACTGGACACATTTGCATAAAAGAGTATGTAACTATGGTAATATAATTACATATGCACACTATACATGCTACTTTTTATAAAATATTCATCATCATATATTTGGTTTAATAGACTATATTTGATGTGAATCTTGAGTGTCAGAGTTCCCCTTAAGAGAAATAAGTAAAATGTGGTCTTCGGGACTGTGAATGAATGTGTGAATTTAATGTCAGTTCACTAGCTATACAGGTCTATGGAAAATTGCAGATTATTGGCACTATCATATTTGGACACAGAGTGTCTGTAAAAGAAAAAATATTCAGTGAATTGAAGTAAATGAAGCATCATTTTAAATACTTGTATACCATTGGGAATATCATCCATTGCAATCCAATGGTTGTTGACATGAAGCTTCATTATTACACCTTTGGCTACAACAGTAAAACTTGCCATAAGGAAGGCAGTTCTGCCTTGGATCTCATCCAAGAGACCTGAGGAAGTGGAGGCTCAATGCGATCTCACCTCTAAAGCAGCTTGGGGATGTGTAGACTCCAAGGAAAGCCATAGAGAAATGCCTGTGGGTATTAATAATAAACAGGGAAATACAACTCCTGGAGAGCAGAATGGTAAGGACGGGACAAAAATGGAACACAGAATCCCATGATGCAAGAAGCCCAGCATTAAAGGTTGTGCCAAGTCATTCAGAAATAATCATGATACAGACAGATCCAGGCTGTTTGCCAATGCAAGCAGGGAGAATTTCTATTTTTATTAAGCGTGGGAAGGCAATGGCTTGTATAAAAGCATATAAGTGTTGTAAAATTTGAGGTTTGTTAGAGAATATTGCTCTGGTCATGATCACTTCCAGCAACGTGACTACTATAGGAATAAATATGTATAATATATGCCTGACCCAAACTAATAAGGACCTACATACGTCCTTCCCCGGCTCTCCCACTTGGATGGGTGTTAGAATCCTTCAGAGACTTAGCTTCATCTAATACCTTAAAATCCCTTCTTCTGCAAAGATAGTGTGGTATTTGAGAGTCAGGCCTGACTACAGGACAGTTCTGTATGAATGTGGCTGAGAGTGTGCACACTGCCTTCTATGCCCCATCCCCACAGTTAGATATTGTATTAGGCTCTTATTTCTAATCTGTACTCATTTATTTCAGTTGGCCATAATGAAAGTATCAATCAACAAGCCACAAAATTCAGAAAAGGAGAAGGAAAGGAGACTCCAAAACGTACAGTATAAAACAGAATGACTTTGGAGGATGAAACAGGGAACTTTGTCTCATGCTATTGTGTGAGAAATTAAATGACACCTGAAAATAATTTAGACTGCAGGGCTCAATCCCTTGTTCCTGTTTTGACACTCCCATGCTCAATCTAATTGTTGTTTGTCTAATTGGTGGTAGCCATTCATTAACAGCCGTCAGTATATCAAGGTGGAGCTTATGTGCCTGGAGGAGTCATACGTGTGTTCTTATTCATGCCTTTGTTTCTGTGACTGATCATTGGGTGTTTAATATCTTTCTGAGACCCAATGAGGATAATTAAAGTAATCGCTTGGTTGTAAACTAATGACAACTTAGACACAGCCTCCTCCTTTGCTGATTGTTGATAGACTTTAGATAATTGATATATTTTCCCTCTGAAATTTGTTTCAGTGTTTTTGTGCAGTAGAGCTCAAATTCCATATGCTGGACACACAAACAGCAAGGCTGATGAACATATGTCAACTGCATTGATGTAACTACTGTCTTTGTTTCTACTAATGATCTCAGGAGTAATGTTCAGGGGTTAATTAAGGCCCATAGTTAGTAGATAATATATGTTATAAAAGTACTCATAAACCAAATGAAAAAACAATCAGCCAGATTGAGCCATTGCTCGCCTTGTTACTTCAGCAGTTGTATCTTACACAACTGACCCATGTGTTCTCTTCAACATGGGCCATTTAGATAAATAGAGCAGGGTCAAGTTACCTCGATGAAATATAGGATCCTGCATTTCAATTGTTTCCCCTTGTAATCAATGAATTCTTAAAGTCCCAAAATAAGTAACATGACCAAGTGTCAGCGCACTAAAGGATTTCTGGCACTTTGGCCTGTCAGTCAGAGACACAAAGGCCCTTTGGCAACATGAATAAATGTCCAAATAAAGGCTGAGACTTGGCATGGAGGGTCAGAGTTTGCACTTCAGTAGTAAGACTCAGAGAGCAATTTGCTTAATCCTGACTGTGTAAACTGGATTTAGAAAGGTCCAATTTGTAAGTCAGCTGGCAGGATAAATGGATTTCTACTTACTAAGGAGGTGGAAGAATTCAGGAAAGTTCAATAAAGAAACACTTACCTAGATAACTGAAATTCTTACATATCTTTGCAGAATTTAAGCGAAAAGTGGAAGAAGAGAAGGCACTTAAATCAGAGAAACTATATACTCTGGGTGATGATATTGTGGAACTGAGTTTTAAGAGAGATGGTGGCAGTGGGAATGGGGACAGGTCTATGTCTGGAGAAAAGGGAAAACTCCATCGAGATCTAAGCTAAAGCAGATATGGAAGCCATTGAAGAGTTTAACCCCACCACTGGGATATTGTTTACTTCGGGACCTGAGAAAAGCCAGAGATGAAGCCAGGAAGTAGAGGAGGATGAGGATTTGGACAGGGACAGGAGTTAGAACATTCATCTGAGAAATGGAATCTGAAGTATCACTGAGCCTGCAGGTGAGCTCTGAAGAAAAGCCTACAGCTTCCCTTAGCTGGAGATCGGAGAGATTTGAGGCTGTTGTCATAGAGATAATAGCTGACAGGAGGAGACAGAATGAGCTCCGTGGGAAGTATTGAGGAGAGGATCAGAGGACTAAGCCACACTTACCTGGGGAGCCATTAACTTAGTCCAAAATTGCAACACTCTGTCTAAACTCAGTTCAGTAATTTGCATACATGAAAGATTGTGAAGGTTCATGTTTTTGTACCATTTATGTTAGAAATTTATATGAAAATAATATAATGTGCTTTTCTCATTTGAAGTAAAGGTGCACACACACACTTGGTAAAGAAAGCACAGGAAATATTAAAGGATCATCATTATATCCTTAAGTTTGCACATTTTCCATTTTCTTCAAGTTTATTCATTTTGACTCTTTTGTAAAATCTACAGATCAGAATCTGATGCACAGAATACACAACTATGAAGGCAACATTTGTCTTCTTATTTTTTTATTTTTTTATTTTTTGGTTTTTCAAGACAGGGTTTCTCTGTATAGCCCTGGCTGTCCTGGTACTCACTCTGTAGACCAGGCTGGCCTCGAACTCAGAAATCCACCTGCCTCTGCCTCCCAAGTGCTGGGATTAAAAGCGTGCACCACCACCGTCTGGCTAATATCTGTCTTCTTAAACCATATCCTATTCTAAGCTATCTGTCCTACGCCTCTCACGTCACTGCAGCTGTCTGCTGCTTCCTGTGTCCCTGCCTCTTCTCTCCCTGCAGCCTAATCAAGAACAATTCTTTGTGTTCTACTCCTTTTGCCTTGCAACGAGAAAGTGTTGCATTTTTAAGTCTCTCAATGATGTTAATCTCATACCACATGTTAAGAACCTGCATAAACCTAGGGTGATCAATTTCACATGATGTCTCATTTGATAAAGCTTCAAAGCAAATGGACTGAGTGAAATATACCACATTTTTTTTTCTCCATAAGTTTGTTGAAGACAGAAGATGTTTTTTGAAAGACCCAATGAATTGTGTCTCTTAAAGTTTCATAGCACACAACTCAAGCAGAGAAAAGGTCGTCTGAAGACCTTTACAACACTCTTACCTGATGCTTTTTGCCATTCAGTAGAAAACTAAGCTCCTTTTTTTCCCCTTCACACTGAGTCTTTTCACTGAAAACAAAAACTCAAGATTTCTGCTTCAGCAGTGATATTATCTGCTAGTCATTTTCTTCTGAAACTGAAGACATCACTTGATAGGAAATTTAAAGTTCTGTTAAACCACTCACTTTAAAAGCCTTCAAGAGATATCATTAGTAGTAAAAACTAAGAGGAAAGTAGATCCCCAAATGAAATGTGCCCTGACCATTAAGGTAATTCATATGCCTTATCTACTATCATACTTCTGGATAGTAGTTGAAGCCTGTCATTCACATAGCCTTCCTATGGGTGACATTTCAGAGTCATCGTGCTTAACCATATAAAGACGTGGAAAATATTTTCCTCAAAGACAATTGCTTAAAGTGTATATACTTATTAGTCAATTAATGACACAAAATTAAAGGAAACCTGAATTCTAGGTATTTCTGTAGGATCATAAACAGTAGAGAAGCTTGGAAGGTGTTTTTGCCTATCTACTTTGTCTAAAACAAAACCGTGCTTTTAGCATCGTGAGCATTTTCCTTTTACTGCTGTTAGAGGCAATATGAACTTGGTTTTGCATGCTGCAGAAATATGAGGTGATTACCTCCATTCAGCTTGTTGAGCTATAAAATCCATTCACTCTGAGGTTGATAGGCAAAGACAATGTGATAATACAAGCTGTATTCACCTAGTTCCCTTTACAAGGCTACTTTTTCCCCCCAATGTACATGGTTCAGCAAAGACTGGGACATGCCATTATACAATATAAAGAAAAACTGAATTTAATGCAGTTACTCCCATCATTTTAGAAAACACTTCATTGAGATCACTGTGTTGCTCCCTGAGGTAGATCATTTATTTCACAAAGTGCAGTTTTACTTTAAAGTACACAGTGTCTTACTGTGATAATATAGACATTTCAAGGAAAAATGTGGGGTTTGGAGGAAAAGAGTATAATTTCATTTTGTCCATCCATTGAAACTATTGGTAATGTGAGATAGAATTGTAATATTCATCTTCCTTTTATGCCAGTTAAATCGTGTGAGTGAGCCTTCAGAAAATATGGTTTGGTGTCTTCCTATCCTCACCAAACTTCTGATGCAAAATCTAGCAAGAAATAGACAGCATTCAAGGATTAACTAGGCAGTCAGTTTACAGGTTTTTGTGAAATTCCATTCGTATTGCAAGAGATAATTTTTGATAAAATAGGTTAAAGCAATGCAAAAGTCACTATGAGAAATGCAAAAAATCACTATTAATAAATACTTGTTCACATGACAATGAGGACAATTTAGAAATAAGTTCATTGGCTTGCCTAGATAATAACACTTGATACTGGAATCCTGAATATCTATCTTGTTGTGAGCTGTAATGGATATTTTCTGTGGCTTTTGTACATTTTTTAAAATCAAAATTCAATTCTCTGATATCCACTGAAGTGAGTCTTCTAAATTTACTTGACTGATTAATGCACTTATGCCACATATTGATGGGAAACTTGATATACTCACATTAAGAACAGTAGACAGCATATCACCTAAGTTGATCAACCTGCAGAGCTTGAAAGTCTTGGACGCTTCAGGGATGTACTGTTAAGTCTATCACTCAGAATGTCTTTGAGTTCACAGGATAGCAATACACAGCAGCAGAAGCTAAATGTGTAGATGCACTCAAGCTACATTTTTGCAGGACCAGTTACTGTATCAAAAGGACCATATCATATCTTCTGAAATGATAGTTTGCTGTCTTGACACAGTGACAGATTCTTCTGAGTCCAACACTAAAGGCTACACCAATTAAACCATGATCATCACCACAATAATAGCGAGCATCGACTAATAGATGGATTGCATAGCATTTGATGAATGGAGAAATATCAGAATATTCCACATCGTCATCTAGTTGATGCTCCAGTGTATTAAAAGAAGTAAAGCAAGGCTTGGAGGCAGTAAGAACTTGCGATTCCACACTTCCCTGCAGTATTTTCAACTGAAAAAAGAGCCATTTTCAGTTGAGTTCTTATACTTAGGAAGAAACTTTATTAGCTGCCAAATATAGGTTTTGTAATTCATAAAACAAATATCTGCATGGATTTGTATCATACTCTTAGGTATCACCCCTCTAAACAGTTTCCTGGCTTGAGGATAATGTTAAGACCAGGTGGGGGTGATGTGTGCCTTTAATCCCTGTACTCAGGAGAAAAGAGGCAATTGTATCTCTGTTAGTTTAAGACCAGCCTGGTCTACAAAATGTTCTCTAGGACAGCCAAGGCTATACGGAGAAACCCTGTCTCACAAACCAAAACAAACCAACAAAAATAATGTTAAGAAGAAATTAAAGTAATGCACTTCATGAGATTCATGATTTTTATTAGATATTTTCTTTATTTACATGTCATATGATATCTCCTTTCCCAGTTTCCCCTCTGAAAAAAAGAAAAACAAAACAAAACAAAACAAAAACAACAACAACAACAACAAAAATTCTGTTCCCTTCCCCCTCCCTCTGC
This sequence comes from Mastomys coucha, assembly GCF_008632895.1. Classification (NCBI taxonomy): domain Eukaryota; kingdom Metazoa; phylum Chordata; class Mammalia; order Rodentia; family Muridae; genus Mastomys; species Mastomys coucha. Next base: position 71,606,089 of record NW_022196894.1, on the reverse strand, counting down.
TCACCAACCCACCCTTACTGATCCTGCCACCCTTACTGATCCTGGCATTCTTTTACACTGGGGCATAGAACCTTCACAGGGCCAAGGGCTTCTCCCACTGATGACCGACTAAGCCATTCTCTGCTACATATGTTGCTGGAGCCATGAGTCCCATCATGCCTACTCTTTGCTTGGTGGTTTAGTCCCTGGGAGCTCTGAGGCTTCTAGTTAGTTCATATTGTTGTTCATCCTAAGGGGCATTTACTGAAAAAAAAAACAAGTGTAAATTAAGAATATTTCATAGGTATGTATGTCTCTGTGAGCCTGGGTATGACACAGTGTATGTAGAACCTGGGGAGATGAAGCCTTAGTAATGGATCTCTGCATCTACCATGCTTGAGACAGTTTTGTTGTTGTTGTTGTTGTTGTTGTTGTTGTTGTTGTTGTTGTTGCTGCTGCTGCTGTTGTTAGTATGTTGCTGCTTATGGTAGCCTAGCTGGCCTGTGAGCTTCTGGAGCATCTCCAGTTTCAACCACTTAGCACCCTGTAAGTCTTCTGGGATAATAGATGTGTATGGCCAGGTGTACGGTGTAGTGTTAAATGGTTTCTGGGCCTCACACTTGCGCTGTAAACATTTCATCCACTGAACTATTCCTTCCACACCCACTCAGGTTTCTACACTCATGCTCATCTCTTGAATCTAAGGAGTCTAACACATTTGACTTTTGATAGCTAATATTGTTACTTTCTTTATAACTTAGCCATTATTGTTTCAAAAAACTATTTGGTTTATACTAATATCTCCAATTCTGTTTTTTTCCAACTCTCCTTCATTTATTAGATGAGGAAAGGAATTTGTGCAAAACTTAAACAAAGATTCTCAAATTTAATTTTGACTTATGATAAAAAGCTTCAAGTTAGTAAATTTGTTGAGCATTCTAAACAAATATAAAAACAAATATAAAATATATCCCATGTGTTACAATGTTAGTGATGATGGGAATGGGCAATTTATTTTAAACATTAACTCAGGTCTTTTGTAGTTTTGTGGTCATGGAGATTGAAGTCACTGAGAAGAATTTTCAAAATGTATTGCTTAGGAAGTAGAATAGCAGGCCTGGATGTGACCCATCCATTAAGAGCCTATCATGGCCATTAGACCGATGTCAATCATTTTCTTAGAAAGCTCAACATTATTATACAATTTAATGTGTTTGAGATTGTTTCATTGTATCATATCTTATAAAGTCAATGCAATTTTAAACCATGACATAGGATTATAAATTTGATAATGAGAAACAAAATTTCAAAGGAATCTTTCCAGAAATACGGATAGCTTTTGTCATTATAAGGAAAGTCAGTCTAGTCCATGAAAACCTCTGATTTGGTGGCAAATCACCCTTTACAGAGTGTCTTCCACCATTAAAATGGAGCAAATTGATTTGAAACTGGAATGGATGGATATATCCAGGTGAATGCATTGCCTTCTCATCAAATTATCAGGAAATGAATTTATAGAATAGGGGATTAATTTTTCTGTAGGAATAGCACCACTAAAATTATTTGTAATACATTCAGACATTTAGATTAAGATTTCTCTTAATGATATATATATATACATGTACATATATGTATATATGTGTATACACACACACACACATATACACACACATATCCATGTGTCTGCTTTAGCTGTCACCAGGGCCACTTGATTTGGCAAGGCAATGTCTTGGATATAAATAGCCAAAAGATATAATATTCATATAAGTGATTAAAACTTACTTAACAATGGTACTTAATAGAACAGAATTATGGAGACAAAACTGGCGATTATATTTGAATTTTAATATTTCTAGCAATTTTTTTAACAGTGAGAGCTGAAGTACAATTGAGAATTTTAAAGAACGATTTTCATGAATCTTAGTTTCCTTCCATTCACTGTGATCAATGAAGAACATTTGGGGATGTAAATGAATAAAAAATTAATTAATTAAAAAAATAAAAATCCTAATTTTCCAAAAACAAGACAAAATATATGAAGAATTACTCACCATACCTTTTAAATTATGAATGAAATTCATGTTCACATTATGAAACTATGAATAGCTTTTAACATATATGTAGCCATATATTGCCAGTTTTATATTGCCTAAAATTATTTGACAAATAACTTATTTCAATTTACTGATCAATGTGGCACTGAATCTCATTTCTTTCACTAAGGAAAATGTTGAATTGGATTTATTTTGACAGAAGGATATAAAACTATCAATGGACTGAGCTAAATGTATCAAGCAATAAAACAGTCATGTAAGAATTCTCCTCAGGAAAGAGGCATTCTTGTCAATTGATCAGTGTTTTATGAGCTAAATATGGAAAAATATTTCTAATTGTTTATAGAGGAAGAAAATGAGACATGCTTACTACATACTATTCTAATGACTCACTAAGCTTCAGACCAGCTATCTAGGCATTGATTAACCATCTCTCCATCATCAGATTATCTACTCATATCTTATTATCTATCTGTTTCTTTTAGTTCATGGTAACAACTTAAATGAGATGTCCATATTTGATCTATAGCACAAAAACATGATAGGCAAGAACATTAGTAAGACCTAAGTAATATTGCTTACCTATCATCTCTGGATACTGATTCTCACTTTAGTGTAATGCAGCCTTCTCTAATCCATGACATGTTATTGTAGTCCCCAAACTAGGATGACATTACAATATTCACCTGTTCACTTAAGCATATTCATAAATGTTGTCACTTTCCTGTATTAATTTTGCCGTATAATGGTTTATGGCAAACTATTGTGAACAAAATGATTATGATTAACTAAGATGAACAATTGCATACATTTTTCTTTTTTTATAAATTTATTTATTTATTTATTTATTTATTTATTTATCTCTCCATATTTTATCCCATGCCCCCATCCACCTTCCTACTGCTCCACATCCCATATCTTCTCTCCACCCCGTTTCTATGTGGATGTCCACACCCCCCCCCATGCCACCTGACCTTTAAACTCCCTGGGGCCTCCAGTCTCTTGAGGGTTAGGTTAGAATCGAGAAAAAATAGACACTCTGGAAATTTTGCCATAGCAAAAGAACTTCCCATTCTGCTTGTAATTTGTAATGAAGTTCTTCTATCAGAAAAAGTCAGGACATTTTAGAAGGCATTGATTGACCTGTGGAGGTTGCAATAGTTCACAGAGATCGTTGTTTTGTAAATGAAAACTAAATCTAATCTCCAAAAACAATGGTGTTCCCACTAAGGCAGAAGCGTTTTACGTAGAAACCCTTGTTAAGAAGCATACTTCTAGAGGCTTGACTGTCCTTGTTTCATGTGACCTCACATCTGAGAAAAAAAAGTTCTATAGTGCTCAAAGCATATGAGTGGTTATTGACTCAATAATGCCAAATGTGACAGCATTCGTAAGTTATGAGTTTCTTAACTGTCTCAACATTTTAAATAAGTAACTAAGCACTCAAGTTTAGAGACATTAAGAACATTGGAAAATTTCTGAGTAATGAAAATTATTCTTTATGCAAATAGGCACCCTCAGGAGAGTGGTCAACAGGACATCTGTTGATATCCCCGTGGGATGCCTGGGATATAGCTGAACCTAAATGCATGATCTTGTCGGAGTTGGAACTCTAATATTACAGCTTCTTTCACCTGTTCATTGCCACCCACTCACTCACTGTAGAAACCAGGGATTTTTGCTTTTCAGAACTATCATGGGAACTCTCCTGCCAGCCAGCCTACACAAAGAACCTGAGGTTCTTTCAGAGATGCTGTCTCAAAGACAAGGAGGAAAGAAATCCAAGAATAGAGCCTATATAACTTCTGCCCTCTAAGTACATGCAAACACAAGTACACATGCAACACAAACATGCACACACACACACATAATTCTGTTGATGTTTTAAAGGCGTCTGGAACATATATGTGAAAGTTCTTCCGTTTCTTTTCTGTTTGCACAATGGTTTCCGTTATGACTATTTCATACCTACTTTCACCATTGGGATATTATCTTTAGGAGCCTTTAAAACTTTCCTCTTTTTTTTTTTCCCTGATAAGAACTAGGCCAGGCAGGCCTCGAAATCGTGATCCTCCTGCCTCTGCCTCCTTCAACAAATCCTACCAGCGTGTGGATATGACATGTAAATAAAGAAAATATATAATAATAAATTAATTAATTAATTTACAAAGAGAACAAGGGTAAATTGGATAAAACATTTTAATTAAAAGTCAAGTTCTCAATTAATAAAAGGTAAATGTAAAGATAATAGACTTGATGTCAGCTACAAGGACACTCTGAATTCTCCAGCTCTTGTTTGTTTGTTCTCATGTCTGTTCAACAACCTGGTTTGAATATTTCCCATTATGCTTTCATTATTACCAATAATTTAAAATTAAGGAAATTTCTTTGAAATCCTGAGAAAAAAGTTTGTTGGCCAATAAAAAGACTATTAAGTGATTATAGTAATGAAAAATAAACATATTTTTTGGATAGAGTCAGTTAATATTAAGTAGGAGCAGATGGTGCATGATTTTTAGCCTCATAGCCCATGGCCCTTTCCTTCCTCTCTTCCTCATACATTTCCTCCTTTTTTCTGTCCCTTCCTTCTCATTTCTTCTCTTTTGTCTCCTCCTCTTCCCACCATTTCTTCTTCCTTTAATAAAGGAACTTAAAAAATGTTCTTAATTCAGTGCCACCCAAATTTAAATCCATTATTATTTGATGCATGTATTCCGCAGGAAAGAATATAGTTTACAATGCACATGTAGACAATGCACATGTTGGAGGTCTGTGGTCACATTCCAATTTCCATGATCTCTTCATCTTTATGTTGTGTCTTTTATACTCATTTGGGGCCACAAAATGTATTAAATTCTCTAAGTTCCGAACAGTAGCACTCTGGGTGATGAGCCCTCCTCCTCCTGTATGCTGGGTAGTCTCATCCCCGCTGAGTTTGCCGACACCTCAGCTTTTGCATGCTCTGTCACTTGCTTAAACCATGCATATTTACAGTCTTTCATAATTTAAAGGCCCAGACCTCTCTAAAATGTAGTGAAGTGTATATCATCTATCGTCACTAACACCATACTGTATTCCATTCCCCAAGAACACCTATTTTCCATATATACAATTACAAATAATTCTTGGAGTTACTTGAGACTTATTTATTAATTCTCTCCTAGAGCTGTAACTTTGTATTGTCATAATTTGAGGGCACTCATATCAATTCCCCACAGATTCAGATACACCCTAAAATCCAGATTCTAACTTTATTGTTTCTGTATATCTTCCTTCTGATCTATCTTTGTCTGGATGATGAGACTTTTCCAGTTTTATTTTCTGCTCTGCTTAACTGTCTCAAGCCTGATAATTGCATGTAAAGTCTAATATTATAAATGCAGAAAGGGTTCCGTAACACATTACTCGCTTGAAGGGCACTGCATGTATGATATATATCCTGCATTGCTCTCATTCAGATTGTGAACTCCTGTTCAAACTTATCACATCTATTAAATCAACTTTAAAATTCTGCCTTGCAAATTTTGCTGGAGTCATCTGATGCTTACAAACTATATGTTCCTTTGCTGGATCTGCTGAAATAAAACTGATAGTTTGCCATTAAAAAAAAATACTCTCTTCCAATATGGAAGGTAAGCTCATGACCAAAGAAGTTTTGTTTATTAATTAAATTATGCATTTTGAATAATTTGAAAGTTGATGAGCATTACACTGAAGTATATTGCCTATTTTTATTAATAATATTATTATTATCTTATGAATCAGCATCATATAACCCCTGCTCTTTGATTCTTCTTTTATTAAGCATTTTATTTGTTTAAATTTAAAAGTAAGTCCCCCTTCCCAGTTACCCTTCCACACTACCCCCCATCCCATCTCCTCTCTACCCTGCCCACTTTACCTCTATGAGGATGCTCCTGTACATGGAGGAAGCCAGGAAAACAGATGTAGTGTATGGCCTATCTTAACTGATCAAGAATGTGTAAATCTAGGTGACTATATGGAACGTTATAATAGAAACTGTAAGATTCTCAATTATAGATCATTATTTCCACTACATGGCTATTGCTTTTAGAATATCCTTTTGAGTCATCTGGAAGACATCCCTTGCAATACAGTAGTATGGTATCTGAAACAGTGTCCATTTGAAAGTCAAAAGGGCACAGACATTGGATAAGATCATATGCTGTTCTATCTGAGGACAGGGGGGTTGTTTTTCAGCATTCTTGTTGTGTGGCTCACAGCTGCCAAGAACACTAGATCCAGGGAGTGTACATAAATAATCAAATATATCTTAAGAAAACAAACAAACAAACAAATAGGCTTAAAAGTATCCATAATAGTGCATAGTGCATAATTTTGCTTTTAAAATACCTAGATTTAATGGTTCAGCTTTTGTTGCATTGTAAGAATATTAGCATATTTACTGTTGCTACAAAATACTCGTGTACTTTATATATTAAGGGGATATGTTAGGCTCTGTTTCATAGAACCAGCTCTTGGCAATGAGTGAGGGCATCCTACCTGCATAACAGAATAGCAAGTGGCATACCGATTGGTGAGTACAGATGAAAAGAAAGATAGGTAGCTATAGATATTCACAGGCCACACTCTACATCTCAGAACAATTCACTTTTGAAAATAAAATCAAAACCAAAACTGACTCAGACTATAAAAACAGTTATAACCTCACCAGAGTATGATACCCACAGTCACCTAATTACAGTTTGGTAGGTCATATGTATTGCACAGTCACTAATATCTTAATTTTTCCATTTTTAACACATCTAAATGTGGAAGACAGATAACATTCAGTTAAAAGCAGGACATTTCAATTTTACTGTATGGTGAAATATCAAATTTTATCTGTATTTATATCAACATACACAATATATTTCTTCTATTTTTCCACTACAATATTATTTATCACAGATAGATTTTTATTTATTTATATGTTTTTATATTTATTTAGTAAGTTTGTTAGCTTATATTTTAAATTTTAAGCAATAGTTTGCCTGTTGCTTTCCATACATTATACTGGAAACCAAAATGGTTTGCTCATTTACTTATTTATGTACTTACTTCTTTCAGAGGTGGCCATGTGACTGCATGTCAAATTCAGTGTGCATATGGAATTAAATTCACACATCTCAGACTAACTTGAAACTTTAGTAGGCAAATCACATTCCTCTCTGAGTGAACAACATGGTGTTTACACGGTCTGTGCTTTGCTGGGCTTGTCCTGGTAAATAGTCAGTATGGGCAGAAGAAGAAGCCAGTGAGTCCTAGTCTCCTTGTTCTGCGTATCAACATGGTCATCCCGCATGGGGTGGCATGGGGTGGGTGTCTTGTTGTCTTTACTCTTGTTTGCCATTTTTATTGATATGTTAGTGTTCACCACTAAGATTAACATTAATTTGTTGTTGTATAATATTTTACCTTGTTATTCCATTAAATATTTGAAAAGGTTAATCCCTTGAACATGAATCTAAACGAAACGTGTATTACAATGAAGAGAGAGTGTTAAGCTGATCTTCTTTCCATGATTTTTTTTTTAGGATCTCGTCTTCGTCAAGAAGATTTTCCCCCCAGGATCGTAGAACACCCTTCTGACGTCATCGTCTCCAAAGGGGAACCCACCACTCTGAACTGTAAGGCAGAGGGCCGGCCCACTCCCACCATTGAATGGTACAAGGATGGTGAGAGGGTGGAGACAGACAAGGATGATCCCAGGTCACACAGGATGCTTCTGCCCAGTGGATCCTTATTCTTTTTGCGAATTGTTCATGGGCGCAGAAGTAAACCGGATGAAGGGAGTTACGTTTGTGTTGCAAGGAACTATCTTGGTGAAGCAGTGAGTCGAAACGCATCCCTGGAAGTGGCATGTAAGTAACCCCATGGGCCTTGTATGCACATGTGCTCCACTATAGTAAGTTTGATGGAGTGGCACGTAAGGAAACACATGGGCCTAGCGTGCACATACATCCCGCTCCACTATTGTCAGTTTGCTGAAGTGGCACGTAAGTAAATACCATGGGCTTCGTGTGCACATACATCCCGCTCCACTATAGTAAGTTTACTTGTTTCTCACTGATGCTTACAAACTATAGAGTAAAACAACTGAAATAATATACAAACTCTGCTTCTCTGGGGGAATATGATTAGAATACTGTCAGTATAGGGGCTGCAACAATTTTGTTTACTTAAATTTGAATAAAGTCAATGTTGGTATATTGAAGCAACAGGCAATACATAGTGCTAGTGTAATTTTAAATTTCAACTATATTGATGAGATGCATAATTGAGTATCAATGTTACTTAATGTTAAAATCAAAAGTTCAGTTACAATAATGTCATAAAATGCAACCATAAATTCAATATTGCACATGTTTCTATTACTTATATATACATATATATGTATGTATACATACATGTATAACTTTTAAAGTAACACATTATCGTATTCTCTATATTGTACTATCTGCATTTTCTTATAGACCAAATCCAGAAATATTAGGTATGGAAGGGAGAATACAGCCCAAACTACAATGATAACTTTATTTTTTTAATTGTTGACTTCATCATAGAACAGATAAACACTCTGTTGTCAGAGTTTCTAATTTCTACTCAATCTTAATATTCTAAATAAATAAGAACTTTCTTTCTCTTTTAAACTTTTTCATATATTTATTTGCCTTCCCTGCTGTCAATTAAAGTAAAGATTTTAGAGCCTGGCTTCTATTTAAATTTACACTCCATTGACTTCATGGGCAGAATCTGTTAGATGGGTTTGGTCTGAGAATTTGGAGAGTTAGTAACTTACTTGTTTTAAGGTTTTATCTTCATGGAATTGTGAGTTAGATGACAGAACTGCTTACAAGTAGAGATGGTTGTCCCCTTGTGATAACTGGGAGGATGCTCAAAGTATTCGTACATTCTGCTAATTAAAAGAAAAATGTTCTATATGGTATCACAGCAGATTATAATGTCTATGTACAGTGAGTTGTAGTTTCCAACTCTATGTAATTTAGTTTTGCACCTGGAAGGGTCTTTTGATGATCAAATCAAAATATCCTTTATTTAACTATTTTGCTGAATTTCTTGCTCCTAAGCATCTTGTCTTCTGGTTTATAGTTTCACTCCAGAAACTATGAACTAACCGATATTTAAATATGTAACCTCAATAAAAATAAGTGGAAGTTCTTAAAATACACATTTTATGAGTAAAAAACAATGAAATACAAACATTTGAAACTTTTACTACTAATGTTATTTTACCCCAAAAATAACAAATAATTTGTTTGTTTGTTTTTTTAAAAACAATACTTTACAAAGGACTTACATTTAGTAGGAAATATAATAATAAACCTTAATTTAGTAGGAAATATAATATAAAAACACAACTTTAAGAATATATAGTTTCTGCCTACATTTTCCACTTAAAAATGTGAACTCTCTGAAACTTTTGAGTACATTGAAATATTTCACTGACAAATTCTATTGATCCATGTTTGTTTGTTGTAAATATGATAGGTATTGTCCTCCCATTTCATTAGCCATCAGAGTACATAACTGCTAGATGATCAGGGTGTGGAAAACGAGTTAATGGGGATTTAAGAAAGGATCTTGACTCTTGTAACTGTTGCTCCTTGGGGATTTTTCTGCATTCCCAGAACACTGCTAATAATCAGAATTATTTTAGACAAATGAAAATGAAGAAATTTTACTTTTTTCCATAACATTTTTTAACTCAGCAGCAAAGAACCACTTTACTATGACTAATTTCTCTTCAAAATATTATTTTTTTTCAAAGTTGGCAGGCAATTTCTTTGTAAAATAGTAATAGGCATTTATTTTTGAGTAATAGTTTTGTTAACATCAACATTCAAACATATTCATCTTTTACTTTCATTTTATCTGAAAAGATTACTGTCCACCTACTTAACTCATAAATAATGGATCCAACTGAGGCATGATCCTTTCCCATGTACTATATGATGGTAGCATATTTTTTTTTAAATTTAGACACAAATGAACTTTAATAAATGCTTGAATTAGTTAGTCTCAAAAGTAAAAACCAGAAAGCTCATAACTTGGATTTAGCTAGTAGATAAGAATCGTCCTTCTAATACCATGTCAGTAGTTCACAGGATCTGAAGCTACCTAAGGTTAAACAATTTTCATTTAGTAAATGACTATATTGCCTTGTGTGTTTTAGTACATAAGACTGCAAGGCTGAACTGACCAACATCAGCTTTAGCCTCTATCAATGTGCTGAGGGACAGGAAAGAGGAAACTTTCCAATCTACTCTCAGAGTGCAGAATGCCCTGTAAACATCCAAAATTTAAATATTTTATAATAGATTAAATGGAGAAAAATTATCACTCATCAGAGGGACAAATAATGGATAGTATGGGAACACACAGGGAAGAGTACTTAAGTATTTCCAGGCAATAGTATGATGAATATGCTTTAAAAGGGGAAGCATCATTTGATCTCTGATTTTTAAGTATTATGTAATGTCTTGGGTGGAAAATGAATTTGAACCTCATCCTGGGATAGAGAATTGAAATGTTAAAGCACTTGTATTCCTCTCTAAGTTTCAGCTGTATGCTTTGATATGTTATTGAGGTATGGAGGTTAAAACATTTCACAGTCCATTATAAAACAGCTTCTGAGCAAATAAGACATTCTGAAACAAAATTTGAAGCCATGGAAGAAAGTAAAAGTATAGGAGAATGCCCAAGCAAATCATGGTAAATCATTCTAAAATATAGAGTCCATTTGCTTGGGTCAAGCATTAGTTGATCATGGAAAGAAGAAAAAAAAATTGTTCATACAGAAGTTATTTGTGTAGAATAAGTGTCTGAGTGACAGAGAATGTTGTGACTAGGAAAATATTTCCAAATAAAGTAAGAGGTAAATAAAAGTAGCCATGGGGTCTAGGGATGGAGAGAACACCTGGTAGCCAGGCGAGTGGGTTAGTGTAGCAAATGCCTGTTTTCTAGAAGGAAGCTCTGTATCAGTTATCAGGAACCTGGGAGCAACCATTTCAGGATCTACTCTACTGAGCCTGGGTCATGTGGGAGTTTAAAAGTGTCTCTGGACGCTGCCTGTAACATAGAAGAACTTTCTGTCAACTTTCATTGTGATATGACACAGGGCTGCACACATTTATTGTAAAATGATTTTGATAAAACAGTATGCAAATATTTGATTCCCTTTACTTCACCTTGACTTTTATTTAAATGAGAAAATATTGTATCTGTTATGACATAAAAGTCAGAATTTTGTTGTTAGCAATCTATTTTTATTATTTGTATGAAACTCTTCTGTCTGTGCCTATACCATAGACTCTCTTACACTCACATTTATTCAATCAATCAATCAATTAATCTATCTATCATCTATTTATCTACCTATCTTCTTTAAGCCTGTCTATCTTTTCTTCTTTCAGCTATCTATCTATCTATCTATCTATCTATCTATCTATCTATCTATCTATCTATGTTCTATCTATCTTATCTGTCTATCTAACTTTAGCAATGTAATAGGACAGTTCAGAAAAAAAAAATGAAAGAAAGAGGTAAGCAAGCAAACAGACAAACAAACAACAACAACAAAAATCATTCATGGCCAAGGATTGCCAGCTAAAATTGAGTTACCCAATTACTGTTTTGTTATTGGTGTTGTGTGGTTTTTTTGTTTGTTTGTTTTATATTAAATATGTACGAAAGGATATTCATTCAGAGCAATTCTGAAAGTCCTTTCCACTCACTTGATTCTGAGGCAGACGTTTAGTCAGAAAGTGATTTTAAATGGAACAAAAACACAATCACAGGGCTACCAGCAAGAGGCCTGGCACTCATGAAGTTAATAGGTGGTTTTCCAATGGGTCCCTAAGGAGCGCCAGGCACAGAGGTGCAGATAGAATTTCAGTTCCCACCAAGTGCTGTGGTGTATAGAGTAGAAGAGCACCAGAGCCTTCGCATGGAGGAAGGGGGGGGGGGGCTGCCTGACATGCAGCCAGCCTGGTGGCCTCAAGAGATGGCAGCTGTAGCCCCAGGTGGTAAATATGTGACAGCAGCTTGATCTATCGACCAAGGGAAGAGGGGGTGCGGGGCTAAATGAAAATTCATGAAAAATTGATGAAGTCCCCAGATTATTTTTTTCCGTTTCCTTTCTCAGCACTCCTCTAGTGCTGAAGAGAGAGATTAAACGAGGTGCTGAGCATTTCACTGCCAGGAGGATGTGGTTCCAAGTTCAGAGGTCACAGGGAAACTACCCCACACTCACAGCCCCATGACATCGTAGGGACACAGAGAACTTTTCAGATTACCTTTGTTTTGGTAATTAAATAAAATATCTAAATATTCAAATGTGGGTTTTGGGTTGCCCCTAAAAAGTGAGAATATGCTTGATTCGTAATTCAATTGGATGATGAGTGTGAAATCCACGAGGTAAGACAGTTTGCTTTTTTCCTCACTACTTCCGGTTTGACTCCTCCCAGTCCATGGACCAAGACTTGGACTACAGGAGTGTAATTCAGAGAGAGAAAAGGGCTCTGCATTATTTATAGGTCACAGATTGCTTGGATAGCAAAACTGCAGGATACTTTACACGCATAATACTCCTGCTTGATATTTTTGTCTGTACAGCAAAGAGTGGGTTTATGAGTACATGGTCGTTGCTGTAGAGGGTACAGGTGACTTCAAAAGTGAGCACAAGGTAAATGGTGAACTGCATTCCTTCAAGTTCACTATTATGTAGCTTTTTATGTGCTTGATGTTATTTTGATCATGGGGAAAAAAACAGATCCAAGCAAAATGGTTTTATTTTTCATGAAAACATAAGGAAGGCAATTTAAATGTAAAGGAATTTAAATGTAAGTTATGCAGAGCTCCTTGAATTCTTTTTTTTTGCATGTGTTTTTTATTTTTTGAGATATGTTTTTGCTATGTATTCTAGGGTATTCTCAAACTCCCAAACACCATAGCTCAGCCTCTCAAGTGCCATCATAGATGACAAGAATTGTTTAATGAGATTGTACCCATATAGCTTGTCTTTCACAAATTCAATGTATATCACTCTATAGTTCGAAAACAAGTTTAGATGTATGGTGTCACCATAAACACCACAACCTCATCTAGCATATTTGGACACAAAATAAATTTATGCCAGTTAGCATGCAATTTCTGTTTTTCTCAAACTGTCCTCCCTTAGTTCCTAGAAAATATTTACCAACTATGTCTCAATAAAGTTGGTGTTGTATGCAATTATAAGTATAAATACTTATTAAAGGAAATTCTGTGTCATAACTTATAACTTTTAAGGCATGTAATTCCAGACAACAGCACACCTTCACTTCGGCTTTTGTACGTAGACTTTTTTCTAATAACTAACATAAGTCTTTCTATTCAAACCAAAGAAGCCATCAAGGGAACTAAACTTCCTTAAAGTAGATTGCATTCTTTTTACATATGAGGCAGTCTTTATAAATAGTAGAAGAATTTTTATAAGTCTAATTCTTTTTCTATATAGATGTCCAAAACCTCTTGTACTTTAATTGCAAAGGAGTGAGGTTAATTACATGATTAACATATTCTTGGTACTGAAAATGAAATTGGTTCTTGGGAGGAAAGTTCAAAAAGCAAAGGGATTCCTAGGTGCTTGGTTCTCAACAGGAAGATGCTCCTACATGTTTCTCAGTTAGAAGCCATATGTATATTTTTGTTAATTTCTTTCTACCATCATATTGCATGAGAGAAGATGCAGTCCAAGCTTGAGGTAGCTCCTGGGATTTCAATCTTTCTCCACTCTCTTTTCTTTTAGACATCAAGAGCTGACTATATGTTTTGTTTGTTTGAATTTTTTTTTTTTTTTTTGGTTTTGGTTTTGGCTACTGTGACCAAATAGATGAAAGAGGTGTCCTAAACACAAGAGAATTTGATTTCCCATAATTCCAGAAAAGTCTGTGGTCAAATAGCCAACATGAGCATTTTGGGATAAAACTACTTTTTGATTAGAAGAACCCAACATTTGAAGGGTTTTCCTGTCTCCTGACATGATTCTAATCTCAGGAAGTTCTTTGTTTTGTTTTAAAATTTTATAAATTTAAGAAAGAAAAAACCCTTCTAGATATTAATACATCATATACCAATTGCAATTTTAAAAACACATTCGTTCTGAAAAAGCACATTCAGATAATCTGGATTGTGGAACAAGTTCAAACCAGGAACTGTAAGAGGAATGGTTTGCTTTGCTACAGTGTTTGAACCCTGGTGACTAGGGACTACTAACTACTGCATTCTTTGGCATTTTAGTTTATTTGTTTTGGGTTTTTGTTGTTCGTTTGCTTTGTTTCGTAGAGGTTTAAGCCAGGAAAATATCTTTGATAGCCAGACAGTATAATTCTGATGTCATTGTTAACACAGAACAGAACTACATAGGACATGGTCAAAAGCAGCATGGACCACGAGCTGCTAGCAAACTTTGGCATTGCTTAAGAGTAAGAGGTAGTGCTGACGAGAATAAACAGAATACAGATCTAGGCAATTGATGCTTTGAGCAGAAACCCAGTGTAAGAACCACTTGTGTCTATGAAACACAATATTTCTTGTTCTAAGAATTTCACGGTCATGGTTTATTGAATTCTAAAAATAGCTGTCAGATTTGTTTAAGTGTATCCTCTCTCTTATATATCTGATATATAAAATTCACTTCCTTATTTTTATAGAGACATAAGATTTACACCTAGGCAGACCTGGCTCTCAAGATCATTTTCTTAATCACTTGGTTAAGCTTACACATTGATTAATTTAAACAAACAAAATCACTTGGCACTTAGTGACAAAAAAAAATCATTGCTGTTTATTTTGGGTCTTTTATCCAGAGACCATGACACAGTTGTATGTACACATTTGAGATCCATGAAGAGATGAGATGAGATAGAAGATACTATCTTGTTGTAGATATTCTGTGATGTGTAAGATATTAAAGAAAAAGAACTATATTTTCTATGTTTTGTTTAGCTACATATTGACAGTTGAGAGCTCATTAGTTTATTCAAGTAATTTGATTTTCTCTTTACAGTTCCTAGTTGTCAAATATCAGTATCAGAAAAATCCATCACTTTCAGTTGTTATTGACATGTTTGGAGGTTAAGATGTCTTGAAGATTAACAATCCAATTTATAAGATGAGTCATCTGTGATTTCAGATACAGAGAGAAGTTGACTAAGTTTACAAAATGATGAGTATTATTATAGCAGCCATGTCTTATACCTTTTTAGAGTTTTCTGAGTCATTAATATTTTCATGGTTCTTTTTTTGCTGCTATCTGTATCTATAAACACCTTCTGGTTATCATAGTTACCATGTGTATACATTTCATAGACAAGAGATGATAAAATACCCACAAGATGAAATAAGATATATTACAAGTGAACACATATTATTAATGGCACATAAGCACAATGAAACATTACTGTCCTTATGGAAATGCAGTAAGACTATCAAAGAAGTTCATATCTTTCATCACAGATTTCTTGTGAGGATTCAGTGTAACTGACTTCTTCATGTATTAATGATAAAAACCCAAAGTGGTATAGTCACCATTCAATACAGTATATCAGGTCCAAAAAGCACTGAATTCTACTTACCATCTTATTGCATATCTAAGCTTTTACCTCAAAGAAATGCTAACATGCACACAAACACACAATCCTAGATGTATTTGTGATAGCAGAAGGTAAGACAGTACCGAACTGCCCTTCATTGAAATGAATGATGAAACAAAGCAGTCTGTATCCACACTATGGAATACTACTCAGCAATAGAAAGAATTGAATTATTGATATAGAGAATGATGCAGATGGGTCTCATGGGTATTATGGTGCATCCATAAATGGCATTTTAAAGGGCACTGCAAAAGGTCACATACTATATAATTCCATTTACATAATATTCTCAAGATCACAAAATTATAATGATAGAAAACAGATTAAAGGTTGTGAAAAGTCAAAGATATGGAGTCAGGCTGGACTGATTATGATTCAGAAGAAATAGTAGGAGAAAAGTATAGATGCAACATGATTCTATATCTATGCTATTATGGTAACTGTGCTAAAGTATAAAACTGCATACAATCATTGTTCTGTGGAAAACACATAGCCTTGACACTACTATATAATTAACAGAAAAGAAGTTAGAATGAGGACAGCTTCTGTAACAATGTCAGATCCATGATGCAGTGAACAGATTTCACCCCATCAGGACCATAGAAATTCTTACGTTAAATCTTCTTAGTATAGTAGTTGTTTAAATTAAGAAATATAATTCAGCTTGATTCTGTGCAACAGTAAGTACTCTTGTCAATACTCATTTTGAGTATTGTTTAAATTCACCATTAAAACTGGAAGCCTGCTTGAAGACTGCTGTCATGTAGGTAAGGTTGTATGAAAACCTGAAAGAAAAGCAAAATTTGATCCTTAACCAAAAGACACACAAAGACATTTGTAGATTCCTCTAGTTTTTGTGAGCACAACAGCTCCTTTATAAAATAGAAAATAAATGGTTTTCTATGAAACCCGAGTAGAAAGAGAAGGAAAAATTGATGGAAGTTTTAGATTCACAGCTATCTTGTGGATGGTGATTTTGATAAGTCTTCTTTCTTTGGACCATAAGGGATAAGTCTTCTTTCTTTGGACCATAAGGGTTTAAAAGTTAACCAAGGCCTGTACAAATTCATATGCTGATATGCTTATGAATATCACAAGGCTGAGAACCTCATGCTATTTTGAGTTGTGAAATACTTCTTATTACTTCTCTACTTACAAGAAATTCCACAAAATGAAAATAAATTCAGGATTTTTTTCTCTCCTTTTTCTTATTATCTTTCATGACAAGTCATTGGGAAAAATTCCCAGGAAAATTGTGAGCCCCTCTTACATATCTATTTTGAAATCCTTGGAGATTATAGGCAATTAAATTAATTACATTTTGTAAACCATCCCTTCATTTAGAACATATAATTTCCCAGGATGCACATGTCTGTATTCAAGAGAAGCTTGACAAAAAGACTGATTTATTTTTGCTTTCTTCCTGGTTGTGCTTTGAATAGTCCTAAAGAGATGCAGAAAATATCATATTTAATATTCATATAGGATTTTCATTTTAAAATGGCAGTTTTTATCAGTAGCATCTTTTTTAAAAGGGGTACCTATAAATGGGTCAACTTAAGAAGGCCTTCTTGAGTACACACACAGTTGATTCTTTGGATAAGCTGATGGAGTCTAATCTTCAAAAGTGTATGTCATTAGTAGAGATGTAAGGATTTCAATTTACCTTGCCTTTTCCTTTTTCTGACACATCATAAGAGAAAGCTTTACTATTGATGTACCCATTTGTAGAGTCTTTCTTTACATCAGATGATATGCAAATGAACCATTCTATTTCTGTGGCAAAGAAGAGATGAGGAGTGGTCTAGTTAATCACACTTGAGGGCTGCCATAGTTGTCATCTGGGAAATATGATCATTACTCATTCTTATTTAAGGGTCCTTACCCTGTGCAAAAGAAAATCTCCCACTCATTCCATTTGGGTTTGATGTTAATTATGGGAGCATTAATAGAAGCTTCTTATAAGAAATGAATGTGGGGTTAAACCAGGGAGTATGGGAAGGAAATAACATCTGTGGCTCAGGTGACTATAAAATCATGCAAGCAGTTGCCAGTGAGTTGTCAGGAACCTTAGGTAGCAGCTACATCAGTTTGACTCAGATAAAAGAGGAGTAGAGAGATAAAATGACTTAAGAAGGCCTGCAGTGGTTGACAGGAAGGCATCCTGACCTACAAATGAGGTAGCCAGTTGCATCAGCCACCAATGTAGGGGAAGTATAGTTGTATGAGTTGAAACCATCAGCATGGGTCCTGTCCAGTGATTAACTAACCAGTAGTTTTGTCAGACCTTTTAACTTTCTCCATTTGTTTTCTTAGTACCTGATAAAAATGTATGGTCTAGAGCATTTCTTCTTCAGAGAAGAGGAGACTGAGTGAGATAATTTTATAGGCGAGTATGCAATTTCTATTCAGTATACCAGAAATTCCTTCAAGAACTTCTGAGTTATCAGCCCTAAATGTCAATCAAATCCAACTGCAGTCCTTTTGAATTTGCTGATCTGTTAGTTGTTACAAAAAACATTGTTGTTTATGTGCATACTATTTCTTTTCTCTTTTCAGAACTTCTCCATGTGAACTCTAGTTGACAATTGATAGTGTCATGAATAGAATGAGGTTTTTCTTTAATCTCACATGTCTTTTGAGGAGTCAACCACTCATGTGTGCCTGTATGCACAGCCCTTGTTCACCTTGTGGCCATGGAATTAAGTCATTTTTCTTTTTCAATCACCCATGCAGGTTTAACGTAAATTGTTTTTTGAAAAATTGTATATGTCTTCAGCCAATATTTCTTATCTGGTGAAGTATAACATGTATAGATATAAATTCTTAATGTAGGTTAAATTTTGTTTTGTTTTTTCCTAAAGCAAAATAAAAATAATGTTCATTTTCAACCTATTTATTTGACTTATATGTTGAATTTCATTTAGTAAAAAATTCATACTTTTTATTTGTCAAAGAACTAATCAAAACTATGATGTTAGATAGAATTGTTTTTATACTATTCCAAATAATATATATCTGAGAGAAAACAAGTACAATTTGATATTGACTTTATATATGCTTGCTTTTCTATGGATATTTTTATTAGCGTTTAAAAACTATTTATTTTGCATTGTTTCACTGATTATATGCAAGATACTGGTTTATAAATGCAATAAACTTGAGGAAATTCTTAAATTTATCTTCATAATTATGTGCCATTTAGTAATCATTAGCATTATATTCTTAATAGTTATAGGTACTCTGTGGAGTTGATTCAGTTGTTTAATGTTGCAGTAAAAAATAAAAATGCTACACATGTAAACAATTGTCAAATGTTTAAACATGTAAACATGTAAGTCAAATCAGGTCCTTTTAGCCCCTTTTAAAAGTACATCTTCAAGCAACATTTAAAGAACACAAATCCCAGCTTTAAAATATGTTATGAAAATAAATATATTCTAATTTTTAAACTGATTTATAAATTCTTCCAAAATATAAAGTTGGAAGTCTTCTGTAATAGCCTTAGTTTATAACATGGTGGGATGATGATATAATAATAATAATAATAATAATAATAATAATAATAATAATAATAATAATTATCATTATTATTATTATTATGTACTGCTGCACTATTACATGAAAAGTCAATATTCACTTTTTTATTATATATTTGTGAATACTAGTCCACATGCAATGTTTAGAGACCAAACTAACACATTTCATACTAATTTTACGGGGTAGATTTTTATGGTCAACAGTAATTCAAGGACTAACCAGATTTTCATGGCCTCCTTTAAAATGAATCATATACTTTTTGAAGAACTTAAAGGCATTTTATTTTCATTCTTCAAAACCATTTATTTCCATAAAATGGCATTTCAAATTGTGCTGACCATGTAGAAACTGTTTGTTGTCATATGTAACATCTGCATAAAAGAGGGACTGGTTACGTTGTTCAACATGTCTTCTTTTACCTCTAGCGGGGCCCTCACTTGGTCTGACCTTTGGAGTGACTGTTGTCTTGAGTGATGTACTTAATGAGATATAATGACATCATGACCCTGACCCCTTCATGGCCCTTGCTCTTCTCATCCATCTTCTTAACCCCATAGGCTGTGAGTCAGTGTATAGAAGGAAGATTAAACAAGTGTGAATAAACAAGTTCACGAGTGTTCTGCTTCAGCTGTTGGTGCACGGCAGTAGCAAAGTAAGGCACAGAGGGTTTGACACTGGCAAAGTGCCTTACACAGTACCATGAATCCTGCTGAAGAAATCACCCCTGTTCTGCTCAATGTCATGTAGCTAATCTCCTAGCTTGACCAATTCCTGGACAGTGGTGGGGGTTGGCCTTTATAATCACATAGCTGTTGGCACAGTCAATGAAAAGATGGCTGATCTATCACTTACCCAGTGTCACAGATGACTAGAGCTTTTTATCTCATTAACTGTGATTAATGTTTGTAAGACATGGGCTTGTCATATAACCGCACATATTCAGCAATGTTGAATACCTCCTCCTACATGATGAGTGAAGGCCATTTCCAGAGGAGAACATTATCCAGTCTGATTTTCAAATTATCATTTCCGCTGAGAGGTGTATGATGGAGTTCTACCCTGAGTTGTTCTACTGAATTACATGTGTTTTCTTTCATTGAATATAAGCAAAACTTCATACACTAGAGCTCTAAAGGAAAGACATGAATAATTAACTGGTGTTCCAAACAACAGAATAGATGAAATATAAGTTACAGAAGATTTTGATTTTAATACATTAGAGTGAATTGTTTTCCTAGTATGATTTCCACTTAGGTCAGTTTTCCCAAGTTACATAGAAAGTACGGGAGCTAAAGGGTGCTGTTATATTCTTGCCTATGGCTATGGTTCTTGCTTTATCTGTCTCACATTTGACAAGTTCTTCCCCTTAGCCATCCACATTATTTGATAAGTTGACCAGTCAGTGATTAAACATATTTATTTAGTTCAATGGGTCAGAGCTATTGCGACAGATGGAAAATTACTGATGGATTATCAATTTCAGTCCCTGTGACATCTGGCCTCCATGTAGTTCATCATCTGAGGACTCATAGCACATTTGCCTGGACAATAACATGGTCAGATACCTGTGAGATCACAGAGATGGATATTGGAAATACTTTACTCCGAATTAATAAGACAGACTGCAGAAATTAAATGAGTTCTGCATCTGTACTAGAAAATCTGAGCACACCGAGTGGTATCCACCATTTTCAACCTGCTGAAGGAGCAACTGGTACCTACAAACTGTTGTTCTATTCAGTGGGTTTGTGTGTGTGTGTGTGTGTGTGTGTGTGTGTGTGTGTGTGTGTGTGGTGTGGTGTGGGGGTGTTTCATTATTATTTTACTAGGTTCATTTTGGATTAGAAAAAATACTTACTTGGAAGTATAATAGCAATAATAACACATGTAGAAAGAAGACTATTTCTAACTACTCTATTTAAAATTTGAAATTTATACAGTTTATTTTTTTTGTATGTGTATACATGTGTGTATGTACATGTACACATGCCACAGTTCATGTGTAGAGCTCAAAGGACAAGTTGAGAAGGTTGGTTCTCTCTCTTTAAGATGCTATTCCTGTGTATTAAACTCAAGTTGTCACACTTGGTTGCAAGGGCGTTTACCCACTGACCATCTCATTGTCCTTCTATTTAAATAATTTAATGGATTTTAATACAGTCTTATGATTCTTAGAGTTTGATTCACTGAAGTGACTGAATTACCAAACTGAAAACATAAATCAGATATCCTGTGCTTTAGTTATCTTAAATTATAAGCAAGGTTTCAGATAAAATTTGTAAAACGTTTTCTTTCTCTCTTTGTCTTTACTGTTGGATAAATGGTTCTTCTAGGTAATCTACAAGAATAGGTTCCTCTTTCCAGTACAAATCTAATATGAAGACTTATTCTAATATAATTCATGATAATCTTAAATATTACATATAAAAATATAATCTTATTCATATTACTATTTTGTAATGCCCATCTCAAATAAAATTACCTTGTGATTAGCTTTTCAAACAATGTTTTTCAGGCTAGTAGTTCATATTAAGGTGTGTTTCTGATTTTTCAAAGCAGTTCAGACTTTTAGAGAAGTTAATAAATTGTTAAATGTAGTTACCTATTTAGCTTTATTCTTACTATAATATTTTGTGTGACGTTTTTATATTTTCTGTTTCATAAAATAAAGTAACTTATTTTTTGATGAGCATATTTTACATTTACACATTACCAAAAAATACTTACAAAGCTGAAAAATGATTCTAAACTTCAATGCATATTTCTAAAACAAAAACTTAGAAACATTACTAGTTTTAGCAAAAACAAAACCAGAAATCTTTTGTATTGTAGTTGCCCATTTGTTTATGAAATCAATGAGTGTTATATGCAATTAAAATTGATCAACTTTTTATAGAGTGATAGCATCTGACACTACAATAGTTGGCATTGTTTCTTGCAAAAATCTTCCTTCTTGGTGGAATGTCTTCTTCAGTCCTTGACTATAGTAACTGATCAACTTACCAAAATCCATAGATAAACTTATTCTCGGAATACTACCCACAATTTAAAATTTTTGTCAGAAAAAGTGTTAAGGAGGTTCAGATAAGACAATGAAATGTGAGGGAGGTCAGAGTAAGCTGTAGGTTTGATATGAAGGTTCAGGTGGAGTCAGAGAGAAGCCTGTGAGTAGGTTTCCTCAGAGGAACACGCCTCCCCAGAGCAGAATGCTGCTCCTGGGACCTTTCTGCAGATCCATGGTCAGGATGCCCAGCACCAATGCTGCTTACTCAGGGCTTTTCCAAGTGGAGTTGCTCTCCACGTGCCCTGCATTTACTTAAATGTTAAATACCTAAACTTCATTTGTACTTTTGCAAGGCTCCACTGGTCTCTTTTAAGAAACGTCATACCTTTCATTTGCTATTCCTAATGGTAATGTTACCTATGACTGGCAAAAGCTGTCTAAATACTAATGTATTAAAAAAGTAACAGTAACAGAATAATTACTGATATTTCTTTGTAATGAAATGACTTGATTCAGTCAATTGACACAAATAATGATCTTCTTATCATACTGAATTAATTTAGATAAGAAACCATATTGGTATAGTTTTCTGTGTGACAAAGTTTCTTTTGAAAAAGGAGCATGTTATGTTGGAGTACCATGAACTTCTCCCTAGAAATGAATCCAATCATTAACTAACCAATGACATACGGGGTGCATGTGAATGCCTTTGAGCCTCCAAAGAGCTTTAACAGTATGACCTATTGTATGTGAGTTGGTCAGAAAAGACACAGAAAAACCTATTTTTACAGCCTCCTGTGACACTTTATACATTCTACAGAATTCATCTTGGCATGTAGATTTATTTTTTACCTGAGCCAAGTTTGTGAATTTAAATATAATTCAAGAAGAGGCAGTTTTATCACACAGTCTTTGTCATTGTACCTGAATCAATTTGAATCAGTAATTTTGAAAGACATTGAATTATATTTCCAATAGATCCTTTTATGTCTCGATGTTTTGTTGTTATGTTATTGGATCACAGTTTTGCACCATTGACACTCTATATTTATATTCCAATGTATTTTCTTCTGTTTCCAATGGTGATATTCATTGAATAGAATAAATCAGCTTGTTTAATTTATATCTTCACTTACATTTATCCCAATGTGTTACAATAAGGACATTTCTCTTTCTGAAGACTATTTGAGAAAGAAGTGGAAAACTTTTAAGTCTGAGATGTTGATTCAACAACTTATTACTTTGTTAATCTAAAAGGATCTAGGCATTAAGGACGCTAGCAAATTATGACATTTCTAAAATATGTGTTAAAAGATTAGTGTGAATTATGCTTCTTACCTATTCATATTATAATGATCTCTTAAAAACTAGTGACATGGTAAAACATTTTAATCTGCTGTAAATACACAAAATGTAGAAGTTTAGATAGCCTTTATTTTGTGAATTTATGAATAAGGGCAGAGTTATAACCACCGAACTCCTTAACACTGGAAAGGATTCAATGGCCTAGCAACTATCATTGTAACAGGAGCTCAACTGTGAGAAATCCTTTGCCAAGTGCATTGCCCTCATCTATGCGTTGATGAGAGATGAAACTAAAAGTTAAGAAAAATCCGTTGGGCTAATAACCACTTATCAGAGAGTACATCCCGTGTTAGCCCAGAAGTTTGGAATACAGGAAGAACAACCCACATTCCACAAGGAACTCAAGAAGAAGGAA